>NC_081422.1:45305203-45606870 GCF_949786415.1 Peromyscus eremicus | reverse complement strand
AACAAACATACGCACACGCTATTGTTTGAATACAGTATTTTAAAGATGGGATACTCACAAAATGGCTCCAAGTTCTTAGTAGCCAAGAGAATATAGAAACAAGCAGTTCAGCGGGATGGTCAGGGCAAAACAAAACAAATACTGATCCGTTAAGTTTAAAACCGAATTTCCAGTGACAACTAAATGTCCAGTACTAAATGTCTATTGAAAGGATATGAGGGGGATAACAACACGGCTCAGTAAGTAAGGGTGCTGGGCACCAAGACTGATGACCTGAGTTTAGTCATCGACCCTAAGTTGTCCTCTGACCTCCATATGGGTGGTCACACATATAAATAAATGTAATTTTAAGTAATTTTATAAAGAAGGGATATAAGAACTTAGATCCAACATAGACCAGCCTAAGCAAGCCTCTTAATTCATTGTTTGCTTGTTCAGTTTTGTGATTTTGTTTGTTTGGTTTTTAGATAGTCTCATTAGGTAGCCCTGATTGGTTTAGCGATCACTATGCAGATCAGGCTAGCCTCAAATTGTGCAGTCTTCCAGTCTTTAGCATTCCAAGTGCTGGGACAACAGGCATGTACCACCATGCCCAGTTTTAACCTCACTTAGCTAGAAAATGCTAAAATTTAAAAGACAAAAAACATTTTTCCACTGATCATGTGTAATGTCTAAAGTTCCCATTACAAGACATCTATTCCCTTACTTAAGATATTGTCTTTTAAGGAATTCTTTAAAAAAAAAAAATCAGATGAGTTCTCCGTAGAACAAAATCGTGGTGTTTTGTCTGCAGAGGTTTGGGTAAGGAGGCTAAGCCTGGGTAAGGTGCCACAGAAAATGGGGAAAAGAAGGCTCCAGACCATTTGAATGAGGAAGATCAGAAAGAAAAGGTGGTATGAAAGATACATTTTCCTTTCTATTATGCCTGTGATAATGGTATAGAGCATGAAAATGGTCTTATGCAAGGAAGTTTCCAAAAACTCAATTTCTCCATATTAAAATATGGAGTTCAACTTGATTGATAAGACAAGGTATAGTCAAGACCCAAAAAGCATGAATTAAAAATACGAAATAGCTTAGTAGTTAAGAGTACTTGCTGCTCTTGCAGAGGACCCAAGTTCAATTCCCAGCACCCTGCTGTTGGCAGCTCACAATCGCCTGTAACTCCAGCTCCAAGAGATCTAATACCATCTTCTGACCTTCTGGAGCACCTGAACGTGTGTGGCATTTACTCACATAGCACACATATACATACACATTAATCAAAATAATTTAAAAAATCTTAAATTAAGAAGTGAAGTATGATTCAGTCCTATATTTGTCTTCTTGATTTTAAACTATTTATAAAATTAATTTATTTATGATTATAGCAGTTTAAGACAAGGATATTAACTTGCTATAATTACTAAAGCATATGGTACAAATCAACGGGTTTCACCTTCCCATACCCAATAAACCCCTTTCTTTTTTAATTGCCATGTGTGATAGAAACATGTGATACTTATCTTTCTGTGTCTAACTTACTTCACTTAATATGATATTCCCAGTTTCCATCCATTTCCCTGCAAATGCTATGATTTCATTCTCTGTGGCTAACTACTACTCCTGTATATACAACATATTTTATTTATCCACTCATCCATTGATGGGCACATGGGTTTATTGTGCATCTTGTCTATAATGTATAGCAACTCAGAAAATATGTGTATTCAGATATTTTACTTCAGAAAAGTAATTTCAAAAATACCTAAACTGAACATTAAACTTGATTGATTTATGAAGTAACAAATAGGATTATAATTAGCCCTACTTAATTTTTTTGAGACAAGGTCTCACTGGATAGTCCTAGATGGTCTGCAACCTACTATGTAGATCAGGCTGACCTGGAACTCACAGAGATCTGTCTGCCTCTGCCTCCTGAGTACTGAGATTCAAGGTGTGCACCACCATACCCATCTCCTACTTACTTTCTCTACCATTCATTCCTTAACTGTAGGTTATATTTCTAGGCTCACCTATTCATTTGCAAATGCATTTAACTGTTAATAAAAGTAGGGGAATATGGACATTTTAGCAAAAATTCACTGTCATTGGAAGCTTCTTTCGGCAACAGCATATGTACACCATTTCATAAAACACTGAGTGGACTCTATACCTTATATATAAACTCAATCTCATTGTGTCCAAACTGCAGTTAAAGACAATTACATTAATTGTTGAAACATAATTTTCAAGTTTTAAGTTAAAAACCAAGACAGTACAGTAAAAATAATTCAGAGTGTGAGAATATGTTTGTACACACAGTATACTAATGCAATAAATGTGTCTGTACATGTGACAACATTGTATACTGTCTTAATCAAATAACAAATTAAAAATAAAAAGTATAGGTGGTTGATATTTTCATTACTGGAAGATGCTAAATATCGACTGAATATATTGAGTTCAAAGAAAGAAGAGAAGAGGGGGAAGAATGAAGAGGAGAAAAGGCATGATGGACTAATTTCCCAGGGCTTTTAAAGCAGGGCTTTAAACAGGCTATAGATGAGCTAAGAGGGGAGAAGACAATACAAACTTAGCTAAATGTAAATATGATAAAATCCTTGAGATACGTGTTATGGGTTTAAAGGCAATGAAGAAGTGAGCTATATAATTGTTAAACTATATAAAAGTTCCATAGAGGAATCAAAAAGGCTTAAGTGCCAAAGGAGGACAGTACAAAGAAATGCAAAGCTAAGTGTACACAGAGTGAAGCCTATGAGGATGGCATAAAGTATTTTCATTCTTCTAAATAAATTAGTTGACAAAGTAGTTTCCTATTTTGGCTTCACAGAGTTAAGAATACATGCTAGACCTCTGAAGGAAAATAAACTCTCTTCAACAACACACCTAGACACCAGTTAGCTGTTCCGAAACCCCAAGCCAGGAGGAAATCTTTCACAAACCAGGAAATCTGCCTTACGTGACAGAATCCAATCTACAGCCAGGGAAATTAACCTGTCTACATACAGCCTAGAAAAGGTCACCTTATTTAGCATGTTCCTGGGTTCAATTCCAATAAAGAAGGAGGAGGAGGAGGAGGAGGAGGAGGAGGAGGAGGAGGAGGAGGAGGAGGAGGAGGAGAAGAAGAAGAAGAAGAAGAAGAAGAAGAAGAAGAAGAAGAAGAAGAAGAAGAAGAAGAAGAATGGCATTCCACCTACTTCATCCTTCCTATGTGAACCATGACAAGCAAGAATAAGCTGGCACACCCTTGGAGACTTCCTTCAACTCTGACTTTAGTATCCACAGTTTCAGAAAACTGCTAATCCCTCTTTATAATTCTGAGCTCTTTCCAGAGTTTCAGCTTAAATACTTAATTCAGGCTTGCTTAGACTCAAACTCATCATACACATCCTCTGACTATGTGTTTCCCTCAGCTCCTCAAATTCATCACTGATTTTTGGTAGCTGATTTGACAAATTGTGAATCAGCCACCAAACCCTGTGAAATTCCCTTCACAAAATCCCTCACTTCTCCCATATTTCCTCTATCACTCCATATCCATATTTCTTAAAAATCGTCTCCTCCACTGAATCTCAGCATCCTCTGTAATCTATGCTACCTTATCCTCCATTAAAACAACATGCACTTTGCATACATCAGAGGCTTTCCAGCCAGAAGAACGATGATATTCAAACTCCTTAGACTAATATTTCAAGTCTTCCAGGCCTACCTCTTACAATACTGGGGTTAACATCATTTTTTCTATGTAGCCCTCTCTTTGTTCCATATTTCGGTGCTTTTTCTTATATTTTCCCAAAATGTTGACAATAACAGAGACAGCACTAGAATTCAAGATTCCTTAAGCACTTATTAATCTACATTTTGACACTCAATATATTCCTTTGTGATATAAACGTATTATCTAGGCATTTTATACATTAATATAATATTAATTTTATATTAACATTATGATGTGTTAATATTATTAACATAATTTAACTCTCTTAATTATCTATGTAAACAGTCTACCCCTCCAATTAGACCACATCTCTGGAGACTATGTTCCCTAGAGATGGGAAATATATAAGAATTGCTCCAGCTGCTGAGTCACAGAGCTCCAGCAACCTTAATTAGGGAGCTAGTTTGTCAAATTGTTTCTGATTTGCCTAAAAGATAAATTAACATTTGATAGTTAAAGCTACACTATTGATTAATCAATAGATATAAACAAGAAGCTAATTAAGAACCTAGTGCTCTTCCTGATGGGAGTCCAATGAGATGGAACCAGAATCATGGAACTGCTGGGCAGTTCACCTTAGCTCAGATGAAAATCTCCTCTCGTAATTAAACAGATTCATTGATTTGTAGTTTTTCAAAGGCTAAATTGACTTCAATCCAGCCTTGCTTCAACTTTATAAACTAGTTCCTAAGTATACTATCATGAACATTAATATGGTCATCTGACATTTGATAGTCTTTGTCTACATAAAAAACAAAACATGGTTTTATTTCCTAGCAAAGACTATGCATTTTAAAAACAAGTTTTAAAAGAAGCTGCAAAAGACAATTACTTTCTAATTAGTGTCATTCTTCACTTCTTCCTCCAATAACCTTCAAAAGCTGTAGAAATAGCTGGCAATCGGGAGGTGATTTCAAGAAGATCATGAGCTCAAAGCCAGCCTAAGCTAATTGAGTCCCTGCCTAAAAATCAAACAAACAATAGCAAGTGTTTAGATGGTTTGTTGGTGTGTGCCAAAGGAGGAAGTCACCCCTCCCTCTCTAGCCCTCTATATAGGAGTAGTAAATTAAGCCAATATAAATTTGCCAGACTAATGTAGGAACTTCTTGTTTTTGATACTCTTCTTGGTTTCCTTACAGTCAGTAACCTCCTCATCTCCTCAAAGGTCCTTCCCCATCTCCCTGATCACCACAAGCCCAGAAATTAAAACAGTAAACAATTCCTCCTCTAGAAGCCTTCCTGGATTGGTCTAACCAAATGCAAACTCCTGTTTGGGTATTTTAACCACCACAAGCATTCTTACTTAGATTAAAACATGAGTCTCCCTGGTGTCTGGACATGCCCAGACATGACCCGCAGATGCAATGAGATCGTGGAGTTTCTCTAGTAACTGCAGGCCAAATCAACAGCAGCCCTAGGAACAATCCTTCTTTTCTGCTGCTGTTTTTCTAACAGAACTAGAGCACACACATTTTTGATCATCATTTTATTTGTTATCTTTGAAGAAAAAATTTTACAGTCTAAATTTCAAGACATCTCATGCAACTACAGCTTTGGATGACAGCAATCAAACTCAGGTAAGATATTTAAGATGCAATTGATAATCAGGGAAAAAAATCACATCAACTAGGTGGAAGCAGTAAGCATAGAGTAAAATTGAGCAAAATGTAAAGTAACTGATTTTGTAGTGACGTCCTCACGAAATTTATAACTCTTCATGTTGTTAGCGGGATGGAGGATAGTTCTGCTAGTTTTTTTTTTATTATTTGTGAACATTCAAATGACATTTTGTAGCATACAACATCGTGCCTTTCTCAAACACAGGACGAATGAATACAAAATAGAGTTATTTACAAACGATATCTTTCGCGTGTTAATTTTACAATTACCTGGCATTTTCTACTTCACTTTGACTCCTTTCACTTAAGTGTTCATGAAACAAACTACGCTTTTGGGGGAAAAAAAAATCTATCTTTTATTTTCAAAGGTAATGCTAAAATATACCCAAGTTTATGCTTAGGAAGTTCTTGAGTTTTAATGGTCTGTGTTAGGAATTTGTGTTGAATGTTCCTGATGACTAGCATGTATATGTTATTAGTGGCATCTATGAGACCATTTGCTGGGCTTAGAGATCAGTGTATAGCTAAGAAGTTTCCCTTTGTAGACTGTAAGGCTTTTTGGATCAACACAAATGGGTATCATTATACTGTGTACAGGAAGACCACAGTGTGGGGAGGCTGCTTCCTGTTGAATTCCACCAAGTTTGCAATCATAAGGTATTGTATATCCTCTCTGGACTCATCAATTAAAGGAAAAGAGAGGAAAGACTAACTTAAAGGACAGAAATATTAGTGAAGATGGCACAGAAATGCTGTCACTGCCCGCCCAGCGCCTCCTACTCCAGATACACAACACACACACACACACACATACACACACACACACACACACACACACACACACATTTTATCAGATGGGAAATAGAAAGAGCCAGGAAAATGAAACTGTTACAAGACATTGCTTCCGCAGATCTCACTCTTAATGTCCAAATCTACCCTTGCTTCAAGGATCTACTCAAAATCTCACCTCCTTTAAGACTGGTATCTGTCAGCTCTTCTTGACATCCCCCTATCCCCCACACCCCATCCCCGCGCACTTCTTCCTATTAGTAAAATCTATCAGTTTAGCAACTTCATACTACTGTCTGGAACAGTAAATAATGTGTGCTCATTTTGTGTTATCACCTCAACTGTCTTATGGACAGTAGAACCAATGCTCTTTAGGTGCTGAATATGTAACAGACATTTAAATAAAACAGGAACCCAACGTGGGAATGGTTTCCTCAAGGCTTACCATGAGAGCACAAAAACAGGGACTTTGGTGTTAAAGGGGCCACACTTTGACCACAAGGGGGTTGGTCCAATGTCTGACTAGAAGAGCGGCCCTCGCCTCACTGCATGGCCCTGTAAAAGGCAATCCTAAGAAAGAACTCAGGTATTGGCAAGGGCAATCCTGCAGGCAAGAGTACCCAGGCCTGCTCCTGCGGGAAGGCTCAAGCCTCCAGCTAAGGTTCCTGAGAAGCTGTTTCTAAGAATGGGCATGAGCACTGAGTGGGCTAGGGAGCTTCTTGGGCTATAGGGGAGGAGAGATGAATGTAGGTCTTTGCGCTTCCTACTACACCATGAAGATAAACTTCTCAAGAATCTGTGCCTCCATCTCCCGGGCCCCTTCCCAGGAGGCTCTTCAGGAGCCCGCCCATTGCCCCTTCTGGTAGCTTCTGCCTCCCCTCCCCCACTCGCCCCGCCCCCTCGGCCTCGGGGTTCCAAGGGCGGTTGGTCGCCGAGCCACGGCCACTCGGCCAGTAGGAGCTGCCGGGCGCGCGGGGTGGACAGAGCCTGCTGTAAGAGTTGAGGCTGGAAGCCGAGGAGAAGTTGTCGGCGGCGGGTCAGACCCGGCGTGAGCGGAGCAGGAGTCCGTCCCCGATGCCCAAGGGACGGGGGCGGAGCGGGAGGGTCTCGGGGGGGACGGCGGGGACAGGGGGCCCGGCGCCCGGGGGTCACCTGGGGTCGCGTGCGGCCCTGCGGGGTATGGAGGGGCCCCGGGAGCCTGGGGCATCTTCTCTCGCTCCGCCACCCTCGGCTGTCGGCCGTGGCGAAAAGGGGGCGAGGGGCCGGACCCTCGGGAGCTGCAGCGGCGGACGCCCGGTGCTCGGTTTGTAGGCAGTGTAATTAGCTGATTGTACCGCGGCGCTGACAATCACTAACTCCACTGCCATCAAAACAAGGCACAGCATCACCCGCCGCCCGCTGGAGGAGAAGCAGGCGGCCGCAGCCCCGCTGACTCTGCAGAAAGCGGAGGCCGGAGCCGGGATGCGTCAGCGAAGGGGCCCCCCCGAGCACGAGGTCGTAGTGCAAGTAACCCTCCCTCGGAGACCGGCGGCCTCCTTTAGGGACCGTTCGGCTACCTGTGTCTAGGAGCCAAAGCAAAAACGGTTCAGTGATATGCAAAGAGAATCGGTTTACACCGGCCTTAACATTTAAAAAAAAAAAAAAATGCCTGGAGGAGCCCCCCAGAACAGTTCCTGCTGGGTGCTGTGATTCACTGCCTGTTTTCCACTTCTGAGAAAGCTATCACCAAGGCAGCGACTAGAGTCAACCACAGCTTGGCTGATGATTTGCTGGTCACAACCAACGTCTGAGAGCACCAACTTACAGACTGCTGGCTTTTTCTATGAGTCTAGTTACTAGGCAGTGTAGTTAGCTGATTGCTAATAGTACCAATCACTAACCACACGGCCAGGTAAAAAGACTGAGAGTCCTCCGACTGAGCCTCGTGTGCATCGTCAATTTGCTAAGGACAGGACCATAGGGAAATGCTCACATACCATCTATTATCTACTAAGTGTTTTAGGCAAAAGAAAAACTACCACTTAGCTGCTAGGTATACAATGTGTGCTATATGGGGGGAGGGGCGCGAGGCGGGGTACGTTTCAGTGATTTTTAAATACATTGGAAAATAGAAATTATCCCTTAGCTGATGTGGTCATTATATTGATTTGTGATTATAAATCTTTGGACTTTGCCTGACTCTATATTATTAACACTCTGAAAAATAAAGTGCCACAAAAAATGTCAGCTATCAATATTATCGCGTGTCCATTGCCTTTCCAAAACTGGCTTTAGGATGCCCATCTCAGCTCCTGTCAATCCCTAAAGTAATTAAATGGTCAGTTCCTATAATCACACATGATTGAAAACCTGTTTGTAAGGATACATTAAAAACGTTTTCATAATTTTTCACGGGGGTTGAGGGGAGGACTCAGCCCGCTTTAGTATTTTTTTTGTTTTTTTTTTTTATAACGGTTGCACTCTAGGCAACTTTTGGCGTTAATAATTAGTGAACACAATTTAAACCCAGCTTGTTTCCTAAGATTTATAATAAAAGATTTGGGAAGCTTTCTTAAAACACAAAAACTGTATCCATGGGTCCCTCTCGGCCCATTTCTGATCTAGGACACATTATGCCGCCTTGATGTATCAACGCAGATTGCGGGTTGGGGTGCTGAGCCTTGGCAATCTTGTCCAAAAGAGGAGCTCTTTATTCAGCTATTTGGGGGAGGGGACGCTGATTTAGGATCTAAGAGACTTAACTGCTCTCCACTGACTCCAGGACTGTACACATCACAAAGTTGAGGCTTTGACTCCAAGGCTTGACTGTGGCCCCGAAAGCTGTGACCTTGCGACAGAAGCCAGCTGCAGATTGGCCACAAGCGCTCGAGGAACCTCAGATCCTAAGAAACTCGGGCCTTCCCCTGTGGTGACCGTTACCAACTGGACGGTTCTCCGGTGGGGGCGGGGCAAGGGAGCTAAGGGAAGCGTCCTGAGTCACCATGGAAACGGGGTCCAGAAGCAGTCCTAGCGGGAAGGAATCCCACGAAATCTGCTCCCCTGGATTACTGGTGTTCACCGGCTGTTCCGAGCAGGATGCCAACTTGGCTAAGCAGTTTTGGCTCGGGGCGTCCATGTATCCCCCTACGGAATCTCAGCTGGTGCTGACCAGAGACAGCCGTCAGAGGCTACCGGTGGCGAGGCATTCCAAAGCCCATGTGAGGGGTGAGTAGTAAGGTTGCCTCCTCAAAGGAGAAACTGCTCAGCCTAACTGTAAAAGAATCAACTGTCTGGGAGATATAAACAAGCGGTAATAGGTATATGCAAATATGTACACAAATAGTTTTGAAACTGCTGCAATTCTCCACCGCAAAGACGGTATCATTGTTACATATAAAAATACATCTTGCCGGGCGGTGGTGGTGCACACCTTTAATCCCAGCACTCGGGAGGCAGAGCCAGGTGGATCTCTGTGAGTTCGAGGCCAGCCTGGGCTACCAAGTGAGTTCCAGGAGAGACGCAAAGCTACACAGAGAAACCCTGTCTCGAAAAACAAAACAACAACAACAACAAAAATACATCTTAAGAGTCCCTTAAATGAGGGCGTCTATTTGGCAAGTAGGATGGGTTAATCTAAGAAAATGATATGTATTGGCTAAAAAGACATTAGGAAAACATTTACATAAAATTGAGTTCAAACTTGAAAGCCTGACTGAGAAAAAGTTAGAGGCAGAACCAAATTTAGGAACCACGTTCCCTGACAGACAAGCCTTTGGCCAAGGATGCATAAAGTGTTCTTATTCAATATTAGTAGGTATAGAAAATTAAAATATCTTTAATGTTGTCTGCTTCTCCAATAACTTACTTTCCATTTGTATTTCTTAGAGAAAAGTCCTGCCCGGCCCTTTCCCTTTCATCCTAACAGTAAGTACCAGGTTTTTATACCCTTCAATCAGTAGACTCCCCAGACTGTCCCTAGGACTCTTAGAAATGTAAACATTTATACTGAAGTATAACTAAGTTGTATACCCCACCTTTTGCCTCAGGGCCCACAGCACTCACCCAGAAGATAACTTCCTGTAACACATGACCAGAAATGTAGATTAGCATCTGTGATGCCACAGGCACTTCCTCTCTAGAGACTGTTTCTTGCCTCTACTCATGCTTACTCACCATCTAAAGGGATTAAAGGACTCCCAGCGGCATAGATAATTAATTCAGTCTCCTGCTATTTATGAATCTGACTATAAAGTTTCAAGACAGTATATATTTGTGTCCCCTCCTGTTCTATTAATCCATACCCAATTTTATGTCAATACTATAAGAATCATGATAAAGTTATTTCAGATTAAATTTGACTTTATTTACTCTAGAGGAGATGAATTTCTTTGCTAAAGCCCAAAAGATTCAAGAATCTGAAGAGAAAACCAAGTATCTCCAAAAGGTGGGTCAATGCTTCATTTCTTCTGGTTTTCATTGCTCTTCTAAATAATTTGGATAAATAGTGTTTGTTTATTGGTGCTGAAGATATTTTACTTTCAAACACATGCAAATAAAATGTGTTTTTCAGCTGTCTTGGCCTTGAAAAGCTTTTTTGTTAACATTTTAATTAAAAATTTAGAAATTGTTGGGGCTGGAGAGATGGCTCAGTTGTTAAGAGCACTTACCTCTCAGAGGACTCAAGTTTGGTTCCCAGTGCCCATGGCAGATGGCTCACTGCTGCCTGTGACTCCAGTTCCAGGGGGTCTCTCTTCTAGCCTCTGCGGGCACACACACACACACACACACACACACACACACACACACACACACACACACCTTTTAAAAGCCAGGCCTAGTAGCACAGACCTCTATTCCCAGACAGTAGAGCAGCAGAGGCAAGAGAATCAAAAGTTCACAGCTAGGTGCTGAGGAAATGGATCAATGATTTAGGATGCTTGCTATGCAAGCATGGGGTAATTAAAATCATCTCCAGAACTCTTGTAAAAAGCCAGGTGGGGCTGCACACTATTGTAACTCCAGTGCTGTGGGAGATGGAGACTGGAAGATGACTGGGGCTTGCTAGCTCCAGGCTCAGTGAAAGACGGTGTTTCAAGGGAAGAAGGCAGAGAATAAAGCAAGATACCCAGTGTCCTCCTCTGGGCCTACACACGCAAAGAGGAGCACACATCAGCACAGACAGTATGCATGCATCCCTCATAAAACACACACCGAGACAAACTTAATAAACACATAGCAAGGATACTTAAAATAATTCACAAATATCAAAAACATTCAAGCCTCAGTGGGGATGTAGAGTTAGTTCAAGTCCTGCTTGGGAAACTTGGTGAGACTGTTTTATAATTTTAATAAAAGTTCAAAAGAGGGCTCAGTGGTAGAGCACTTACCTAGCATGTGGAATGCCCTGGGTTTGATCCCTATTACTATAAAAAAGAAAAATGCATTCTATTAAACTTTAGCTATTCTTGGTCTCTGCCAAAGCTCACAGGAACATCAGACTCATAGAACATAGACTCAATTTTCAAAAAAGCCTCAAACCATACACAATAGTCTAAGAACAAAAATACTTTTAAAATGGGAAAATTTGTTGTCTTAATAGGTCAAAACCAAGGGAACCAAAGCATGAGTCTGTCATCTGGTCCTGTTTTAACTAAAAGCTGATAGTAAACACATTGGTGTCCTGAAACCTCTTTTTGGCAGCCACATGATGGAACTAGAACTTTTAACTCGGCAGTTAATAGGATGATTAATAGCGACACTTAGTTTGATTCATGGATAAACTATTTCAGTATCAAAGAGATAGAATACCTACTTTGACCTAATGTGTTTAATCGCTGAACATATTGGCAAACTCTAAAGGATATACTGGGAAATCCACATAAATTACAGATCAAGTCACCTGACTTTTCTGGTCACAACAGTTCACTTTACAGACTACTGGTGATTATTTCAAATCAATTGATTAAAAATACTTAGAATGTTAAGTACTAGAAAAAAGAATACTATGTATGATGTGTTTATAATAGAATTTTATAGGGTTTTTAAAAAGAATATTTTGTGTGTGTGTGTGTGTGTGTGTGTGTGTGTGTGTGTGTGTGAAAGTGCAAGTGGGCACACACTCCACTGCATGCATGTCAAGGTCACAGGACAATTCTCAGGAGTCAGTTCTCACTTTCTGCCTTATTGAAGGTTTTTCTTATTTCTGCTGCTGGCTATTCAGGCCAACTGGCTGGTCTGTTTCCAGATGATTCTGTCTCTGCCTCCTGTCTTGCTGTGATTACAGATGTGTACCACTACATCTGTCTTTTACATGGGCTCCAGCATCATATTTGAGTTTTCAGGACTGTGTGGCTGGTGCCTTTACCCACTGAGCTCTCTCCTCACCCTTTACAGGGATATCTTTTCACTTTTAAAATCACATTTACTTATTATTTGTATGTGATGCATGTATGTAGGTCAGAGGCCAACTTGTGTGAGTGGGTTCTCTCCTCCTACCATGTGGGTCTCAAACACTGGTAATCAGGCTTTACAGCAAGTTCCTTTTTACTTACCAAGCCATCTCTCTGTCCCCTTTTATAGGATTTTTTAAGCCTAATTTTCATTACAGCTAAGAGTATAGCTCAGTGGTAGAGTACTTGCCTAGCATGCATGAAGCCATAGATTTAACTCAATTCATGCACCACACACACACACACACACACACACACACACACACACACACACACACACACAAACACACACACCATTGAGCCAGGAATGGTGACTCATCCCTATAATCCCAACAGCAGGGAAGCGAAGGCAAAAGGAGCCTCATGAACCTGAGGCCAGCCTTAGCTACATAGTGATTTCTAGGCAAATTCAACTGCTTTGGTACTTTTGCAATTTAATTTTCATTGTACTTCATTTTAGGAAAGGATTAGAAATAAACGTTAAAAACAAACTTAATAGTCAATTTTATCAGCTTTTGTCAAACAGTAAGAATGATGTGAATCACAGGGGACTGTAATATTATACACCACATATAATATAAGTGATCTTAGAACAGGCTTCCATATCTTGTGTCCTTCTTTTAACTTATTAACTACTCAATTCCACATGTATCTATTGAGAGCTATCTTGGTACATGTACTACGTTAGTTGCAGTCAATGATTATGATGTATTCTTACAGTAAATGTATATGATATCACAAGAACCTATCAAACTGGGCATAATAGTATACCCATCTAATATCACCATTTAGAAGGTTGTGGGGAGCAGATGAAGTCCCCCAGTGAATTGTTCAATATGAGTGCAGGCATGTATGTCAAAGACCTCAATGCCTCAGACCCATGGGAATGGCAAAGCCTTCCCAGGTGCTTGTTTGGCAGAGTGTTAAAAAATGTGACTCACAGATTCCTCCTCCCAGATGTTTACAGCCTGAGACTTCTCCCCTACCAAGATTAGCTAAACCTCACTCCTTGTTCAGGTTTATGTAATAAGCCTGCCTCCTCATTCAGCTATATAAAATAAGCAGGCTGACTTTCCTGGCTGCTGCATCTCCACTAGAGGGCATTTCTGTATGTGTGTCTGTGTGTCTATCCTTTCTTCATTCCCTGGTAGCCCCAGTTTTGTTTCCAGGACTCATCTGTGTGGGTCACAGCAGGAGATGGAGGAAGGAAGAAATTCATGAGTTATCGTCTATAAACCTGGGCTATATAGAAGATCCTATTTCAAAAAACAAAAATGCAAAAACGAAAACAAACAAACAAACAAATGCCAGGTGTGGTGGTACACGCCCATAATCCCTGCACTTGGAAATTCAAGTGAGACCCTGTCTCAAAACCAACAACAACAACAAAATCTCACTGAAGGTCAAAATTAAGGTTAAGAAATGAAGAAACTTTCCCAAACCACAGAGGTTTGAAAATTGTTTCTTCAGCCCGCAGTACACTTTCTTGTCACTAAAATGCCCTTCCTCATCTGCCTTCATGGCCTGGCTCCCATGACAGCTTATGAAAGCTTTCCCAGAGGTTACCTAGACACCGAGTGAACAGTGCCTTCTCAGTGCTTACAGAGTCGGAAACGGTCTCTCCGAGTGCTGTTTAAAGGCGCTGATCTGTACTTCAATCACCCATGCTTCTTTCTGTCCTGCTAGATTGTAGGCATCGTAATTAGCTGACTTTAGAGACCACAGGTTGGATCCGAAGCATAACTCGGCCACTTACTGCTTATATGACTCAGCAATGTACTTAAACTCTATCATAATCAGCTCCCTCAGTAAAGAAGAAATTATTTTTTAAAATATCCACCTCATATATTTGATGTAACCTATATAAAGTAGCTGGCTGTAGTTTACCCTCCATAATTGTCCCTTATAAAAGGTAGAAGTCATGTCTCATTTGCTTAACTCAATGTCTTTCTGGACACTGAAATTCAGATATTTGTTCATTAGCCCATGAACATATAATCTATGTAATTAATCTACTATGGCTAAATGACTGCTCATACAGTAATATTTCTTTGTTGGCATTGGTAGTTTTTGTTTTTGCTGTTGTTGGGTCCAGGAGGTTAGACCCAGGGCCCCGTGCATGTGACATAGGACCACAGCTCTGCCATCAGCTGTGCAGCAGAGCAAGTTTAGTCCTTCCACATCTGGAATCTTTTCTAAGTTGATAATCTTTTCCAAGAATACTTCCAAATACACAAGCACATCTGCTGTCTTGTCAATTTTGTTTTTATCTCACGTGTCCGGATGTGAGAGGAGAGAATGTGACTCCATTAAATATTAACACAGGATCTAGTTTGGGATACTACGGCTTTTCTGCGTCTCCAGTACCCTCTCTACATTGTTGGTACCACCATCTTGATAGTAGAAAATGAATGGAAGAAGACATGGGTTTTTTTCTGTGTTACCTATTTAATTTTTCCCATATTGTGAACCTAAACATTGATAAGTATATCTCAGGTATGTTCCATCTTAAAGGGGTGAAAATCAGTCCCTATAAATTCTCTTGAAGATTCATTCAACCATCTTCTTAATATTAATGGAAACCTGGAAATTTCTTTTCCATTTCTCTGAAAGTGGCTTTACAACCCTCTTTCCCAACAGATATTGATTTTTCAGTGGCCAAGGTTTTAAACTTTAATGTTACTCTCCATTTTGGAATATTTTCTAGGGATACATTATAAACGCTTTTCGTTAGTGGACAAAATGCTATTAATCACAACTACTATTTCAGTGATGGATATCAATGGCAGGAAATCAAAAACAATTGAGCATGTCAAGATTAAATGGCTTACTGTGTCCATAAAGGAAGCCTTATAGCACTGTATTGGACCATTATTTTTCCTTTGAGAGTTCTAAGTAGTCTGAAAACATAATAAATGAATAGTCAGCTAATTCTTTAAAATCATAAAACTAATTTGCTTTCTAGTTTTGCCACCTTAAGAAAGCTCTTTAGCTGATTATCTCTTTATGAAAAGAATTATAAATAATTTACTTGCTAGGAGAGTGAAGAGGTCAGGACAATATTTTAAGGTACATACATAGAAGGTGCATTGGTAATGTACATCTGGAAGCAATTCTAACATGAGGGATGTAAACCAAAGGTTTTTAAGAGGAAAAATGTGCCGTCTGTAGTCCAACATCCCAGACAGGTTCTTTACTGAGAATGGCTTTTCAGTCATTCTGTCGCACACCCTGTGCAACCAATACCGACCGTACATAAGTCTTCCCCAGAAGTTTGCTTCATAGTTCTTACTTAAATCAAAAGCAAGTCATGTCATGATGGCATTATTCTTAGAACCTTAGAATCCTCACTAAAGTGTTTCTAGACCTTGTGGTATGAAATGGGAAGCTTCTCAACACTATTGCCTATTATCCTGCACTTCCAGAGTAGTAAAAGGGACACTTGGAATCATGTGAGCATCAAAGAGCCGATGAAAGACAACAGAGTTTCTGTAGAGCTGCTGCAGGGCCGTGCTAATGGAAGAGAATCCTCTGCTGTGTCAGAGTGATGGGCTTCCTAGACAAATCTAAATGGACATAGCAGAAGTGTTACCTGACCTAATGTAAAACAATATTTATGAAATTCTTTTTCTGCCATTAAAAGACAATAGGATTGTTGGATTCCTTCTCAACAACAAAACATACTTAGTTACATTTTACTATTCCTATTTCATCCCAGCATACAATTGGAACAGTCATAAAAGCAGATTGCATTGTGTGTCCACCATTTTCCAAGCCAATTATGAAAGACTAATACATTTGTCTTATAATATCACAATTTTTAAAAATTATTCAGTATTAGGAAAAATTTGGGGGAGACGAGGAATTGCCTCAATCCTCCTTAATACCATTCAAAATCCATGCAAACACACTTGGGAAAAGAATCAGATTTGGGATCAATATCTAAATGCCTTTGCCCCATAAAAATCCAGTCCTACCTGGGCAATGGTGGCACATATCTTTAATCCCAGCACTTGGGAGACAGAGGCAGATGGATCTCTAAGTTAGAGGCCAGCCTGGTCTATGGAGCAAGTTCCAGAACAGTCAGGACTACAAAGAGAAACCCTGTCTTGAAACAAAACAAAACAAAACAAATCCAGCTTTAGAATTATATAGAGCTTTCTTTCAGATGCATCTCTTTTCCTTTTGTCAAAGATCGGTACATTTTGTCTTCCATGTGCTTCACCAGAAGAACAAAGTGAGAACATTTGAAGCTATTAGGTAAGGACTCACATTAACCATCCACTTATAAAAGATAAATAAATAAAGCTACTGAACATAAAATGATACAAAAAGGGTATTCTGATGAATGAATCATTGAAGATATGCACAAAGCAGTTGAAATTGTTGAGTTGCCACACAAATCTCCTGCTGAGCACAATCTGATCCTCTGCCTTCATGTTTCAAATCATACTGTGACAAGTATCCTTTTTGTGTGTGTGTGTTCCTGAATGTATAACTTTGCTATTTTAAATGGCCTCCATGTACTGAAGTGCGCCTTATGTCACTAAATATAAAAAGACTATGATGCAATTTATGGAGAAAATGCATACATCATATGAGCCTTGCTCAGGCCTGAGTTAGCATGCTGTTAGCTATGACTTCTATGCTGATAAATCAACAGTATATTTTGAAACAGAAATACATATAAAACAGGGTTATATGTATAGTTCCAAGGATTAAATTCTGTAACCAAAGGCTGTCAGGAACCTAAGAGCAATGGGTTGATAGTCACTATTCATTGTTTTTGATGACTTTCTAGAACATAACACTGCAAATAATGATAAGCAAGTGTGCTCCCAGAGTTGATCTAATCATAGTTTAAGTGTACAAAAGTGTCTGCCTCCTACCACACCTCCCCACATCTACTTACCATAATTACCCCTTAATGCAACTTGTACTATGGTCATTTGAACCATTTCTACTTCCAAGAACCCACTAAAGATAAAAGACAGCTCTTGAGTGTGTTGAAAATGTTTTCTATATTATCTTTGAATCTCTGGTGTTTCAGATGACAAATGTTCCTAGTGAATATGATCTGTTGGAGTAGGTAATGGTATTAGTCTATATGTCTTGAATTGGGCATTGTCTAGACGTTACTCCAGACACATGAGGACCCCCACCCCCCGAAATACAGGGTCATGGGGCTAACATCAACTTTCTAAGACATTGGCCAGAAGCAAATGAAAATTCTGTTGGCTTAAGAGATGTAAGAAATTTAGAGATCAAAGCCAAATACATCATTTCAAGCTCAAGAAGGACCAAGCAAAGCTGTAAAAATAAAATGGGTAATGGGATGCAAGGTTAGGAAAATCTGCTAAAAGAATTGTTCAAGATTTATTCAAAATATATATTATGTTGTGTCAGGCATTGTGCTAGGCACTAGAATTTAGAAATGAACAACACAAAGTATGTTTTAAAGACAGAAATTTAGCCCTTGTATGAAACTTTCTGTCTAATCAAAAAGAGAAACATTTATTAAGGGATTGTACATGGTGGTAGGAGGACAATAAGGTGCTATTGATCCAGTCGTGAAAACCCCTAAACTGAGATTTGAAGGAAGAGTGGGGTAGCTAGGGCAGAAGAAGACAACAAAGGGAACATGGAGAGGGCAGTCGGCAGCAGAAAGAGTGTGAGCAAAGACCATGCTAGGAAGGGCATGACACACCACAGAAGTCACAGGATCAACACAGACACTGAAGAGGAAGGTGAGGCCATAGGAGAAAGAGGAAGATGTCAGGAAAATTCTTAAAGTGGAGGATGATAATATCAGGCTTTCTTGACAAAAAGACCAGAGTCTTTTCATTCGGAGAATGCAGCAAGAGGGGCCAGAAGTGTGGAAACTAGACTGGAGGCCATTGTGGTCATCCAGCAGGAAGGTGATGGTATCTTGGAGACAGTGGTACTTGGGAAATAAAATAGATTATATGTTGAATAGAGAATGTAAGGCATAGCAGGTATCAAAAATAGCACAGTTTTCTGGCTTCCATACCAGGATGGATGGTGCCAGATGATGATTAAAACTCACCAATTTGAAGACTATACTTTCAGGGATCATTTCTATAGTTCGTTAAAACTCACCAATTTGAGTTGTTTTTGAGCTAAGCGGGCGAAGCTGTCATGTGGCCAGGGCCGGAGAGATGGCTCAGTGGTTAAGAGCATTGACTGCTCTTCCAGAGAGAAAATCTTGGCTAAAAAGAGAGGTATGGGCCTGGGAGAAGTTTGAGAGCCATCTGTGTGGGGAGACCTCTACCCCTCCTTTTGGACAGGACAGGAAAGACATATCTGAAAGATGGGTTCAACCCCATTTATCCATTCATTCTATCTGTGAAATGGTGAAAATATTAGTCTCAATAGTCCTTTGTCAGCTAGGGACAAGCTTTGATAAATACTGCAGACCAAATCGTCAACAAAATGTATTTCAATCATTTGCTGAAAGCTATCCCTAGTATATGTGTAATTTATGAAAATTTAAATTATATTATATGCTCATATTTTCCTCAACATCAAAATATCACATTGCATTCTTTAAATATACTTTTTAAAGTGATTTAAAGGAGTCTTTTAAAAAAATATACCATGCTAGCCCTTCATGCATTGTGTAATTTTTCTTTCTTTTTGCGGGGTGGAGCGGGGACAGAAGGTTAGTTTTTTGTTTTTGTTTTTTAGTGAGAGGAGTGAGACACAGTCTTGCTTTGAAGCCTAAGCTGTGCTGGAACTCACAGTAATCCTCCTGCCTCAGCCTCCTTAATGCTAGGATGAGCTACCACATCTGGCGGTATGTGAAAGTTTTAAAATGGAAGCTACATTCTTTAGGCAATTACTATTGATTTTCTATTCACATATATGTAACACAACTAAAAATAAACATGTAACAGAGCAAAGAAAAATATATTTTCCTCCTTAACAAAAAAATTCATACTTATTTGAAATCTATATTCTTTATAAAGTCTATATTTAAAAAAATGTTGTATTCTCTCTTATGGAATGACTTGTTTCTTCATTTAATAAATGCTATTTTTAAAATGAAGCTTATATGTGTTAGAGCAGAGAAACTGAGCCAAGATAGAGCTATTTCCAAGAAGTATGAAACGGTCTTAGCACTGCATCTTTTTCTGCAAGTCAGCATCTTCTCCCTCTGATTAATAACCCTCTATCACATTCTGTCCATTCCCATAGATCACTGCAGTTAGCCCTGTTTACGAAACTCAGATTGCTTCTAGAGAAAGTCTATTCACTGATTATTCAGCTGGTGTTCTACACACAGTAGATTATTTGAGAGCTAACAGTTCTGTGTCTTATTACAACAGTGCATATAAATCCACACTGCAGCAAATGCAGCATCTGCATGGCATGTTCCAGATGGCAGGCACAGGGAATGGCAAGTTCATGGATGAAGCCAAGCAGAGTTTTTGCCTTTTGAAATCAAGTCCAGATATGTGGGCTTTTTCTCTTACTGATAATTTTACCTTAAGCCAATCACACTTTTTACCCTCCATAATACTGCATTTGTAACACACATGTGAAATTTGGTCTAATGATTAAGATTCTGTGAAAACAAGAAGAGAATTTCCCTAGTTTACTCCTGATCATAGACACAGAATTAAACATTAAATGATAACACCTAAAGAAAATGAAGATCATATAATTTTTTCTTTCAGTTTTTCAAGACAGGGTTTCTCTGTGTAGTTTTGGTCCTGGATCTTGCTCTGTAGACCAGCCTGGCCTCGAACTCACAGAGTTCCAATAAAAGTCCCCTCACTACATAATAATCAAATCACTAAACATACAGAATAAAAAAAATATTAAGAGCTGCAAAGGGAAAAGGCCAAGAAACATATAAAGGCAGACCCGTCAGAATAACACTTGACTTCTCAATGGAGACTCTAAAAGCCAGAAGGTCCTGGATAGATGTTATACAGACACTAAGAGACCACGGATGCCAGCCCAGACTATTATACCCAGCAAAACTCTCAATCACCATAGACGGAGTAAATAAGCTATTCCATGATAAAACCAGATTTAAACAATACCTATGCACAGATTCAGCCCTACAGAAAGCACTAGAAGGAAAAAATCCAACCTAAGGAAGTTAGATGCACCCATGAAAACACAGGCAATAGATAACCCCACACCAACAAATCCCAAAGAAGGGAAACACACAACACTACCACCAAAAAATAAATAACAGGAATTAACAATCACCAGTTAATATCAATAGACTCAATTCACCTATAAAAAGACACAGGCTGACAGAATGGATATGAAATCAGGATCCATCCTTCTGCTGCATACAAGAAACACACCTCAACTTCAAA
Organism: Peromyscus eremicus; assembly: GCF_949786415.1. Lineage (NCBI taxonomy): Eukaryota > Metazoa > Chordata > Mammalia > Rodentia > Cricetidae > Peromyscus > Peromyscus eremicus. The sequence goes on along the minus strand of NC_081422.1, from coordinate 45,585,956 downwards.
GACAGACATTACCTCAGAGTAAAGTGCTGAGAAAAGTCTTTCCAATCAAATGGACTTAAAAAGCAAGCTAGTGTAGCTATCCTAATATCTAACAAAATAGACTTCAAACTTAATCAAAGGAGATCAAGAAGCACAATAGTTAATACTGATTTTCACTTTTGAAATGAAGATTGAATGTCAGCCCTCCCTTCAACCTGTCCCCATATCTCTTTCAAAAGCTCTAGCAGGTGTTTGAAACAACAGACACATGAAGTGTGGAGTCAACTAGAACTGGAAATGAGTTTGAATCCCGAGTTTTACCAGTTACTGCTTGGTTTGGTGACCCTGAGCAAGGGTGTCTATTTTTCTGTGTAAGAAATAATAAGTGTTGTAAAACTAAACTCACACAAAGCCTGAGGCCTAGAAGTTACTCAATGAAAATGGGTTTCAAGTCCTCTCTGCTCTTTTTCCCTCCCATTCATTTCAACATTTTGAAAGGATTAAAAGAAATGTTTTCTCTCATAATAATAATGATGTTTAATAGTTACAACTTTTTAAATAACCACCATTTGCCATTCATTGTATTAAGCATTTTTATCAACTCCAATTTTCACAACTGTCCTCATAGAAGAGAAATAAGATTTAGGAAAGTTGATTTACCCAAGACCACAAACTTCTATCCTATTTGAATGATTACAGCTGCGGGGAGGAAAGGAGGAGTTAGAAGACATAGTTAAAGATATCATCTGTCAGGGCTGAAGAGATGGCTCAGAGGTTAAGAGCACTGGCAGTTCTTCCAGAGGTCCTGAGTTCAATTCCCACCAACCACATGGGGCTCACAACCATCTATAATGGGATCTGATGCCTTCTTCTGGCATGCAGGTGTACATGCAAACGGAGCACTACAGACATAAAAATAAATAAATCTTAAAAGGTTATTTTTTTAAAAAAGATACACACTGTCATTAATCTCAATGTGAAATTGGGATTCAAGCCCAAACATACCTAACTTCATTAACTCATGCTGCCACTTAAATTGTCTGGCTTTGAAAAGCCAAGAAGTGAGAACTAAATGTTTTCAGAGTGATACAAAGTTTGTTAACCACCCAATGCACACTAAATTTATATATAGTATTATCGATGTAATCAACTTTTATCAGCTATTTCTTCAGGAATAGTATAAATACAAGTAATACAATTAGACTATAAAGTAATTATCAAAAGTTAATGTTTTAAGTGTTAATTATGATTCTCCAATAGTATTGTTTTAGGGGTTAATTAAATTATCAAATGTTTTATAAATGTGAACTTCTAATAAATAACTCATCCAAAATATGGTTGAAAATGAGCTACTCATGATGTAAATTGCAAAGATTTCTTCTCACCACTAAATTGCATTTAGCTTTCCTGGAAGAAATTTCTTAGAATAGTTCACAACATTTTGTTCAGAGGACACGGTTGTTTATAGTAGTTTTGTTATTCATTCCCAGGAAACATGTCCAGGAAGCAGAAATCAAATGTCATTTGAAATCTTTGTGTCTGAGGTTGTAGTTACTAAAATCTACTCTGATAAAAAAGGACCTGAAATCCAAGGAAAAAAATGAACATATTTTTGTCCTGTTATTTTTTAATCTTAATAGTATTCATCTTTTTATACCAGAAGCATGTGACAATTCAACTTTCCTATCATGTCCCAAGAGTTACATAGAAAAAGAATTATAAAAGTTTGCTTGTAGGAGGATTTTTATAACTAAAGTTATCCAATTTTTAATTTCATTTTCTAAAACATTGAGGACTATATTTGGCTACTACCTGTGTTACACAATACAATGATTCTATTCATATAACCCTGACTCAAGCAATTCAAGTCCATAGGAATTCATTAATAATCACATTGTAGGCATTTCTGAGCTCTAATGAAAGATAAAAGGATGGTGAGGTTCTAAAAGAGACACACAGCAACCAAGAAAGTGGGGAGAGTAAGCGCACCAGAGTAAGGTACAACATGCTGTGTAGTCACAATATGGGAGTGACTCATTCCAACTGAGGACACATGGCATGGAAGAGTTGAAGAAACCAACATGGAACCTGTGCAATGACAGCATCCCAGGTTGTACTGGCAGACACTGCTTTATCACCTGTAAAAGTTGATAGGTCATACAAAAGTTTGCTTAGTTGCAAAAGTTCGTTTTTTCATACATTCACTATGATATAGATAATGCTTAAATGTGAGATATAAAGTACAAATCTTCTTCCAAAATATTAAAGCTTCGTAGGCTTGTAAGGCAAAATTTGGGCTGGGAATGATGGTGCGCACCTTTAACTGTGGCATTCAGGAAGCAAAGGTAGGCAAATATCTATGAGTTCAAGGCCAACCTGCTCCACATAGAGAATTCCTGACTGACCAGGGCTACATACTGAGACCCCGTCTCAAAGAAGAGTTTTAAAATAATAAGTAAAAGGCATTCGTACAATTTAGTGCAAATCCAAAGCACCCAGTAGACCTGGCCTATGGTGATATTTTATTTGTACTGAAATGTGATTTTATTTGTATGTTAATAAATAAAGTTGCCTGGGGGTCAGAACTAATAGCAAGCCATAGCAGAGCTGGGCATTCGTGGTGCACACCTTTAATCCCAGCACTTGGTAGGCAGAGCTAGGTAGATCTCTGTGTGGTCAAGGATACAGCCAGCATTGGAGACACATGCCTTTAATCTCAATACCAACCATAGAAAATCTGGAGGTCTGTACAAACAGGCAGTGATGAGGCGCTCATGTGGTTGGGTTTACAACCAATGAGAAGGCAGAACAGAAAGTCTATATAAAGACAAACACACAGGAAGTAGGTCTTTCTTGGCTGAAGTGGCTAGCTGCAGCAGATGGGTAAGGCTCTTAGCTCTGATCTCTTGGCTTTCTTCTTTGCATTGGTTCTGTGTTTCTTATTTTAATAAGACGGTTGGTTACATCTACACTGGCCCAACTGCTGGTAACAGCTGTCAATCATGGGCCCTCTTCTCTCTGTCTCAGGGCTCCTGGTGTCACTCTCTTCTTCTTTAGCTGAGCTATGGAGACTGGAGAATAACCCTGAGGAATGAGCAATGTGCAGCTTGGATGGTGTTGTGCACTGCCTCCTCTGTCCCAAAGCTTTTTCCCTATCCTGTCTATCTCCATCATGGAACTCACCCTCTCTAAATCTCTGAATCCCCATCCCCACACACACCATAGTGTGAATGAAGGATTCTTGATCTCCGTTCTGTCCTTGTATGCTCTACTAAACCTATCACGGAGCACTAGAAACTATCCACTTGAGTTTTTCTCCACAAATGTGAAGTCTCTTTCTAGGCAGGAATTGTGTCTTGTTCAGCCACTAACATAGAAGTGTGACAGTATAAGTGCTTATTATGAATTTAAATTAAACTATTATTTTAAAAAATGATTTGGAATACAGTCAATACAGATGAAATTAGTTAAGATGGAATCATGCTGGAATAGGGTGGGCCCCTAATCCAATATAACAAGTCATCAGAAGTAGGTGACCCCGACTAGCTGAGAAAAGGAAAAAGTGGGTGTCAAAATGGGGATAAGAGAGGGTAATATGGGGTGAACGTGATCAAAATACATTATATACACATATGAAAGTGTCATAAATAAACCCCATTATACATAATTAATATGTGCTAATAAAACTTTAAAATGGGCATAGTAAAAAGAGATTTTTGAGGTTGCTTCTTCCACAATAGGGTATACTGTTTTATGATTAAAATTGTTTCTGTAAGTAGAACACTAATAATAAAAAATAAACACATCCCCCTCCCCAGAGATGACTGTGTGAGACACAGGAAGAATACTAATGTAACAGCAAAGGCAGAGACTGTAGTTCTGTAAGCCAAGGAATGGCACAAATGGCCAGCAGACCACTAGACCATAGGAAGAGGTCCAGAAATCAATTTCAGAGGAAGCATGGCCTTTCAGACTCCTTGGATCTGGATAACTAGCCTCCATAACTGCAAGAAAAGGTGTTGTTTTAAAGCAATGTGTGCTCCTTTGAAACAGAAGCCCAAGAACAGTGCGCAATACATTTGGATGGACAAATTGACTTGGGATTTTCCCATCTCTGAAAATGTTTTTATTCTCACTTTGTATTTCTTTCTTCTAGCCTTATTCTAAACAGAATATCCTTTTTCCCTGAGTTTGTCTGCTCTGTAGTTTATATATTGATATGTCTTCATGCCTGTGATAAACTGGGTTTTATGCTTATGAAAACTTACCTAGTATATGAAATCTGATGGCCAGGGGAAAAAAAAGAGGGGAGAGGTACAGGAAAAAGCTTTGTTTTCAATTGCAAGTTCTAAGGCCAGCACTTTTGTTGTGAGCTCAGGCGAGGCGTGATCTCTGGGTTTACTGATCCTATAACTAACTGCCATTTAGTATCAATTTCTTTTGGTGGTCAGTAGCTAAGACTTTGTCATCAGAACTTCCATTGAACTGCTTGAGTAAATTGTTTAACTTAATTCTGCCTCAGTTTCCCCATCTGTCAAATGGAGGAGGAAATGTCAAATTTCTGAACTGTTAAAATCATAACAAAGTATTTTAAAGATTTTTAGGATAGTTCATATGGTAAAGTCTAAATAGAAGTTGGTTGTTATGAGCAAATAAAATCTGTTTGTTTAAAATGAAAACCAAATTACTCTGCATAGATCTATTGTGGAAAGCATTTTAATATCCTGCTAATGCCAAAAGAAAATGAAAAATTCCACCTTCCACAGATACAGGCTTTATTATTGTACCAAAAGGCTCACTCTTTGTTTTTCTTCAAACAGGCTAAAAAGAGAGATGAGATTCTCCAACTCTTAAGAAAACAAAGAGAAGAGAGAATTGCGGTAAGAGTGGCAGTGGGGCAGTGGATAAGTGACTGAAGGCCTACATGATCTGTGCAAATGTTCACGGGCTTTGCAGACTGCCCTTTAAATCTGTACTCTCATGTCGTAAGCCTTCTATTCACTAAAGACTGGGAAAACATGAGATTAAGTAACTGGACAACCCATAAACCAGAGAGAATTCCATAAGTCAGTACCTCTGACGGCAGAAGAAATGAGATGATTGCCAGGGGATTTATTGTTCACAATTTTATTCAAGTTGTAGGCTATTAATATGGACTACTTTACTGCTAATGATTTGACAATGGTTGATCTTTGTAGAGCACAAAAAATAAAAACTTAAGTGATTAAAACCTTTATAAAAATAACTCACTAGAAATATATGGATGTTCAAACACACGCTCCTGAATGAGCCTCCAATTCTTTAACCCAAACACTTCCAACTCAATAATTTTCAGATGTAAGAAGCTTGTCCTTCTAGACTCTGTGATGATTTTACCTTAGATTGTTTTCAAGTGAATACATTTCAGAGGAAGTAAACATTTTTCTTTTTTTCTTTTTTCTAGAAAGAACTGATTTCATTACCTTATAAACCTAAGGCCAAAGTACCTGAAGTAAAGTAAGTTTACTTCCAAAACATCCTCATCTTTTTATTTACTGTCTTTAAAGAACATTTTTGTTTGTCTCCTACCAACAAATCTTCTGAAAACCTACACCACTGTAGGTATGCAGTGATGCCTTAAATAAGCATCCTCCTCACTGGACTCAAGCCTGTGTACATCTACAGGATGTGCACACATGTGAGTGTAAAGTGGAGTGTAGGTCCTTCAGCCTCTGTGTGCTTCCCTACCCTCTCACCCTGGGCCATCTCACGTGCCTTCATGCCCTCCCAGGCCACCTTCCCACGATCAGCCTGCCATCCTTAGTGAATCCTCAGGTCTCAGAGATGACCAGCTCTGATCCCACCAGTAATGTGGCCACATTAGCCTGTCGGTGACAGAAGGTTAGAATGGTACAGGAACACACCCTAGAAGAATTTGAGGGGACTTAGGACTCTGGACAGTATTCTGTTTTCTTGCTTTATTCAGAGAAGAACAGTTGTGGAAGCAATAGGATTTTGATTATTGCATTGATGTTGAGTCCAACTCCTTTAAGGTCAGCAAATAGAAGAGTGATTATGTCTACATAGATTTTTTTAAAATCACTAATTACCTATCTATATTTTCTACGTGATGCTTCACAACTTGGTTTCTTGCTTTCAAGCAAGATGATTTGACTTACTGCCTGTGAGTGGAGGAAGATAGCCTAAAGGAAGGACTTATTAACTGACCCAGATGATGCATAAAGACTGCTATTTGAAGAGCACAGACATGTCTGTGTGCCTTAGACTTTGCACTCATTTTTACAGAATATTGTGATACTATGTTCGATAATTTGTCTACAAGTGCATTATTTTATAGTTTAAACCTAATTTTTAGGTTTAAAAATAAATTAGTTTAGTAGGATCATTTACTGGAGCAGGGATGATTCAGAAACAGCTATATCAATGAAAATGAAGTCCCACCCCATATCAGCTTTATACCTCTTACAGAATTTAACACTTGGCATGAGGAAGTATCATTTCGGCATGGAATCCCAGAGAGGCTTTTCTAAGGGTCTCTTGAGAGTCTTATGACCCCCCTTCCCTCTAAAAGTGCATGTTGACAGCCCCATCATCGTAGACCTAGCTATCTGTTGTGTAGATTATTTCATTGCTGTGGCTCAGGGTCAAAGTTAGAAAGATAATTTTAAATTTAAATTCTCACTTAATTTCTTTTGCAATATATTCTCTCCTTAATCCAAAAGCCTGAGTTTCTTTCCATTTCACAGTGGCATCTTCCTCTGAACTTAAAGGTCCTGTGTGTACCATCCTTTTGGCAATCACACACTACTATGTGTCCATATTTTATAATTAGCTAACTCGCTACCCTTAAGTTATTTAACAGTTCACATAATTTTAAGCCTTGTCTATAAATATATTGTAAGCTCCTTGAGAAATTGGATCACCCAACTTAAGTGGATATTGGGATTCAGAATATAGTTGTTTTAAAATCTGGAATACCACGTAATTAAGTATTAGTTAATTTGGAAATTGATGCCTCTATACTGTACACTAACTTATAAAATATTTCTTAAATTTGGTAAATACTTTTCCCTCCATCTTGTCCACTCTGCCCCAAATTCCTACACACAATGATGCAGACTTATAACCTCTCACTCAATAGATCTGCTCAGGATAATCTGCGCCCTTTCTAGCAGAAACTAAATGCATAGAGATGCTTTAACAGTGATATACTTAGTATTCACCCTGGTAGTTGTGGGAGCCCACAAAGGTTTTCTAGTGAGATCTGAGCTTGCTTTACACAGCAGGGCTGCATTAGGGGATGGCTGGACCACGTGCATGGTCACCAGGTGTCTGGAATGGTCTGCACTTGGCTGTGCTGTGGGAAGGTCTTTTGCTTCACCCCTTGGCATTCCTTTGAAAGCCCTTTTGTAGAGACAGAAGGGGCTGGTGGGTTTTGACCCAGGCCCTCCCGAGGCTATCTTATGTTTCTAACTGTCTCTCTCCTCTATATTTCTGTCCACATATTTCTCATTTCTCCCTGCTCAAGAGTATCCTGGGGGAGAAAAAGAGGGAGCTAGTCTCCCTCAGGTAATATTTGCATTTTCAAGGGAGACTGAGTAAAAGGATATAGGAATAATCAAATAAATCAATTAGGATAGGAGGTTATGGTTCCTGCCCTTCACATCACACTTCCCGGTGTGATAACAATTTCTCTGACATGTGTTTCATACTTGGTCACAAGCCTTAATACACATTCAGAATCCACAATGCTGCCTACTGGGGAAATTCTCAAAAGTCATTCCCCTGCTACATTGTAATCATGATGACTGTATTCTATTGTATAAGAATTGACTCTTTTTGCTGCCTACAGGGAAGTCTCATCAGAGTCAAACAAACAGGACCAAGAAGAAGTCAAAGCCTTGGAATGATTTGATTGACATATGGTAGCAGGTGACTGACATGTATTCACCTTTGAAGTAAATTATGCTTACATTGGGATCACTAGGTAAAAGATGTGCATATTTCCAGAAATTTGACAATTACTGAACATTCATGCTAAAACAGACTAAAATAAAAGTTGAGAATACAGACAGTTGGATTTTGTCAGTTATTGAACATCTGTGTCTATTTATTGCATACTATTGTGTTTGATGTCATACTGTAATCATCTTTCTCATCTTAAACATCCCAAACTCCTGGTTTTTGTTTTATTTAAAGGATATTTTCAGAATGTGTATATTTTATTTGTATTATGAATACTCAATAAAGAAGAATAAGGGGCTCTATATGCCCCCTGACTCTGGTACTATCAGCAAAAATAATAAAACAAGGATGAAAAGGCATTCTTACAAACTTAAAGACTTCTCTTACCCGTTTCCCAAAATTTGGCTTATTCCATTTCTAGAACAGGCCTGAAACCAGTGCTGAGTTGCTACTGGGCCTATGAATAATTGGCTCAGCATGGCTGTGTCTTATACACAGTTTCATAACCCAGTTGCCAACCCACTTCGCTCAAACCCTACTCCTTTTGGTATATATTAGAAAACAGAAGGTCAAAGATGTGTCCCTCTGTACTATCAAGAAGAAAAGGTATCCTGTCATGTTGAAGTATTTATCAGACAGGTGGCTACTGTGAAGACTGACAGGGCAGGTTGTCAAAATCTAAAGTTTAAGGTCATGTAACTAATACCCTTCGCTCTGATTCCATGTTTGCTGGGGAGTCCTTCTTTGCCTAAAGGAAGACAATATGCTTCACAGGCCAAGCATTGGTTTACCCTAGGTTTATAATTCTCAGTGTGTGAACATATTACAGGTTAAGCAACTGTCATCCAAAAACCTGAAATCAGAAAGAGGGTGAATATCCAAAATCCAAATATTTTTGAGTACTGATACGACACCACAAATAGAAAATTCTGGACTTGGCTTCATGTGAGGGTTGCAATAAAAATATGGGCACACTAAAAATATAGTAGAAGGTGCTATGGAGATGGCTCAGTGGCTATGACCATTTTTCACACAAGCATGAGAAGCTATGTTTGGATCCCCAGCACCTGTAATCCCAGACTTGGAGGCAGGGACTGGAAGATCTACAGGGGTGGCACGGCTCTCACTGGCCTACTAGTCTAGGCAATTGGTGAGCACCAACTTCATCAAAGGCACTGTCTAAAAAAAAATAATATGGAGAGTAAAATAAGTGCAAAATAAGCAGTGGAGGAAGACACTCAATATCAGTGTCTGGCCTCCATACATGCATGCACAAGTACACACTCTCACACACATGTACATATACATATACATATATGTATATATACCACATGTACATATACATATATGTATATATACCACATATACAAAAAACAGAAATATTATATTGCAGAGCATTACCTTCAGACTATGTGTAGAAGATGTATAGGAAACAATTTTGCATTTGAAATTGGGTCCTATCACCAAAACATCTCATTATGTATATGTAAACATTCCAAAAATGCAGAATACTCTTAGCTCAAGCATTTTAACTGGTGGTCTCTTAGTTAACTTTGAGCTCATCAAGCTGAGGAATGGATCTTGGGCCAAAGAAATTTTACCAAGAAAAATTACATATTGTCTGCCAGGCAGTGGTGGCATATGCTTTTATTCCCAGCACTTGGGAAGCAGAGGCAAGCAGATCTGTGAGTTTGACATTAGCCTGGTCTATAGAGCAAGTTTGAGGACAGCCAGGGCTACACAGAGAAACCCTTTCTCAAAAAAACAAAAGAAAAATTACACATTGTTAGTTTTCTTTGCAGCTCGTCCTCCCACAGTGGCACATTCCTGTGATGCCAGGTAAACAGTTAGTTACTACTGCGACGGTACTGCTTAACAGAGTTCTAAAGCAATATTTACTGTTGCTCATTCAAAAGTCAGCTCACAGTCTGACTGATCAGATTTCAGGCCACTTAAAAGCAGCTCTGTCACACTATAAGCCTGTCAACGAACTGAGGCAGCCCTGCTCCCCATCCCACCCTCTTGGAGACGCTCATGGACCAGAAGGATAGCTGAGGCATGCTCCTCTGAGTCAAAAGACGCAAGAGAATGAGCAGAACATGAAAGGACTTTTCTGCTATAGGCTCCTAAAGTTCTGGTTTAGTGTATGCATTAATCAAGTCTCCTGGCCCAGAGAAACATATTCAACCTTTTTAGTAAGGGGGACTGACTATATTAGCATAATAAAGGCTATGTATCCTGGGAGGTGTGAAGAATTGGGGTCACTCTGCAAGTCACTACACTCAGTTTACTGTATATGCTAGCAAAGCCAATATGGACCAAAGTCAGAGTATCGCAGGGAGAACTCAAAGCACAATTTAACTATTTGAAACAAAATGGTCATTTCATAAGTTGCAACAGATCTTGTGACATTAGAAAAAAATCATCTAAACTGACATTAAGTCAAATGTAACTGCACGTTTACATATCCTTGACAGACCATCACAAAACTCTTAAGGCAATTATTAATGCCTCCAAGAAATATAATGATAATGCCAAAGGTCACACAGACACACGTACACACACAGGCGGCATTCTAAACAGAACATCAGGTATCACTCCAGTGCCCTACCACCACAACAGCTGTTGCTTTGTGGGGATGCCCAAGATGTTCTAGGAAGAACTGTTGTTAGTTGTGAGATATTTTAGTGAGAACACAGGGAAGGGCTGCTCATCTTCACCCTGTCTGCTACTTTCTGCAACTGCCAGAGCTCCTGCTACAGCCTCAGCTGGAGCTGAGGCAGATCCTGTTCCTACACCTGCTTTATTCCAGGCCTGTTTGTTTAGAACTGCAGTGGTCAACAACGTGGGAGCACCACCGTTTCGTCTTCAAAAGATTCTATTTTATGTGTTTGAGTGTTTTTCCTGCATGTATGTATGTACATGTACCACATGCAAACCTGGTGCCTCTTTGGGCTAGATAAGACAGGGGATCCCTTGGAACTGGAGTTACAGGTGATTGTCACCCATGCTGGTGCTGGGATAATAACGAGTGTAATTAACCACTGAGCCATCTCTCCAGTCCCATCTTGCTTTTCTGACTGATCTTCTGAAAAGCTAGATGAATAGGTAAACAGAAGCAAACTGGGACCAAAATCCAGAAGTCCATAGCCCAGATGTGGCTTCTGCTATGGTTCACAACACTATAGTGTAATGGAAAAGATAAAGAACCCTTGGCTTTCTAGTTAGCCCATAGTTTTTGTTTTGTTTTGGTTTTTGTTGTTGTTGTTGTTTGTTTGTTTTGACAGGAGACTGGCTCTATTGTTTGAATGTATTTGAAAACACGTCTACTATAAGACACAGATATAAACACAACTATTGTGAGAGTTTAAAGGGAAGCAGACACTTAGGCTAGGTTGATTAAGGAAACTTTTATGGGAGGAAGGGTAGGATCATTCTTTCCTAGGTGAGTCATCTTTCTGTCCACCAAAGGTGGACTCCACAAACCATTCCCACCTCCCAATATGTGTCCTGTACAAAGCAAATGGCTTTCTGGCTGAGATTTGGAACACTCTAGCTTCTGGTGGGAGCCTCTTAGGAACTCCTGCCCTACCTCCTTTCCTGGAAGCCCCTCAGTCTGAACCGCTCACTCCTAGTCAGTAGACACCCCGCCTGCCTGAGAAGCTGTTCCTCCCTCATCCTCGACTTTTCTTCCCAGGTGCAGCCTGGGTCTGAAGCTTACTGAGGTGTGAGTAGGGGTCTTGCCACTTTGGCCCACTTGGTAAGAACTGGGTGTAGTGATGAGGACGAGGGATGATGCTATTTGAAGATACTGTACCCTCTTCCTGGGAGTTCAGAGAATCCCTAGTGGGATTTTTCTCTCTCTTAGGCAAACTCAGGATCTCCCTGGGCGGCTCTCTCTGGAGAGCTGGCCCCTTCCGCTGCCTGCTCCCTCCTCTGAGCTAGCAATTTTTGGAGCAGCGTGGAGCACTAGATCAAGCCGTCGGGGGCGGGCCAGCCCAAGGGGCTGCCTTCCCCGCAGTGACGTCCCAGGAGGCGGAGGGGCAACCAACTAACGGACTCTGCGCCCTCCCGGACTCCTCCCAGTCTGTGGGTCCTTCAGAGATGCGGCTGCCTTGGTGGCAGTTGCCCAAACGCAGCTGCCTGTTTGCCCACTTCTCTGCCTTAGTTCTGGGGTGTCGGGACGCACTGGAGTCCAGCAATGCAGCCAGGACCAGCGCTGCGGGCCGTGTTGCTGGCTGTGCTGCTGGCAGAACCGCGGGGTTCGAAAGGTCGCCTGCTGAGCGGTGAGTGTGCGCCCTGGGAAGAGGGCTGGTGCCCAAGCGCCTAGGGTTGATGAGCTCGTACACCCCAGCTGTTGAGGACTGTCTTCAGGGCCACTGCACCCCTTCTGTGGCCCTTCGCGTAGTGAGGGGGTCAGCGATCCCAAGATCCACTCCGGGACCCAATCTGCCCTTCTGAGTTCTCTGCTTCTAGGGAGCAAATGTGCAACCAGCTCCGGTTCCTGGGGCCGCCCTGGGTATCCTGGAACGCTGGAAGTCCATTCTCTGCCAGGGGTTACCAAGGGGTGAATGGGAGGACGTAGCCTGGGTGGGGCCGTGGGCAAACTTGCGCCAGTTGAGTTCCCCTCCGCCTGCACCCTTGAGCACTGCTGCCCGGTGCAGTGTCTGGATCCTTCTAGTGGTGGCAGCGGATTCTGGATCTGCGGGACTGTGGGAAGCCTACCTGTTACTCTTGCTCTCCTCTGAGGGGAGGGTGGCCGGCCGGGAATGGGAGTGCTCGGAGATTGGGAAAGCAGACTAGTTAGAACGCGACCAGCCCTGCCAGGCTCCAAGAATGACTCTGCTTCCTTCCTTGTGTGTCACTGCAGCCTCGGACGTGGACCCCAGAGGAGGTACAGTGCTCTGACTTCTTTCTCCTTCCATTCAGTCTGCATGGCTCGGGGAGAATATCTGTATCTTTTTATCAAGTCCCCTTTGGCTAAAGAGGAACCGAGGGATGGAGAAGAATGGGAATGTACACTAATCCCAGCTTGTGGGTCTGATTTAAGGACTCTTTGATTTCAGGATGGGGGTGTGGTTCGGCTCAGCAGAGGAGCAGGGAGGGTTAGAGCTGCATGGCTGCGCACTTGATGGTGATGGGAGACCTCCTGCCTGCCCTTCCCCTTCCTGCAAACGAGAAAAGAAAGACACTTCCTGAAGGCAGGGGAACCAGATGGGTCCTCGGCTGCCTTCCAGCTCTGGCGCTCCCTGGCAGTCACTAGCATACAGTAGGGGATGTGTGCAGCCATCCTGGACCATACAGGAAACTCTATCAAGGTATTACGCTTTCTCTTGGCAGTCTGGCCTGGAAAGGTGGGACTGCTAGTAAAGGCAACTCCAGTTTCTGTTATGCCAGTGGCCAGGTTGGGAGAAGCCAGGGGCCCCTTTGCCTTCCTCTGCTGCCCGCCTTCTCCTTTTCTCTGGACACCTCCCTGGTGAGCAAGCCCAGCTTCTCGGCACTCCTCATCCTCTGGGGAACCTGTGCTATTAGAGACTTTTTATTTAGCAGCAACAGGTACAGGATGCTCCCAGCTCCTTGCTCATTGAGAATTTATCTAAGTGTGTAGTTTGGGGGAGAATCTTGTATTGCTTTTTCACAGTTAGCACTGTCTGTGGTCTTTTGGCCTGTATGCTGGACAATTACTGGAAATAATGAACATTGCCTGGCTCCCTGGAGAGCTGAAATATATTGGAGAAGTTGAAACATTCTAGAAGGTCTGCAAGAGGCTCAGAAACTAAAATCATTTATGCCTTACTTGGTGGCAGCAATTCACACCCGAAGCCTACAGTTTGGCTCTTGTATTGCAAGGGACTAGTCTCCTTGTTGAAATTTGGCTTTTATTTTGTACACTTAAATCCAGAGTCAAGCTGCGGCTCCTGTGGGTTGGGAACCGGAATTTCTGTATTCTCAATTCCTAACACACCAGGCAAGGAGGAGTCCCCCAATAAATGTCGAGTTCACGAAGGGTAACTGGGCTAGGTTTCAGCTGCAGCAGGACTTCAGCCGTCCAGACACAAGCTAAGGCAGCCTGTGGTGGCCAACAGTTCGCTACTCGCTGCTCAGTGGAATCTCTTTCATTTTTTCTAAACCTGCCTTCAGTCCTTCAAGTGTCAATCAAAGGAGACATGGGCTCCCAGTGCAAGCTGAGCCTGTCCGAGAGTGGGGAACCGTCAATACAATTCAGTGACTCTGGTATGACTTCCTAATCAGATCTGGATCCTGACTCTGACAGTGCTGCCGAAAGCTGGATGACAAGTCAGTTTCTCGAAGCTTCAGTTTCTCATTCACGGAGTGGGGCATAAATGGTCTTGACATTGGAAGACTGTTCTGGGGGCTAAAGGAGAATAATCTTTTTTAATATTTATTTATTTTTATGTATGAGTTCTCTCTCTGCATGTATGCCTGCATTACAGAAGAGGGCATCAGATCCCGTTATAGATGGTTGTAAGCCATCATGTGGTTGCTGGAAATTGAACTCAGGATCTCTGAAAGAGCAGAGCCATCTTACCCACTGAGCCATCTCTCCAGCCCGAGAATAATCTTTTATAAAAAAAATAAAATAAAATAAAACCTTTACCATAGCTAATGGGACATGGAAAAAGTTTGGTAAACTCTAGCTATTATCTTTAGGTCAGAGACCTGATTATCAGTAGCAGAAAAATCCATGGATGCTCTTAGCTTCTGCTCACATCAGAGGCTGAGCAAGTTAGTTCCACTGCATCGACAGGGGACTTCAGGGTAAAGGAATCCATGACTGACTTGAGAATGCCCCTCTATACTGAAGGAATCATTTAACAACAATGCCTATTCTAAGCCCCCATAATTCCCTGGGACTTCCAAAGGGCATGGATGTCTTATTTGTATGCATTAAGTTAAGCCATGAGTATTTACCTATTCTCTTTAAAACACAGAAACATCTTCAGCAATCTGCACTGGAACAAAAACATTGATCTCCTACACAATACAGGCATCAGAGTTTAAAATCACGGTTACTTTGTGTTGTAAAAGAGTACTAATTTTCTCTAGAAACCTTGAGTGATAACAATCCACAGATGAACCATCAGAATTCCTGCCCAGAAACAGCTTCATTCAGATGTTTCTAGGTACATCTGCCCTGGTCTACTTTCTTGGGGCACTGAAACAGGTTGCCTTCTTTTTTTCTCTAGGGCAGCTGGTCTGCCGGGGAGGGACTCGGAGGCCCTGCTACAAAGTCATTTACTTCCGTGATGCTTTTCAAAGACTGAACTTTGAGGAAGCCAAAGAAGCCTGCAGGAGAGATGGGGGAAAGCTAGTCAGTATCGAAACAGAAGATGAGCAGAGACTGATAGAAAAGTTCATCGAAAACCTCTTGGCGTCTGATGGTGATTTCTGGATTGGCCTCAGGAGGCTGGAGGAGAAGCATGGCAACAGCACAGCCTGCCAGGACCTTTATGCTTGGACAGACGGAAGCACATCACAATTCAGGTAAGTGGGTGGGTCCCACAGCAGCTGATTCCCTTGACACCGCTCAGAAAGGAGTCAAGCAGGACCCACAGTGTCAGATTCATGAGAAGGTCTGGCAGTAACAACAGGATGGTTACTGATCAGAGCAGTATGGCAAAAAATGGAGAACTCAGCCTTGACTTGGGCCCCAAGTGCCCTGTTCAGGTGGGTGAAGCCCAGCAGCACTTTTCCAACGGCATGCCATGCTTGGCATCTGTGGTTCTGGTTCTCTGGCCCTTGGAGCTAAGACTATGTTGAGAAACTGAAGGTACATACAAAGATGGGGCCAGGGTAGGACTCCAGACCAAGGGAATCATGATATGGGCAAGAATTCATCTTACTCTGGACTGACCAAGGGTGGAGACTTCAAGAAAACCACAGTTTGTAGGAAACTCCTAAACTCACAGCATGAAGATACTGACAAGCACTCACACCCCACTATGCACCATGACACTGTCATTATCTCTTCCTAAAAAACACAGGGACATGGACAAACATTCCAAAAATATCAACATTATAAGACCAACATGGGAAAGGAGGGGGAACAATGCACCAAAGAGTTACTCTTTATATGATAAAGAGTTGTAAGTCAATTTAAATATAAAGATGATAAAATACAAAGCCTCAGAGACAAGAAGTCAAAAGACCTAAGCAGAGAGCTCAAAATGAAGAAAATCGAATTTGCTCTACAATTATATGGAAAATGTATAGGCACTATCACTCAAAAGCACAAAGATTAAAAAATAGTTTATCTGGGCTGGATCGATAACTCAGTAGTTAAGAGCACTGGCTGCTCTTGCAGTGTTCCGAGGTTTAGTTCCCAGCACCCACATGGCATCTCATAACTGTCTATAACTCCAGTTCCAGGGAGAATTTTCCTCCCTCTTCTGGACTATGCAGGTACCGCATGCACATGGTACACAGACATGCAAGCAGCATGCCCACTCTCACTGTCTACTGATTACACTTATAAGACCTCATCTTCATATAAGTTGTAGAAGAAACTCCTCCAAGAGTCTTACAGCCTTCTCTTCCTGGAAGAAATTTTGAAAGAGAAGGTTCAGAGTCGGAAGTATATATCTCATCACTGAAGATGATCTTAGAACCACAACTGACACTTGCTGACATACCACCTTTACTATCCCATAACATACCCTATCCCTTCTGCTGGTCTCAATGGCTGACTTAGTAGCATAACCAGACCGTCATCTATGAAGAGCATGAGGCTCTAGTCAACTTGCACTTCTCAGCCTAGAGTTAATATGCCTTCTCATTGACTTTCAAAAGTAGGACGAGGACATGAAGATACTCCCAAGCACATAACCTGGCAGACTCTTCCTACCAATAACATACAGCAGCAAACCACCTCCTCCTAATATAGAGTAAATAACCTCCTGCCTAGATACTGACATCTCTTCTTGTCTGCTGATCTCTGAACACAGAGATCCCAAGTGCCACGTGGTAACCATGGCTTGTGCCTTGATTAGACTCTTGCTATGTCTCCTAACAGAAGTATTCCTCTCTGGAAACTAAGTGACTGCAAACTCCCAGATTATAGCATTGCAGAAAGGAGAAGTACAAACTCCACAAGTGATGATGATGGTACTCAGTGGAGGGGCTGCTGCTCTTAACCCTTGGCTCCAGACCCATGTATTGACTCTTAGAGATACAGGGCAATGGAACTTGTTGCTTTAAAGTATGTGCTGCTACTTGGAGAATGATGTCCCTCCCCAAAATTCAATTACCTTGAGGCTGATGCTTCAGCTGTATTTTCAACCAGCTCTTCCATGAGTCGAGCTGGCAGCTTTGGGATGGGAGTCAGATGTAATCTGACAAGGATTTCCCGGGGTTAGGGGCCTAGTCTCATACCTTCTTTGCTACAAAATAGGTCTTTTGCCTGATGAGACTGTATTTGGGGTCTTATTTTGACAGATAATACACTATTTACACTTTTGGATAGTGGATCTGACTAAAACCCCGAGGCAGAAAAAGCAAACTCAATGCCCAGATCATATCTATTCCTACCAAAATCAGTAACTGTCCCATTTCAGGGCACATTGTAGCTAACTTACCACCAAGTATCATGTTTGTCTCCTTAATTACCAGTGCTATCCTATTCCCTTCTCATCCTCCCCACCCTCTGTTGGTTTCAATGGCTGGCTTACTGGCATTGCCAGACCATCTCTGGGGTCATCTTGCACGGCTCAGGCTGGAGTTAGCATCAGTCTTAAAATGGGTCTCTATTGCCGGAAGGCTGGATGTTTATCCAGATCAGTCTTATATGCAATCCAAACTGTTGAGCCCATGCAGAGCCTCCCTGGTTATTGTTCTTATTTATCTATTGAGATACTATGGGTGTGGCTGAGAACAGCTGGTTGGCATCATTTGGCTCACTCATTTTTGTCTCCCTGGTTGTTTAGTGCCAATTCTGTGGAAGATACTCCCTGATGAGCTTATCACATGCTAAAAAAAAAATCTCAGACTTCATGCTCACTTCTTTATCTCTGTTCACTTCATTCTACCAAGATGTCATTGTCTCCAACCTTCATCTTTTTTCTTTTATATCTTACTAGTTGGCTGTGCATCTTCATTTCCCCCAAGTTTCATATGTTTTAACCTCCAAAAACTTCTACGTCCATATAAAGTGGCTAATGAGGTATACCAACTAAAGCTCTAGCCAGTGGGAGGCTGTCCCCTCACCACTGGCTTTCAAAGCCACCCCTTAGTGCAGCTGTGGTAAAGTTTGTACTGGTGTGAGCTGAAGAAGGTACAATTGTGAGAAATGCCTGAGCCCAGACCTTCCTTAGAATCCCTTTCTGCTCAGAATCCCACTCAAAACTGGCCATCTAGGCCAAACACCCTAACTGTCGTGCTAGAAATCTCATCCAATGACTGAGGGAAGCGGATGCAAAGATCCACAGCCAGGCCCCAGGTGGAGCTCCAGGAGTCCAATTGGCGAGAAAGAGGAGGGATTGTATGAGCGAGAATTGTTGAGACCAAGATTGGAAAAAGCACAGGGACAAATAGCCAAATTAATGGAAACACATGAACTATGAACCAATAGCTGAGGAGCACCAACTGGATCAGGCCCTCTGGATAAGTAAGACAGTTGATTAGCTTGAACTGTTTGGGAGGCACCCAGGCAGCGGGACCGGGACCTGTACTTAGTGCATGAGCTGGCTGTTTGGAACCTGGGGCCTATGCAGGGACACTTCACTCAGCCTGGGAGGAGGGGACTGGACCTGCCTGGACTGAAGCTACCAGGTTGAGCTGAATCCCCAGGGGAGTCTTTGCCCTGGAGGAGATGGGAATGAGGAGTGGGCTGGGGGGGGGGAGGGAGGCGGGAGGGGGAGGACAGAGGAATCAGTGGCTGATATGTAAAATTAAATTAAATTATAAAATAAAAAAAAATTTTTAAAAAAACTGGCCATCTGTCATATAGGCCACAGTATATGGCCTGTCAAGTGAGAAATACAAAACCTCTGGAACCCAAAGAGGCCTGCCAAGTACTATGCTTCCTTTAAATTATTGTATGATATAATGGTTTATTATTTAATTTGAAAGGGATGTTCTTGCATTGTCCAGATCACTAGACATCTATACATCTATACATTCCAACAAAGGGCTAGGTCCTGAATATTCATTAAATTTTACTCCAACTTTCTGAATACTTTCTGAATACATGAATCTTACTAAGGTCTCCAATATACTATCCTTTTTCCCCCTTGCTTATCTGGTGCAATTGGCACAGTGGTCAGCGGTATAATGGACCAGTATGATTTTCTTCGCAACTCATAGGGTGTGAGGAAAAAAAAATCAAAATAAGGCAAAACCCTAAGTGTAAACTGTGTCCATTTCCAATGAATGTAAACTGATCGAGAGTCTCTTGGATGTGTTCACCAGATCTGCATATTTCTCTAGCAAAGATATCACATATAGAACGACAGCCACAGTTGGGGGTCCGCAGGGTTGAGTGTGTGTTCCTCTTGTATAAAACTTTAGGGTCTGCCTGGGCTTCACAGGAGTCAGACAAGTGAACTAAGCAGAGATATGATGGGAGACAGCACTCTGCATTATCAGGTCTTCAAAGCACAGCTGCTTCCTGCCATCTAACTCTAGATAAGGTGCTGTGGTGAGGGAATGCAGTTTTAGAGGTTTATGCTCAGAGTTCTATACTATGGTAGCCTAAAAGTCAATGTGGAACTACACCAACTACTAAATAGGTCTATTCAGAGGCCCTGGGTTCCATCCTCAGCAACCCCTAAAAATGGGATAGTTGAGGCACACTGGCATATAATGTGATCCTTCCTACTCCAGAGGTAGAAGCTAGAAGATGAGGTTCATGTTTGGCCTCAGCTGGCTAAAGGCCTACCTGCAAGGGCTACACTAGACCTTGTCACACAACAACAAATGAAAAAATTAGAGCCAATTTATAGATAGATAGATAGATAGATAGATAGATAGATAGATAGATAGATAGATAGATAGATGGATGATAGGTAGATGATAAGTAGATAGAGAGAGAGATGATAGATGATAGATAGATAGATAGATAGATAGATAGATAGATAGATAGATAGATAGATAGATAATATCTTGGAGCTGGGCCAATGACTAATGACTACTGGTTAAGCCCACTGTGAGCTGACTGATTAAATATCTTGCCCCAATGTGCTCCCACTCTGATGTGTGGCTTTGATAACATCAGTGCCCATTTTACCTTATGCTTAACAATTCTAGCAATATTTAGACATATCCCCCTTCCCAAGTGTATGGCTATTTGGTTAAATAGCCAAAGGTCATCCTGGAGAAAGAGCGGAAGAAATTCTTATTATAGACAACTGCCACAGCATTATAGGACTTTCTCCCTAGGCATCTGGCCTTTCCCCTTACCTGTGAGTTAGGAGTCTGAAAACTGGCTCAAGTCCAAAAATATTATCTAGAAATCAATCAGTCTCTCTCTTTCTCTCTCTTTCCTCCCTCCTTCTCTCTTTCTCCTCTCTCTCCCTTTCTCCCTCTCGAGATGAAGTAACATAAAGCCATAAAACTATGGGGAGGACCAGTTGTGCTGGAGTTAACTAATGAGGCACAAAGCCCAGTCTCCACCAAGGCTCCAACCACATGTTCATGCATAATATCCAGAGTTTTATCATAAATTCAGCTGTTGTTCAGGAAACTCTTTTAACATAGTAGGTGCAACAAGGGATCTTCCTTTTAGCAGACTGCAATGCAGGACTAAAGCAGAGTCACGTTGTGGTGCCACCAGAAGACATGTCTCTTAGCCAACTCTCCTGAAGAGAGGCTTGCGAAGACATGGGCGGAGCAGTAGTGTCTAGATAAAGTCTGAGAGTTGAAGCTAGCCCTGGAAAGAAGCAGATCAGGTACTCAGGCAGACTATAAAGCCCAGCCCTCAATTGACAGATGAGGTAAGTGTTTGTACACTTCTATTCTGTGGGCTCCAAGACCTTATCCTGGTTCCCACATATTCAACAAGGTGGCAGCACCACTCAGTTCCAGGAACTACTGGATGGTAAAGATAAACCTACTGTGAACCCTTTCAAGGAGCTAAAGAGGCAAAAGGAAGATACCTCAGAGCGGAGGCAAGGGGGCTCATTTCCCTGATCCTGTGCAAATGGTTTGAAAACTATCGAAGACCAAGATGGCCTCCTATCCTCTCCCCAGCCCCTCTCCTACTTTGGCAGCTTCTATATTTTGGGATATCTCCTTCAGATTCTTCATCTTCTCATCCATCATCTGGGGCTGGTGTGGCAGAAGTAGCTATTGGAAAGTAGTGAGATAGAAGCAGGGTGAGCTTTGAGAAAGATATGCCATGTCTCTCCTCAGTATGTATGATCTCTGAAAAGACAGAATCCAAGCCCAAGTAGCACAGAGCCAAAAGAGAAGGCAAGCATTAAGATCTTCTTCCAGACTAGCTCTGTGCTAGCCGTGATTGCTCGTAATTATCTTGCAGACAGAAGAACATAATATATTCCTCCCTGCAAAGAGGTTGTGGCAAATGTCAGATGATTGATTGTGACAGCCACACTGGATCAACAGCGTGTGTCTACTCTTTGGCAGTGCTTCAATTCCTCCTTCTCTCTGTACCATGTTCTGAAGCAGAATCTGACACTTACAGTTCGTGGAACCTCATGAGAAAATAAAGACATGGAGGTCTTAGAGTGTGTTTCTCCCATTGTCTCCATTGTCCATCCTTTCCTTCAGGAACTGGTACGTGGATGAACCTTCCTGTGGCAGCGAGGTCTGCGTGGTCATGTACCATCAGCCATCGGCACCAGCGGGCATCGGGGGCTCATACATGTTCCAGTGGAATGATGACCGGTGCAACATGAAGAACAATTTCATCTGCAAATACGCTGACGGTAACGAAACTTTTCCCCAGTTACATGGCTAAATTTCCAACTTCTTTCCCCCTACTAAGAACTTTTTCTGTGCTCACTGAAAAAGCTTGTTGCAAATGCCAGCCACATTAAACTTTGAGAATTCTTGTAAATGGAAATGTGATGACACTTCCTCACTGAGAACTAGTTCTAGCAAAGGAGAGGCTGTCAGATACAAAAAAAAAAAAGGGGGGGGATGAGAAAGGAAAGGATCTAATTGACTTATGATAAAAAGTAAGATTTAGGTGAGGCGGTGGGGCGCATGCCTTTAATCCCAGCACTCGGGAGGCAGAGGCAGGCAGATCTCTGTGAGTTCGAGGCCGGCCAGGTCTACAGAGTGAGATCCAGGACAGCCAAGGCTACACAGAGAAATCCTGTCTCAAAAAACCAAAAACAAACAAACAAACAAAGCAAGACTTATGTGAGCATCTGATACAGGCCTCTGCTATGAACAGGACAAATCCACTCCTTCCATGTGTGGTTGGCTGTAGGAGCCTAGAACAAGCTGATGGTTACTTCTGCAAGTTCTCCAGCAGCCACATGAGATTATTTCCTGGAATTTAAGGAAACATACTAATGACCAGAAAAGGCAAGTGACAAAATGTCCCAACTTTACTGCAGTCGTAGACAGCGGGCACTTTGATAAAGACGTTTAAAAGTCCCCAGCCACCCACCACCTTGCAATTCAACTTGCATTTGCTCCCAGGTCTGCAAAGAGCTGGAACTGGCAACAAGCCCACAGTCTCACTCTGCTGCATTCCTAGACTCCGTTATTAAAATCAACTCAGAACTAAACTTACACTCATTCTTGATATGTCCCTGAAGTTTCTCACCTCCTGGAAGCCAACTGCTTGGCCCCAGTTCCACGGCCTTTCCCAGCAGGAGTAGAAGGACTTGTTGGGTGTATCTACTACAACCTGGGACTAAATACTATTGCCATTTTTAGCTGCCTGAACTACATTATACTTTGGTGACAATTTAGTGCCGAAAGGTGTTTTTCCTCACCCATTCTAGCCTCAGATGAACTCTTCTCCATGCCCTGTCTTTCCTTGCCATACACGGTTGCCTCAGGTAGAGAGAGGCTACAGAGACCCGGACTGGCTTAGCAGGCCACCTTCCCAGAGCGGTGAAAGAAAACACTGGTTCATGAGCTCTCCATCTCCCATCACTTTTGTTTATTTGATTCTAATAACTTCATGGTTTAAATGTTGGTACTTCTTAAAACATAATTCTTTATTGATTCTTTGGAAATTTCACATCACGCACCTCAATTTTGCTCACCTCTCAGCCCCTCCATATCCTTCCCTCACCCCAGCAGTATGCCCCCCCAAATTAATTAAAAACAAAACAATCAAAAACCCACCTCACTCCTCCACCTTTCCAACACCTCTTCATTTGTCCTTGTGTGAGATGATATGCCATGTGGTACACCCTTTTGTCCAATCAGCCCCACCCACAGAACGATCATTGCAGTGAGTCATTGGTTTAGTTCAAGGCCTCTGGTTTCTGTACACCATCATCACTGGACTCACATCAAAACTCGATTTTCTTTAATATCCTTTTATTTTTCTAACTTGGTTCTTTTCTAAAAAGACATAAATTACCTATCACTTCT
This sequence comes from Peromyscus eremicus, assembly GCF_949786415.1. Classification (NCBI taxonomy): domain Eukaryota; kingdom Metazoa; phylum Chordata; class Mammalia; order Rodentia; family Cricetidae; genus Peromyscus; species Peromyscus eremicus. Next base: position 45,562,475 of record NC_081422.1, on the reverse strand, counting down.
ATTATTGCTTGAATTGGTTTGATATCTACAATAGGAAGTTCTACCACCCCTAAACCTAAAAGAACAAAGCAAGGGAATCATTTTAGCAGAACCCAGAGAAAGGACCCTCCCAACAGAAGCAGAAACCACAGAATACAGCTGCTGACAAACCATACTGACAAGAAAATGAGTGTGAGGAATGCATGCCATGACCTCTGCCTGCCCCTACCTTCTGGCCCCTGCCTTTGCTTCCCATTGGCTAAAGCCAATAAGACACCAAAGAACAGGGGTGCCCCAGTGACACAGTCCATGGAGATCAGCCTCCCAGGACATATAGATGAGATCATATAGAGGGAGATAGGCACATGGAGAAGAACTAACACTGGCCTTTGTGAAGCCACACCCCCACAAGAATTATTTGTTCAGCTTACCATGCAGGGGAAAGGTCCTCATTTTCCACCTCACCTCCTAGCACTCTCGACTCCTCTCCTTATCCTATTCCAATACCTCTGCACTCGGTGCAGTTCCTTGAAAGCTCTTCTCTGCTACTTTCTATACCGGAAACATTTCCCCCATTCCCAGTCAACTCATCCTCACCCTTCAGGCTTCAGGTTAAGCATCACTTTCTCTCCTAACAATTAAACACAACAAGTCACCCTGATTCCATCCTAGTCCAAGAGGATGATGATAGCAGTGTTCTGTAAGTGACATAATTGTGTCAGTTGGCAGAATGTGAATAAGGTCTGTAGATTAAATAACAGTATCTTGTCAATGTTGATCCCTTGGTTGTTACTTCTGTGATTCCCACAGGATGGCACACTACCCTCCTAATATTATGACACACTGGTAAGGGACTGTGTGAGTGAGCGGTCATGTCTAAAACTAGATTTGAGAATGTGATCATGTGGAATAGGTGACACAATAGCCAGATTGTGTGCTAAAGAGACAGGAACATTCAGTGGAATGACACAAAATCATCTGAGGTGTGGCAGATACTGTGCAAGGAACCATGGAAATGCTGCATTGTGCACAGATGTGCTGTGCTCAAGGCCACTGTTCACAGATGTGCTGTGCTCAGGGCCACTGAGCACAGATGTGCTGTGCTCAGGGCCACAGTGTCAGTGATCAGAACTACAGGAGATGACTATATGTGGGGACCACAGGTGTCAGAATATAAACTCTTTAACAGACTTAGAATCTTCCACATCTGTTGTTTTATCTTTACTAAGTAGCACAATTATGCCTGTTTATGATTTTAATTTTTATTTAAATTTATTTAGTTGAAATTCCTTTCAGCTAATTATTAGCTATGAAATTTAAGCAGGTTATTTAAACTCCCTTTATTTTAGTTTCTTCATGTATAAAGTAAGAATAGTAATAAGGCTCCCTTATAAGCCTGTTACCAAGATTAATTATTTTTATAAAACACTTAGGATGGTCTCTAGCATCTAGTAAGCACTCTGTGGGTAAGTTTGAAAAGTAAATAATAAACAGACTTATATCATGTCTATACATACATATGTAAAGAAAGAAGATTAGGGCTGGAGAGATGACTCAGAGGTTAAGAGCACTGGCTGCTCTTCCAGATGTCCTGAGTTCAATTCCCAGCAACCACATGGTGGCTTACAACTATCTGTAATGAGATCTGGTGCCCTCTTCTAGTGTGCAGGTATACATGCAGAAAGAACACTGTATACATAATAAATCTTTTGAAGAAGGAGGAGGGGGGAGAAGAAAGAAGGAGAGGAAGGAGGGGAAGGAGAAGAAGAAGATGATGATGATGATGATGATGATTAAGTATTACTTCCCTTCTGGGTTAGCATAAGAGACTCAAAGCTAGTACCAGGTCAGCCAACAGCAAAAACATTTGCTATAAGTTGTCTGTGTGACTTAGAAGCTCTTAGATATATTTTAAGTATCTCAAGGCTAAGAGTTTCTACCTTGAAACTGGGCAATCCCTCAATCACTTCCACTTCCTGAAGACTACGTGTTTGTTGCTCTCTGAAATGTCCTCAGTAGGAACTGACAAATATCTTGGACCACTTTAAGACATTCTCAGTCGGGAACTGCAGTGGGAAGTAGGGATCAATGCTGAAGCTCAAGGAGCTCCATGCTGATAAGGTGGGGGTTGTATGACAGCACACAGGAACTCAATATACTATTTTTGTGTGCATTTGGAAAGCCTAATTTTAAAGTTCCTAAATACTTAAAAAAAAAAAAAAAAAACACTGAAGGAAGGCTAGTATTCATGTTCAAGTAATGCTTTGACTTAGGCAATCTACCTCTGGTATCTGATAACAATAATTAATAAGGTGACCATAAATAGAGTTTATTGGAATTAGATGCCACACGTTAGCTGATTTCATTCAGATGAAGGGAAATGTAAGCATTGTTTTTGTTTTTGTTTCTTTCTGCTATAGAGAAACCAAGTACAACACCTTCTATAAGGCCTGGAGGTAAGTCTATCATATGAAATTTGGGTTAATTTGGGCCATTTCACAGTCCCCTTCATAGATTTAAAACCAGGCCTTTAGAGCCAACTATCCAGCAGGAAGACCACTGGTGTTTACCCAGGCAAGTTGGGCAGATATCTGTGACATCTAATTGTGGCAGCTAGCCCATCATTCTCACTCTCTGCCCACTGTTATCTATGTTGGTCAAAACTGAAAAGTGATAGTTTGAAAATTCCATTGTGGATGCTTATTATTATTATTAGCATTATTGTGACTATAAAAATGAGTAATTTAATCTAATGAAGTAATCAATGAGCCCAACTGATTACTTATGGTCCTAGCAGTGAGGCATTTTACCTCCCCTATGTACTTTAGTCCTTGATATTGCTTGTTGGCTGTTGTGGTGCCTGATCACTGGCAAAGTTCTAACCAAAATTATGAAGCCATGTGTGGGGAGATGCTCTGTAGGTGAAGTGCTCACTGTGCAAGCATGAGGACCTGAGTTAGAACTCCAGAATCCGTGTCTAAAAGCTTGGCACAGTGATGTGCACCTCTGACCCCACCACTGGGGAGGCAGAGACAGGGTTCACCTGCTGGCCAATCTACCTGAATATGCAAGTTCCATGTCCAGAGAGACTGTCTCACAGCACAAGGTGGGGAACAGTAGAGGAGATACCTGGTGTCAACCTCAGACTATGTACACACACACAAAACACACAGATACATATTTTTGCACATACATACACAGGAACACAGGAACACACACACACACACGTACAATGAAGACAAACTTCTAATGTAACAAATTCAAACTTTACTGTGTTTATCACGGCATTGGTCAAATCACTACTGTTTTCTTGCATACCAATCTACATGAGGCAGGACCTCAGAGCATGCCTGGACTACAGCACCTTTCTTCAGGCTCTCACTCCATATGTGTCTCTCAGAGCATGCCTGGACTATAGCACCTTTCTTCAGGCTCTCAGTCCATATGTGTCTCTCTCAGAGCATCCCTGCACTATAGCACTTTTGTTCAAGCTCTCAGTCCATATGTGTCTCCCTCAGAGCATGCCTGGACTACAGCACCTTTCTTCAGGCTCTCAAGTCCATATGTGTTTCTCTCAGGTGAAGCAACTGAGCCAGCAACACCATCACTTCCAGAAGAAACACAGAAAGAAGACATCAAAGAAACATTTAAAGAAAGCAGAGGTACTTGGGGAAAATAGATAATGGGACTAGAAATTACCTATAGTTAAACTTCCTACTTTCTTCTTTATACAGCTCCTTAAAAGGTGAAATTAGGCAGAGATTTGTGACATTGCAAACCATACTAATTGCACCAATGGAATATGCAATGGGTGCTATCCTAAGACTACTAAGACTAGACAGGAGGTGGAAAGTCTGCCTGTCTCTGTAAAGGCAAGACTTGGGAACCTTCTTGACCATCGGAAGTGGGATAGCATAGGGCTGAGAGAATGGATATAGAAAAACAAGAGTGAAATAACCCAAGCCATAATACATACCATCTGGGATCAATATTCATCTGTGAACCAAACTGAGGAAATGGAAAAGATAAACATCTAAAAGGCTGCATCATAAAAGGTAAAAAAGTTGGGGTGATAAACTGGAGTGCTAATGAGCTTTTGACCTCACTCTCACCCTGAGTTTCAAGAGGGAAATCTGGGGTTTTGACACTGGGCAACTTAACTTTAAAAAAAATGTATCTGTGCTTCAGTTTAATCATTTAGTATTTTTCATACCTAGCTGACAGCATTATCAACTTCATAAAGTAAAATGTACTGTTTTACTGCAATTCAGTTCTGACACTGAATGTCTATACAGATTCCCCCCACAGCTTAAAAGCATATTCCACACCTCTCACATCAGACATCAGTCACAGGTCTTGAAGTCCTCAGACCACCTGCACTAATGTTCAACTGACTACACATTCAGCAGTGCCCACCAGCCCTGTCGGGCTCTGCAATTCACTAGAACTCACAGAATTTAGGAATACAGTGTCTGTACACCTTATTATATAGGATCCAAGTTGAGAACAACCAAATAAAGACCCAGCCAGGGCAAGGTCTGGAAGGGTTTCAGATGGGCTCTTCTGTGTCATCTCCCAGTGAAATCAGGACTATCAACTTCTTTTTTACAGTTTGACTCTAAAATATCTTCTGAATACTCATGTATTGAATGTTTGGTCTCCAGGTGGTGGTGCTATATGGAAGATTATGAAAATTTTAGGGTATGGGTCCTAGCTGGAGGAAGTGGGTCACAGGGAGCATGCCTTTGAAGCTTATATGTGGTACCTGGTATGTTCCTTTTTCTGTGTCCTGTTCACCATGATATACACAGCCACCTCTTCCTCTACATTTGCTTACCTCTACGATGTTCTGCCTGATTTCATGGAGCCAGTCAGTAAGCCCTGACCTGAAATCATCTTTTGTCTTTTAAGTTGTTCTTTTGGATAATTGGCTCACAGATTCACAAAAGTAAACAATATACTTCTGCTGGTACAGTGATGTGGTACCCATCCAGGAAGCTCCATTAGGCTTTGGTGTCCAGAGGAGATCACCAGAGCTAATAGATGCTTTTTTCTTTTTCAGGGGCTGCTTTGAATCTTGCCTACATCCTAATCCCCAGCTTGATTCCCCTTTTCCTCCTACTAGTGGTCCTTTCAGCTGCATGCTGGCTTTGCATCTGCAGAAGGAGGCAAGTATAACCTTCATCATGAACACCTTTGCTCCCTCTCTTTGAGATTTGGAGGCTGCCCAGCTGGTGTCATTAAAAGCCATGAAAACTCCAAGAGAAGGATCAGTGCAGAACTGAGAGCAAACTGTGGCTGATTCAGGACTCCAGGTCCACATCAGGCAGGTAGCATTCAGCTGAGCATTTGTGCTAAGCTGTGACTAAGCCAGTAGTCCTGTGTCCTTTCTTTTCACTGTGTGTGGAGATTTTTAAGCAATGTGGAAGGTAAAACAGTGTTATTCACTTCCTGTGCACCCATGTATTATCTAGCAAAGTGCTCTCCAAAGTGTAGGTCCTTATTCCAAAAAAGTCTGTTGAGTAAGGAATGACTAATGGACCACATGAAAACTATGTGTTCCAGAGCATTCTGGGAAGCATCTGATACAAAGCCAGTCCCTTCAGAATGAATCAGCCAATTTTTTTTTTTTTTTTTTTTTTGGTTTTTTGAGACAGGGTTTCTCAATGTAGCTTTATGCCTTTCCTGGAACTCACTCTGTAGCCCAGGCTGGCCTCAAACTCACAGAGATCCACCTGCCACTGCCTCCCAAGTGCTGGGATTAAAAGTGTGCGCCACCACCATCCGGCACCAAATTTTTTTTTTTTGTTTTTTTGTTTTTTTTGTTTTTCGAGACAGGGTTTCTCTGTGTAGCTTTGCGCCTTTACTGGAACTCACTTGGTAGTCCAGGCTGGCCTCGAACTCACAGAGATCCGCCTGGCTCTGCCTCCCGAGTGCTGGGATTAAAGGCGTGAGCCACCACCGCCCGGCACCAAATTTTTTTTAATTAACTTTTCTTTTAATTGATTTCAAAAGTAGCTAAACTAGGTAGCATAGGCAGCCTCTGTATGTAATCTGGATCATGTGCTCATGTAGTTTAGGTGCATGCAACTGTCCTCAGTTACACTTTTGTTCCCCATCATCATGGTATGCATACAAGAAGGCTAGCATTCTCACTTTTACAGAAGGAAAATCAAAGTCCAGCTTAAGTTTACTCACTTCGATGAACAATTGGAAATAAATTTGTAAAATTCCAATGCAGAACCTATTTCATTTAATAAGCCTCTTAAAGGATTATTGTGGTATTAAAGCAATTAATACACACATAACAAGCATATAATAAACACTCAAAAGTATTAGTCATTATTATAATCATTTCTATTAGTAATTCTCTTGAATTTAAAATAGAATTCATCTAAACAACTACAGATACATTTTTTCCCAATGGCTTACACTGCAGTTGTTTCTTTAAATGTATTTACCACTTTGCTAGAATTGGGGGATTGCAGCTTTCTCCCCAAATCATTCTCATTCTCTCTCTCTCTCTCTCTCTCTCTCTCTCTCTCTCTCTCTCTCTCTCTCTCTCTTCCTCTCTGCCCTTCTTTACTTTTTTCTTTTTTTCTTCCTTCCTTCCTTCATTTTTTAAACAGTCCTCAGGATCAACCCAGGGCTTTCCACATGCCAGACAAATAACATTTAGCTATATTCCCCGTCCCTTAAACAACATTTTTAAGTTTGGCAAACAAAATGCATTGGTAGAAAAAGAAAGCAAATATACCATTACATAGTTTAGTAAAAATATTTCCCAAAATGATTTGTTTCTTTATTAATGATTCTTAGTGGTAGGTATAATTATAATTTTGAAGTACAGGTAAGCATAAAACATTTCAAAGCGACTATAATAACTGATATGATACGGAAACATGATTTCTATTGGTGATCGAGTCAATGATATTATTAATTCTACTCTTGTTATCTACTTTTTTTTTTTTTTTTTTGGTTTTTCGAGACAGGGTTTCTCTGTGTAGCTTTGCACCTTTCCTGGAACTCACTTGGTAGCCCAGGCTGGCCTCGAACTCACAGAGATCCGCCTGGCTCTGCCTCCCAAGTGCTGGGATTAAAGGCGTGCGCCACCACCATCCGGCTCTTTTTCCTTTTAATAGTAGGATAGAAATAGAATAGAAGTAGAAATAGCTAATTTTACTTAGAAATGAGGTTTTTAGTATAATTTTTTTCTCCTCTTGCTTTCTGGCCCCAAGCTAGTGACAGTGAATGGCAGATGTAGGATCACTATGACCATAACACTTTCCTGGTTGTCTCCTACCCAACCCACAAAACCTATAGGTGTAGGTAGGTGAGAAGCAGAGCTGCGTCACTTCCTGAAAGTTACTCCCTCCACTTCAGTAGGAACAGGGATATATATTCTCAGTACCCTGAGCTCAAATACTCAGCCTGGTTCTCTTCTTCTAGAAAACAAGAGCAGTCAGACCCTGGCACAAAGGAGCAACACACCATTTGGCCCACTCCTCACCAAGAAAACAGCCCCAACCTAGATGTTTACAATGTCATCAGAAAACAAAGCGAAGCCGATTTAGCTGAGCCCCGGCCAGACCTGAAGAACATCTCATTTCGGGTGTGTTCTGGTGAAGCCACTCCCGATGACCTATCTTGTGACTATGACAACATGGCTGTGAACCCTTCAGAAAGTGGGTTTGTAACTCTGGCAAGTATGGAGAGTGGATTTGTGACCAATGACATTTATGAGTTCTCCCCGGACAGAATGGGGAGGAGCAAGGAGAGTGGATGGGTGGAAAATGAAATATATTACTAAGACATGTGAAAAAAAAAAAACAGCAAAAATGAGAAAAGAAAAGCAAAAGCCTCCTGCTTCTTACAAGGAAAATGTTCAGAACCTTTATGAAAATGCTAGATCAGTTCTTAGGGTGAGCACAGAATCTCCACAAGTTCCTCCTGGGTCCCCAGGTTCTGGCTGTACCCCTATCCCAGAGCCTCCCCCAGCTCAGCCTGTGAGAAGGCACCTTGCCCAGGGGCTGCTATACAGCAGACCCTCAGCAACTGTCAGCCACTGGGTCACAACTGATGCTTTCACCAGTCCAGGGAAAGGTGTGACCAAGGAGCTTGGAAAGCTCCCTCTAGGTTCTGTTCTCCTTGCTCTCGACAGCAACACGTGCAATCACAAAAAGACAGACACTGTGGAATGTTTTCAAAGCCTATGTATGGAAGCTCCAGGCTGGCCTGCACATCAACAATTCCCATATCTGCCCCCTCACCCCCAATAAAATCCAATAAAAAGCAGGAAGCAGAATGTTAGTCAGTGTGTGTTTACAGCCCTTCCTTTGCATGTGGCCTCAGGGGACCTTTTTTTTTAATTCTCCCGACAACTAAACTTGGAAAAACCCAACTTGGAAATTACTTTAGAAAGTAAAAATGAAGCCTGTGCTTGCTTCGGGGCTCCTTGTTCTCCTAGCTCAGACAGTATGCGTTGTTCTGGGGATGGGTGGCAGCAGCATTGGAGACTGTGTAGGCAGAAAGACTGGTGAGAGAAGTAGACATACTAAGGATAAGAAGAAGCAAGCTTCTCATTCCCAGAGAAGGCAGTCACAGGCATCAGAGGGAGAAAACTGGAATAGACACTATCATGTTCAATGCAAATAGAAAACCATGGAGTCACTTTGGGGCTTTCCATATTGAGTATACATACAGATATGCATATAGTCTCCACTAAAGTGAGCCAGGGCTTTGTGAAATTGGATAACTCCAGGACAGACGCAGAAAAAAAAAAAACAAAACATGAGTTATCTGAGTAATAAAAAGTAACATACACAGGTAGAATGAACAGTTCCATTGTTCTACAAGAGCAGCGGTGACCTGCACAATACAATAGCCTATTCCTTATTTATGAATAACTACAAGAAGGGAGCTCAGGGCCAGCAAACACAAAGTCATGATAAGAATATGAGGATATTTATTACCCTGGTTAATCAGTACACATTGCATATGTATTCTGATAAGTCACACTGCTGTTAAAAGTCTTATATTTAAAGAGACTGGGAATAAGAGTGGTCATTTGGGAAACTTTATACCACCAACAAGCAAGAATGATTGAAAATCAGTAGATTACAGAATTCAGTTTACAATGGCCCACCTTTGGTAACATGTGGGATAATTTGAATATCAAAATCATTAACAGTAAAATCAACAAGAGAGTGTGACCCATTAGATAAAACAGAAAAACATGGGTGTGTGTGGATGCAAAATAAATGAATAAATTAAAACTTTGATGAGGAATGGAATATTTACATGATTTCAGGTGCCTCACCCACAAAACAATCATTAATTACCAAAGTGACACCACAGGCAAACACTGACCAATGTGAATATTGTCAATAACGGAGTATACTGAGGTTAGAGCCCTCATATCATGAGAGAAACATGGCATCACATCTGTGCTGTTTCAGCCAAAGTGTACAAGCTGATCATAAGGAAGCTGTTTACAAAAACAAGTTAATAGGCAATCTGCGCAATGCTGGACTGCAAACTTGAAGTCTGATGATAACGAAAGCGAAAGCAAGCCAGGGGTAGCTGCAGTTCGAGGGCAGTAAGAGGGGTGGTAGCTAAAAGCACTACGTGATTCTGAAATAGATCCTGGAAAGGAAAATACGGGGACAAACTTGGATGAAGTCTGAGGATTAAACAGTATAATGTGATAGTGCTAATTTCCTGATTTTTATGTTGCGTTAAGGATATGTCCTTCTGACAGTGGGAATGTCTTTGTAGAAAATGCACATTAAAGTAATAAAGGACAATGGACCATCAGGCTGACAGCTTTCTCTCATGTGCTTTGGGGATGGAGAAATGCTCTTTGCACTGTACTTGCCATCTCTTCTCCTAGTTAGAAATTATTCAAGGAAAACCGTTTACAAACATCAGTACTCTAATTATTGATTACATCACTTACACTATGCCATCCATGCATCTGAGCTCAGCGTACATGCTGTGGCTGGGAGCATCTAACAGTCTTTGATCCAAGACAAAAACAAATGAATTTCTGATAGAGTCATCATCAGAATCCAGCCAATCTCACAGATCTTTGTCTTGCCCTTAAAGGCATCAGGGAGCTGTGATGAATTACCTTAGCCACCCTGCAAAAGCCAATTTGGAGACTCCTTTCCTCCAAGATTCCCTATCTTTCCCCTTTGGAAATGCAAATAAGTTGTGTGTGTGTGTGTGTGTGATCTAGAATAAATAAACATTAAGGTGTCTTTCAACTCTAAAACTATTTTATTTCAAAATGATATTTTTCCTAACTTACTGAGTATATGACAGCCTTCCGAATATGTAGTAAGAATATGCATAATGGCAGAGACAGATAAAAATATGAGGTTATGGGGAACTGCGCCCTAAAAGGTGAAGCCAGTTCTGTACAGACCTTTGTTTCTTTCTACCAAAGACCAGTAAATAGTTACTAACTGCTAAGTGACCTTAAGTTATCAGTGAGTCCTGAGTTTGAACATTAGAAATAGTAGTCAGAATGAGTTATCAGATCAGGGACATTAGGAGAAACAAGTTTCCCAAAATATAGTAAGGGCAGTTATAAAGTTTCCTAGAAAATGGAATTATTAAATGTATAACAACCTCCTGAATAGTACTTGAACATTTTCTAGCACTTACTTATTCTAATCAGAAAAATTAATCTACCTTAAGGAGCTAAAGTTAGTACTGTACTGTTAATCTCCGTTCTCACAAGTCCAAATAGACTTATAACTGCTTAACTGTAGTAACAGGAAAAGTCAGTACATTAAGGACTTTGCCAGAACACTGGGGGCAGCTTTAATTTTTTACCACCAGGTGGCAATATTAAGATGTCATAGAATCTTGACCAACTCTAATCTTCAGTTTGTGTCAAATTCCTATATCATTAGCAAGAAGGGGGTCGGGTAAGAAAAAAAGGAGAGGTAACACAGCAGAATGACGTCGTTAAGATCGTGGGCTCGGGCATCAGGTGTCTAGGCTCCCAGTCTTCCTTCTGCCACTTACCGGCTGTGCCATCTTAAACCAGTTGCTTCATTATTGAAGCCTCTGTCTCTCCTTCTCTAAAATGAGACTCATGGATTCTGAGGAGGCCATTCAGCCTGTAAAGAGCTTGCCACACAAGCATGAGGGTCTGCGTTCAGATCACAAGCACCCACAGAAAAAGCAGAGCCTAGCAATGCTCCCTATCACCGGGAGACAGAGACAGGGTTATTCCAAAGGCTCACTGGCCAGCCAGACTACCTGACCAGCTCCAGGCTCATCCAGAGACCTTGTCTCAAAAAATTAATAAATAAGGTGGGAATCAATAGAAGAAGACACTCATCTTCAAGCTCTGGCTTCTTCACAAGTACACAGGAACACGAACACACACACACACACACACACACACACACACACACACACTCACAGTGCTTGGTATATCTTAAGGGTTGATTTATGTATAGCTCTTAAGTTTTTCACATACTGAAAGTTCGAACCCCCTTTAAGAAACCCTTTTAAGGGAGGAGGTGGACATGAAGTTCCACTCCTCGCCGACGAGCTATTGGCACTTGATAGCTGCTTTGAGAGGGGGGTTCAGTTCTCTTTATCAGTGTGACTCCTAGAGATTAACCACTCTTCAGAGCAGGCCCCACACCCAAGAGTATTTGGGCAACATACATTGGACTCAACAGATTTGGAGTTGTAGTGAGGTGGGGGCAGATCCAGGAGGAGTTGGGTAAGGCAAATACAATCAAAATACATAGTATGAAATTCTCAAAAACTAATAAAAATTTTTAAAATAATAATTAAAATAATCTAAATACATAAAAGAAATTTCTTTTTTAAGATTTATTTACTTATTATGTATACAGTGTTCTGTCTGCATGTATGCCTACACACCAGAAGAGGACACCAGATCTCATTACAGATGGTTGTGAGCCACCATGTGGTTGCTGGGAATTGAACTGAGGACCTCTAGAAGAATAGCCAGTGCTCTTAACCTCTGAGCCATCTCTCCAGCTCAAGAAACTTCTTTTATGAGACATTGAAGATCTTGGTTAAGAGGGGGGTCATTAAGATGGCACTCTAATTCCAATGACTAGCATCCTCATAAAAAGGGACATTTGGAAATGGCTGTGCACATGGGAAGAACATGATGAGAAGATGGAGCAGAGCAAAGTGATGCTTCTACAAGCAAAGGAGTACCAAAGATAGACAGAGACCAGGTGAGAGCTGTGGACAAGTGTGGTGTGTCTTTTGCAACCATCAGAAGGAGCCAAATCTGCCGTTGCCTTGATCTTCAACTTCTAATCCCCCAAACTGTGAGAAAAATATATATTTCTTTAGCTCAATCCACCCAGCTGTGATACTTGCTTCTGGCAGCCTAAGCCACTACTATAGCACATAATAAGAGCTCATTAAACAATAACTAATCCCAGCCCTATACATCTTTAATCTACTTGCATAAAACAATAGTTTTTTCTTAACTGTCCAAAACATTTTACCCTACATCACAGACCTCCTTGCTGCATCAACCTAACCTTAACACCCAAGGCAATGCTTAAGAGTAAATAGATTATGCTTAAATAGGCACTACTGCAAATCACCCCAAATCCTCCTTCCTGCAGAGAGAGGCCCAGCCCTGTTGGTTAGGCTGCCATGCTGTCCGCAGATGTGTGGATTCAGAGCTGCCTGCTCTGTGTGCATGATGCAGACAGAACATGAGGGAATGTTACCTCCCAGGGTGGCCTCAAATGCTCCAAAGGTCCACACCTAGCTTGAGGCCACAAATCACCTCCAGGACAGACACCACCTTTAGCTTAGAGGAGGAAGAGAGACACAAACACAGAGAGAGAGAGAGAGAGAGAGAGAGAGAGAGAGAGAGAGAGAGAGAGAGAGAGAGAGAACAGAACACATTAGACCCTGGTTAGAATTTTAACTAAAAGGAATCATTAGTGTGTCATCCTCATTTAAGTCTTTACTTGAATGAATTTATCAGAAAAAAAAGACATCTCAAAACAACTGGGGAAAGCTGAACATAGAATGACAAAATTAAAGCTTTGTTTGTGCTACTGTTAAGAGTGGTGGTGGGGAAAGGCGCAAAGCTACACAGAGAAACCCTGTCTTGAAACCCCCCCCCCCCAAAAAAAAGAGTGGTGGTGGGGTACCATTTTACTTTTTGTTGTTTGGTTTAAAGAGAAGGTCTTATTGATTAGACATCTCTCTAGGGGCTGGTGAGATGGTCCACTGGGTAAAGGCACCTGCTGCACAAGCCTCACACCCTGAGTTGCTTGATCCCTGGAAGCCACATGAAAGCAGAAGGAGAGAACCAACTCCACTGAGTTGTCTTTTGACCTCTACATGTGTGTCATGGTATGTGGGCTCCCCCACACACATCATTTGTACACGTGTATACACACACACACACAATTATTATTATTTACTTTTTAAATGTAAACATTTTAAAGATGTGTAGGTAATATGATCCAATTTCTTTAAAAAAAAAAAAAAAACACATGCTAGCAAGAACCAGGACGGGACGGGACAAGGAGTGCAGCAAGACTAGAAGACTGGTGACAGTTTTGCAAAGTAGCAGATACATGGTGGGTCGCTGTATTCATCTCCTGCTTTTATGTGCTTGAAAGTTTCCATTAGAGTGAGTGAGTGTGTGTGCATCATAAAAGTAGAAAACAAACCAAGAGGGGAGGAAGAGCTCCTACGGGGGAAGTAGTGAGCAAGAGGGTAACAGACTATGACATGGCAGCCTAAGGGGAGACTATTTGTGGGGAAGAAAGGGACCAACAAGAAAGGGAGGAGTGTTGGAGAATATTAGTTTAAGATGTGTTACATTTGTTTATGCCCTGGAACATTTGTTTAATGATGCAAAGGTGTTTCATTCCTTTATGTTGCGTTTGTTTAACTCTGTGAAGCTGTGTTACTTTGTCTAAAACACCTGATTGGTCTAATAAAGAGCTGAACGGCCAATAGCAAGGCAGGAGAAAGGATGGGTGGGGCTGGCAGGTGAGAGAATAAATAAGAGAAGGAAAAAAGATGGAGGAGGAGGAAGAGGACATCAGGAGCCAGCTACCTAGCTACAGAACCAGCAACAGAGTAAGAAGTAAAGAAAGATATTTAAAATGGAGGAAGATAAAATAGAGAAAGATAAAAGCTCAGATATAAAAGATAAACGGGATAATTTAAGTTAATAAAAGCTGCCTAGAAACAAGCCAAGCTAATGCCAGGATTTATAAGGAAAAATAAGCCTCTGTGTGTGATTTATCTGGGAGCTGGGTGGTGGGCCCTCAAAGAGCAAAGAGCCAAAAAGAGTGAGTTTTAAAAAAAGAAAGAAAGAAAAGAAAAGACCAATAATTACAGAGGAGAAAGGACAGTGGGGGATGAAAATGAACAAAGTGTAAAGAAAACATGTATGAAAATGTCATAATAAGACATTTTTCTATTAATTTTAAAAGGTTTCCACTGGAAAGTTTTGAAAACAAAAATGGGAAAAGAATCACAGGCCTTCCTCTTGCTGGGGAAGCTCTACATTGGGTAAGGTAGAAAGTTCAGAAATTCCTATGAATCTCTCCTCACAGGAAGTAATCATGAGTGGCATGGATAAAATACACTGGTATTTTATCAGGTATTTACCTAACACCTGCTCCCTCCAGGAGCTAAGATGAACAAGAAGACGTGGATTCCCAGAGAGACGCCTCTGTGCTGAGTTCCTTCTCAGCTATAACCTCCTAATCCTCACAATACTGCAAGGAAGAGAAAACCTTTTATCAAGGGTCAACTGCCTAACCAGGAGTGGGTTCTGTTCTTGTTGCCTGTTCCATAAATCATCCCACAGATGGTTAAGTTGTATATCCTAATGTGGATGCAACTGGAACGCCCTTGCTCTTTTAAATGTATACAACTTTGCTTCTATAGAAGCAAAAATGGAAATCACTTGCATTTTTTCATGCAATGTCCCTACCATTTTTTAATTGATATGCATGTCTTAAATACCTTCTGTGTTTCCAACCCTGTAAACACAAAGATAAATAAATACCCTAAAGTGTTCACAATCTACCTGTAAGTAAGCCAAGGTCACTGTGTATTACATGCTGCCTTTGAAGTACATCAAAGAGGCAATTGTAGCAAGGGCGGAGCCTGACATAGCACCTAGTCCTCATAAACCCAATAGGCTTCCAAAGTCCCACCTGCCTCTGTGAGCTTCCCAGGTGTCCGCACAGCTCAGTAAGTCACCTTGTCACCCACAGACCTTAACATATGCTTCGTCATAGCATTCTTCACAGTCACAGATAAACTCACCCTTGAATTCACAGTTTCTATGAACCACCCTCCCCGACGACGACGCTTAGAACAGTGCTTTGCACTTTACTAGTTACACATGTGTTCATGTGAAATGAAAAGGTAAGTGCAACAGGGCTAATTTCCCAGTCTCCCAGTTGCTCTTTCACTTGTATACCTCCCTTATTTTGCTACTAAAAACAGTCAATCTAGAATCTCTTAGCAGACATGAATGTGTTTTCAATATATACAAAATCACTATTGTATACAAAGAAACATGCAAAGATTGAGTCACTTTCTATGGGATAATAATTATTTCTACAAAGTCCCGTGTAGGCAGAGAGATCTGATGTAAAGAGTTAGTCTACAGGAAGTTGCTCTGATCTAAAAACAAGCCAGCTTATGTTTTGAAAAGATTTGTTTTTCAAGAAAAGAATGTCTTCTTTTTAGAAGAGATGGCTTTTCCTTTCCCTTTTTTAGATCAGGAACGGCACTTTCTCAAAATGGCTTGTTCAGGGTTACTAAGGCATTTAACCACCAATGTGTTCTTAGCATCTCGGGACCAGCTCTTTTCTCCCTATCAACCCGACTTCTGTGTCATCCCCTAAATAAATTCATACTTCTCTGTTTTTTACTAAATCTAATGAGTGTCACAAAAATAGTGAGTTTTTATCATCTCAAGTTCTAAGGCTCTGCTCCTGGACAGGGAGATAGAGTATCAGGTGTCACCAAGGCTGTAGTAGAGAACTGTGATTAGAGAACACAAGCTAAGAAGCCAGCCCAGCCTCCTCTGCACTACAGCCCAACCTCTCTAGTAACAGGTACACGGTGAGCATTGTTGAGGTTACAGTGTATCTCCTACATGGACCATTGCCTGAATATCGTCCCTCTAATCTAGAACCACATAAAAATTGTCAATCAAAAGTGGAATCATTCGCGTCAAACTTTAGTAAAAACAGAGTCAGGAGGCCTCTGGTGTATACCTACTTATCATAAGGACGATGGCAAGGACTCTCTGAGCAGCACAATCTTCCACAAAGGTCACCACAACATTTCTGTGAAGACGTCTGCCCAACAAATTTCTCTTCAACCTTGGACTGGCGTCCTCCCTGCTGGTGATCGTTGTAGTCAAGGACAATGTCTTCAGAACAGCTTGCAAAGCCTTCCTCACTCTGCCTTTTAAACCCTCCCTTTTCCTTTGCCTCCTCTGAAATGCCTAGTCCCTCACAGCACTTATGTCCAGAGTGGCGAATTCCCTACTCAACCCTAACAAAATAATCATTTCTTTCGAGATTCTTCCCTTGCTTTTTGGACCGACACCGTCTACAGAATCCAGTTCAAACCCTTCAGCTCAGCATCCAGTGACTTCTGTGATTTGTCACTTGCCACACCTGAATCTCCATGACTTTCCCTAATAATACTCAAGACTTGCTGCTCCAGTGCACACTTGCCTACTGCTGCTGACTTTGCTCCTTTTCTTTCATTGGCCAAGAATGCTCTTTCCCTATATTTTTATGTGACAAGTCCTACCATAAGTCAAAATTCAGTTAAGTGCTACACAGTCCTTGAAGCCTCTCACTTCTTCTAATGTCCTTTAGATATTTCTCTAAATCCTCTTTTCTCGTGATTCTCAGTCCCTTTTGTCTATAGGCAGTGAATGGAATAGCAGCAGAGAAAAAGACCCAGAAATAAAGAGGTTAGTTAAGAATCAACCTATACCTGGACAGTGACTTGTAACTGGAAAAAAAAAAATTCCCGAGAGGGATGAAGACATTGCTCAGTGGTTAAGGGCATTGTCTGTTCTTCCAGGGGACCCCTGCTCAATTCTCAGCATGCACATGGCAGCTCACAACTGTCTGAAACTCCAGTTCAAAGGGATCTGATGTCTTCTTTTGACCTCTGCCACATCTGCACACATATAGTGCATAGACATAAATGTAAGCGAAACATCTACACACATAAAATAAAAGCTGAAATTTTTTGGATGTTTCCAGGACATGTGATCTACACTGACCCAGTCTGACTATAGATCTTTAGGTCCTGTAGAATAAATGGTATTAATGTACTTAGTCAGTGAGTCAACAAATCTGTACTGAGCACCTGCTCTCTATATGACAGCTACTCTGTTAGACACTGGGGATGTGAATTGTAGAATACATAGTCTCTAATCTCACAGTGGTGATAATCTAGTAAGGAGCCAGGTAACAAACAGTCAATAAAGTATACTGTGAGAATGAATGAGGCATGAATGCAGGCGTCCAGCATCACTGAGCTCAGGATGTTGGGTAGACCAGGCTTCTTAGACTTTTTCACTTGCAACCCCTTTTACTTTACACGGCCATAGATATTTAAGTATAGAAAACAGCTGTAGAAATCAAACCTTTACTGACAATAAATTATAAAGAATTGGTTTTAAAACATTTCTTTGGCATGTATATAATTTTACCACTTATTGGAGATTAAAGCAAATTTGCATAGTATTAAATAAATGTGCTTGTTAACTTTTACATAAATACTAAACTTTGGCTGAACATTTGGAACTGTAGGATATAGAGCATCTTCAATACTTTCCAGTATTGTGATTTTACGGACGTCAATGCTAAGAACGGTATTCACATAAATATCTAGTGCACAATAGCTGAAGTATATTCAGGTCATTCTAAAAATTGTGGGAAACTCTGTCCTAACCCCAAGCCAAAATTCACTTAATTCTTTTATTTCAAAAATGGTTACTTTATTAAACTGTTACATTAATAAATTCCTAACAAATAAAATATTAATAGATTTAACTAAAACGAAAGTTCTTGGAGGCTTTCAATTTTATAGAGTAAAAGCATCCTATAATCAAAAATTTGAAAACCATACTGCAGGATGACACTTTGACTTGAAAAAAAACTGTTTTAAATGAAAGTTAGCAATGCAAACAGGGATTTTTAAAAATCACACATTCTAACACAATACAATGCAAAGATAGACTAATTTGATTCATGCTAGGGAATTAAAAGTATTAAGTTGTCGTTTTCTGTAATTAAGCCATTATGTAAAAACTTCGTATGTACAGTAAAAACATGGCAATTCACAGCACACAAAAATCTCAAATGTGAGCTGAGGTGTTTCACACAGCATTTGTTGGAATTGTGCAATGTGACAGCATGCACAGTATTGTATGTTCAAACCAAGGCTCCACTGAGGCCATGTGACCCAAAAGAGTGAGCACTGCCAAACACACTTCCGGTTCAGCATGTACTACGTTTTCAATTAATTTTTGGTCATTGCAGATTCAGAAACCTTTTACTGTTGTCAAGTTTTTCGTGATCCCCAAAGTCAGTTACATAACTCCATATGGAATCTCATCCCACAGTGTAAAAAGCTGTGGTGTAGCGATTGGGGGAACACAACTGAAAAGATAGAAATAGTCCATACATGGAGCCATAAGCCTTGCTGACTAATCTGAACTTTGGCCCTGTGCTGAGTATTTTCTTTAGCCATATCAATGCGTCCCCATACCGATCCATTTTCTAGCCTCCTCTTTGTTGCCCTGTCCCCAGCATACTGTGCTACCCAACTCCCTGACCATCTGGTTTCCCATATGATTGGGTAATGGAAGCTCGAGCAGGCCATCTGTGAGCAGGCAGGCAGGTAGGTAGTCATGGTAGTTCTTTCCCCGTCCCCTTCATATTAATAGCAGCAGCTGCATCTCTGTAACTAAAGCTCCATCCATTGACCCTACTCCAGCTGATGCTAATCCATTCTCCTAGTTAGCTTACAGTGTGTCAACCTGACACACTGAAAGTTATCTGAGGGATTCCCAACTGAAGGACTGGCCTATGGGCATATCTATGGGGCATTTTCTTGATTGTTGATTGCTGTGAGAGGGCCCAGCCCATTGTGGGTGGTGCCACACCAGAACAGATGGTCCTGGATTCTAGAGGAAAGCTAGCTGAGCACAAGCCAAAGAGAGCAAGCCAGTAAGCAGCTTTCTGCCACAATTTCTGCCTCTTCTACTGCTGGAATTCCCATCCTGACTTCCCTCAATGATGGACTGCGATTAGAAAGTGTAATCAAAATAAACCATTTTCTCCCCAAATTGTTTTTGTGCATGGTGTTTATTACAGCAACAGGAAGCAACCTAGGACACCCAGAAACTATTTCTTTTCCTTGTCTCCCCAGCTCTAACAGCTCCCATTGCTGCTAGAATCTGGCCACCTTCCTATGCATGATTGACTTCCCTAACTGTCCACATAGCTACACATATTACATAGATTAAAGAATCTGCCTCTGAAGCATGTGAGATAAATCTTATTAAGTGTCAAGACCCCAACTGACATAATCCCAAAGGCTATGGGAGGCGCATAAGTTTGAAGAGAAGTATCTCACAATTAGGGATGTGCATTAGAAAGACCTTCATTTCCGCAGCGTGAAGGGCCTGGCAGAAAGCGAAAGTAGGGGAAAGGTACAGCCACCTGGGAAGTTATTTCATAGCACAGACAAGAGATTGAGGGCAGTACCAATTCAAAGAGATAGACTAACAAGATATCAAGGAAGCAGAATTAATAGAACTTAGTGATCAACTAGATATATAAAAATGAAAAGTAACAATCAAAACCAAATGGCTAGCAGTGAAAACAATCAAAGAAAAAATATGGTGATCAGTATGTACCTCCAAGAAATAAAGCCCTCAAGTTTAGCCTATTCCCAAAAATAACTCCCTCCAGACTGCAGAGATACAGACAAGAGACTAGGAATCATCGACCAAGAGCCTCTGGATCATACACCTTACCCCAATTCTGATGCCAGAGTTGTGAAGCAGCCCTCTCACATAGATCTAATAATGAGGGAGGAAATACTTAGTTGTATAGGCATATATAGGTCATATATCTGGCCTACAGGATATTCATTTTATTACAGATTAGCAAGTTGCTGTGTGGGTTTGTGAAGAATCTTGAACTTAGTCTCCCAGAGTACAATCCACCCTGACTCGAATGATCAGGTCTCTGCATCAGCAAAGAAACTAGGAGTGGGCTTGTCCCTTTACCTCTCCCCCTCCCCGAACCCTTCTCACACCCCAGGATCTGTGTCCCTGCCGCACTCTCTTCTTTAAGTATACAACCCATCTCCTCCTACTTTGTCTGACTAACTTTGAATGGTCCTTTACAATTCAGCTTCAAGGTGTTGCTTCATAAGCCCTTCTGTAGACCCTGTATTGCCTGTCTTAATTATGGGCAACCACATGAAGTTTGTCAGAAGTTTGTTCCGAGGTGCTACATTTGCTCCCTAGCACCTAGATTAATGCCTGGACCACAGCTTGTCTCCTTTATTAATAAGTTGAAAGTAACTAAGTTCAGAGCGTGCATTTGACTCAACTTTATATCTTTCTAGAATGATTAGAATATTTTGTGCACTGTAGATTAGTATTTGTTAAATATCTAAATGACAAGATACAATGTATGCCCTTTCTACAGTTAAAAGGAACACATAATTGATGATAATCATGACAACAAATCCAAAGAAAGTCTAAAGGAACTGCCCAGGAAGCAAAGTTTGTTTCCCAAAGGGTTTATAGAGTAAGCTAATGTGTGATTAAGAAAAGGAAGGAAGGAAGGAAGGAAGGAAGGAAGGAAGGAAGGAAGGAAGGAAGGAAGGAAGGAAGGGTGTTGTAGGACCTTGTTGTGAATTAGATCTGCCAATATTGATGCTGTAGGAGCCAATCCTGAAGTTGTATAGAAACATCTGTTTCTCAAGCACTGATTAAGATAAATATTTTTCAGTTGCTATGGCTTTGGGGTCTATTTTTGACATGGACACCAAATGCAGCTAATAATACAGAAACTCTAGTTCACTTTGTTGCCATTTGACATTGAGGATTCTAATCTCACTAGTTAGGTCAAAACACACCAGACTCATACCACAAAAGATAACTAAGAAGAGCCTCAGAAAGCACTACGGACATCTCTTTGACACACTGTAGAGTGCCACCTCTCTCCCATTGCTGTTAGTTTTTATGGAGAGACTTTAAGAACATATTCAAGCTCAGCCTCAGCAGCAAAAAAAAAAAGTCTCCACATAATAACCAAAACACTAAATATACAGAATAAAGAAAGAATATTAAGAGCTGCAGAGGAAAAAGACCAAGTAACATATAAAGGCAGACCCATCAGAATTACACCTGATTTCTCAATGGAGACTCTGAAAGCCAGAAGGTCCTGGACAGACGTTTTGCAGACACTAAAAGACCACAGATGCCAGCACAGACTACTATACCCAGCAAAACTCTCAATCACCATAGATGGAGTAAACAAGATATTCCATGATAAAATCAGATTTAAACAATACCTATCCACAAATCCAGACCTACAGACAGTACTAGAAGGAAAACTCCAACCCAAGGAAGTTAGATGTACCCACAAAAATACAGGGAATAGACAATCTCACGCCTGTAAATCCCAAAGAAGGGAAACATACACATACTACCACCACCAACCACAAAACCAAAAAATAACAGCAATTAATAATCACTGGTCATTAATATCTCTTAATATCAATGGACTAAATTCACCAGTAAAAAGACTCAGGCTAACAGAATGGATATAATAACAGGATCCATCCTGCTGCATATAAGAAACACACCTCAACTTCAAAGACAAACATTACCTCAGAGTAAAGGGCTGGGAAAAGTCTTTCCAATCAAATGGACTTAAAAAGCAAGCTGGTGTAGCTATCCTACTACCTAACAAAATAGACTTCAAACTAAAATTAATCAAAAGTGATGGCGAAGGACATTTCATATTCACCACAGAAAAAAAATCCATCAAGGTGAAGTTTCAATTCTGAGCATTTATACCCCAAATACAAGGGTACCCACATTTGTAAAAGAAACATTACTAAAGCTTAAATCACACATCAAACCCCACACACTAATAGTGGGAGACTTCAACACCCCACTCTCACCAATGGACAGGTATGCCAGATAGAAACTTAACAGAGAAACATAACAAATGTTATGACTCAAAGGGGGTTAACAGATATCTACAGAACATTTCACCCAAACACAAAAGAATATATCTTCTTCTCAGAACCTTATGGAACTATCTTTAAAACTGACCGCATACTCAGTCACAAAGCAAATCTCAACAGATACAAAAAATTGGAATGACCCCCTACAAGATCATTATATTGTGATGGTGGCCATTGGGGAGGCAACATAATATCTGGCTATTCTTTTGCTGTTTTTAGCAGCCATTCTGATTATCGCAGAAGGCTAGTAACTCTTAGGGACTGCAAAGTGAGGACACTCTGCTTCTCCCATGTCTTCCTTATTAACGTGAATTGAGCTTCTCACTAACTAATTGGTTATTTGACAGAAATAATATGGGAAAGACAGGAAAAATGCTTAATTCCTTTATCAGTTTTCAAAATTAAGAGGTGGTTCTTGCAATCTTCAAAATACTGATGGTTTTTTAATCATTGTTCTATGAACTCAAAAACAAATTCACAGAGTTATTACCATTACTTTTGTTCATTTTAGCTATCTTTGGCCAATGAAAGCTTATCTAAATTGACTCCTGAATCTTTTTGACAAGACTCTAATACTTTTGGATAGCTTCCTTGCTTTCTGGTATCACAAACTTTTCTAAGCCTAATATGGCATAATTCGTATTTCAGACATGGAGCCAATCATTTCCCTAAGAATCCCTATGTTGTGTTTTCTCATGAATTAGATTGATTTGAATATTTTATTTTTTAGATTTAATTTTTTTTATTTTTATGCCTGTGTCTGTGTGTATATATGCCATGTGTGTGCTAGTGCCCACTGAAGTCAGAGGAGGATGTCAGGTCCTCCAGAGCTGGAGTTACAGACAGCTGTGAGCTGCTGGATGTGGGCGCTGGGAACCAAATAGGGACCTGTGGAAAAGCAGCAACCACTGAGCCATCTCTCCAAGACCTGAGTGAATATTTAGATGCATGAAATTTATTAGGGGCTTCCCCTAGAATCATCGCCTGTTAGGGGAAACAAAAAACAGGATGGGTAGAAGAACTGAACCACAACATAATAGTAGCAATCCCACAAAATAACACTGTAAGATTTTCTGTCCTGAAGCAAGAGTTTGAGTAATTCACATTAATCAGTCATTCCATGTAGGATGATGCTCTAGGGTATGGGGGAGATCCTAAGATAGCTATTGTTATCTGATAGTAGAGCTTCTTAATCACTGCAATATCGTCCCCCAGGGTACATTTTATAATGTCTGGAGATATCCCCTGGTTGTAAAAGCTAGGAATAGGATTCTGCTGGTATGTACTATGTAAAAAGTTACAGATTTTGCCAAACACCTTCTAACCTACAGTGTGGTCCCAATAACAAAGAATGTCTAATCAAAATGTCAATAGCACAGAAACAGAAAGTTTGGCTTAGGGCAACACTAACACAGTGACTCATTGTTACAGTAAACTGAGTGAGTTCCTTTTGTTCTAACATTGAAACAAACTGTTGGTAGTCAGGGAGATGCTCTCTTCTCATGTTGGCAATCCCAAATACTTGAGTGCCCAAGGCAAACCCAGTGAATAAGCCCTAATTGTGTGTGTGTGTGTGTGTGTGTGTGTGTGTGTGTGTGTGTGTGTGTGTGCGTGTACAGGTACTTGGCAACTATTATAATCCATAGCTATTAGCCGATGTGAGCAATGGCAGAAGATAGTAGCAAGCAGCGCCAGGTGGTACTTTCTAGTTCCAGTTCTTGTACAGGCCTCAGATGCTAGAACCTTCCATTATACAGAGGCAAGTATTACAACTATCGGGCCTATTGTGTCAAGATTCCTAGCCCTTGACAGTGGTTTATATTCCAGCGCTTGGGAGTAGTGTGTCTTAGATACCTTGCAATTGGAAGGTCCCTAGAACTCTTCCACCAATTTCTCATCTTGAGGTCTTAACAATCCTCTTTGTCTTTGTCATCTCTGCTGCAGAATTCTCTGGAACCCTAGCTGTCCTCTTGTCGCTACTGCTATTGTCACTGCTGTCAATACTTCCTTCCTTCATGTTACTGGCTCATCCCACGAGTGATAAAACTCAAAAACAGTCAAGAAAAGAACACAGGAGAAGAGCACTTTACCTGGCCTAATGTTGTAACACCAAGTAGAAGTGCAGGAGGCTACCTCATAAACTGAGCCAACAGCCTGCTTCTATAGACAGAACAGTGAGTATGGCAGGGGTGTCTCCAACAATGACAGACAGCAGTCCTTCACAAGGGACTGTGTTTACACCAATCATAGCACAGTGCCTTATGTAAATGAGGACATATGCTTGCTCCAGGACCACAGGAATCTCTTTTGAAAATGAACTGCAGTAATCACAGACCTGCTGGGCTAACAAGGTAAGTGTTCAAGCTCTGGAATGGGTAGAAATGGCTACAGGGTCATATGGAATTCACTGAGACTTGTGATGACAAAAATCTGACACAAACTGTTTTGAAAAACTTTACTCTCTGGAGCTAGATTTGTTCTTAAGCAGCAACCAGCTGCAGTTACCACGTAGTTTCTGAAAGGTGTCTGTGGGATCTTCAAAGCAGCAGGTGCGTGTGGGCTGTTTGCTTGATATGCTCTCACTCAAGGCAACCAGAGCACAGATGAAAATTTAACAGCTGTCAATTAGAGAGTCAAATTGCCCTGGCTCCCAACACCTGGCTTATTTAAAAGTCACATAAATATTAAAGGAGGTGCTTACAATAAAGGCCCCTTAAACTTAATAGCGATATAATTGTATTTAAAGGGCTCTAACTGCTTCTGCAGTAGCCCAAGGAGAGTTGCATTCTCCTATCTCAAGATGAGAACAGGCAGGTACTAACGTTCCCAGCAACACAGAGATTAAGGCCTCAGCCCTAAAAGAGGAATCTAGTGGTGTACTATAACATCCACTGCACACTTAACTTTTAAGAAAAGTAGCAGATAAACACCTCAGTCCAAGTGCTAGGAATATTGGCGGTTATTAGTTTAGTCTTTATTTCTAGGTCTTTTCAGAGAGTAAAACTAGGGAAAAAAAATGAATACACATCATTCATACCAATATTTCCACTTCAAAACTAAGAGTGTGGATAAAATGCTTACGTTGAGAGAACCTAAGTCATTAGTGCCGCCACCACCACCCCCCAAAAAAAAGTTCCTGGATGCCGTATGGTTAATCTTTTTTTGAATCTCATTAAGTTTGCGTATTACAAGGGTTATAAAAGAAATGGAAAACTTTAATGGCAGATGCTCAAAAATAATACCGACCAGGGGGCTGAGGATGTAGATCAGTTAGTAGAATGCCTGCCTAGCATGCATAAAGCCCTGGGTTCAATGTGCAGCACCAATAAACCAGAGTGGTGGTACGCGCTTGTGGAAGCAGGAGAATCATTAATTTAAGGTCATCTTTGATGTAGTTTAAATGTAAATGGCCCCAATAAGCTCATAGGGAGTGGCACTATTAGGAGGTGTGACTTTGTTGGAGTGGGTATGCCCTTGTTGGAGGAAGTATGCCACTTTTGGAGTGGGCTTTGAGGTCTCCTATGCTCAAGATACTACCCAGTGTAGACAAGTTCACTTCCTGTTGCCTGTGGATCAAGATGTAGAACTCTCAGCTCCTTCTCCAGCACCATGTCTGCCTGCATGCTACCATGTCCTGCCATGATGATAATGGACTAAATCTCTGAAACTGTAAGCTTGCCACCACAATTAAATGTTTTCTTTATAAGAGTTGCAGTGGGAAAGCAATAGACAATGGAAGATTCCATGAGCACTAACAGCAGTGAGTCACAGAACAGGAGTGTAATGTGAAAGCTTGCCTGAGGGTTTCTGTTTCTGTTCTACCTTTCATTAAGACTAGAATCAAACTTACACATAAACTATTGGTAATTTAAGTTTCCTCTTGTGTCAGTCAGTAAAAAAATTGTCTAATTTGAAAAAAAATGTAGGTTATGAAAAATAAAGATTTAGAGTTGCCATGCCATGGTGTCTCTTTCCAGCATTAGAAACCCTAAGACACTCAGGTGCACACCAAATCTGGGGCCAGCCTGAGAAACCTGAGAGTGCCTCAAAAACAACCAACCAAAAAAACCTTGACATTCTTTAGTGACCAAAACTCTTGATCTTCACAAATGAAAAGGAGGCCCAGAAAAGTTTAAAAAACTTGCTCAAGGACCCATAGCTACACGGCACCAGGACCTAACTGCAAATGTTGTCACTTTTCTCCAGACTCACTGCTCCAACTTTTCTCTCTCCCTTTTTTAATTCATTCTTCTCTCATACAATACATCCTGACTGCAGCTTCCCTTCCCTCCACCTCTGCCAACCTCCCTCCCCTAGATCCACCCCTACCCCTTCTCCCCCTCCCTGTCTCCCTCCAGAAAAGAGCAGGCCTCCCAGAGACATCACCCAAACATACCACAAGATACAGTAAGCCCAGGCACAAACCTTCACATCAAGGCTGGGTGAGGGAACCCAGTAGGAGAAAAGGTGTCCCAAGAGCATGCAAAAGAGTCAAAGACACCTCCACTCCCACTGTCAGGAGCCCCACAAAAATACCAAGATAACAATCATAACATATATGCAAAGGACCTGGCACAGACCCAGACAGGCTCCCCATTGCCACTTCAGTCTCTGTTGATTCCCCATGAGCCCTGCTTAGTCGGTTCCACAGGCCATGCTCTCCCAGTGTCCTCGATCCCTCTGCCTCCCACAATTCCTCCTCTCCCTCTTCTTCGGAACAGGTCCTGAGTTCAATTCCCAGCAATCACATGGTAGATCCAACTTTTCTCTTTAGATGCAGGAAAAACAGAGCACAGAGGAACAGAAAGGGAGATGCAACTCACTTAACTTCACAGTACTCAGGTGAAACTTAGAACTTAAATCACAGCCGCATAAATCACCCGCATCACTAGAAACACTTTTTGTTGCTTTCCAAAGAACCGCTAGATTGTGCCGTGCCTTCTATATTTCCTCCTCCACTCTTGCTAAGAACAAAACAGTTTATACACTGGAAAATAGTTTGGCTAAGCTGGGATCCTCTCAGTAAAGCAAAATAATTCAATTAACCAGCACACACAAGAACAGAATGAGGCTGCTTGAATATCTCAGTTGGTGGAGTGCTTGTACAAAAACCTGGGTTTGATTCCCAGGACTGCATAAAATCAGACTTGGTTATACATATCTGTAATCTCAATACTTAGGAGGCAGAAGCATGAAGACCAGAAGTTCAGGGATATCCTAAGCTATATAGCAAGTTTGAGACCAGTGTGGGCTATGAGATCTGTCTCAAAAACAGCAAATGAACACAACCAGAATGCACCATTTGCTTTCTTTGCATGTTTTACTATCATATACAAACCCATCAATTAAACCAGAAATGTGGCATACATATGCCTCATTCCTTTCAAATGGAGGAGTTGTTTTGAAATCTCCTTTCAGGTCCTCCCTGGAAATTCTAATCTGAACTTTCCTTGTCCTCAGCAGTTATTTATTATTTTTTCCAGTGCTTCTTAATATTTTCCACTTACGCACAGGTGGAAAAGAATGCAAGCTGCATACAACACACACACACACACACACACACACACACACACACACACACACACACACACAGGAAGGGGGAGAGAGAGGAGGCATGTTCATGTATGTATGCACACATAGCCCTGAGGAAGTGACTAAAAGCAAAATTCTTTCGTTTTGTTTTGTTTTGTTTTTGAGACAGGGTTTCTATGTGTAGCCCTGGCTGTCTTGGAACTAGCTCTGTTGACCAGGCTGGGCTCAAACTCGGAGATCCAAAGGGAAATTGCTATTGCAGAAGATGCAGTATATTCAATGAAGACATTGAGAAACCTTTCCTTCCTACTAACCATGATCCTTAATATTCCTACTGGAAAAAAATCACTTCCACAGTGTATTTCTATTGCTCTGGAGTAGAGTCATATTCTTCAAGAGAAAACATACTGCTCATTCAACCAACATGTATGGAACATTTACTATCTTTGCTTTTAATTTAGCAAAACCAGTAGTCAAGAATTTGATATAATCTCTGTTTTATGAATAGTAATGATATAAACTAGTAAAATGTAAGTGTAGTCAAACTGTATAAAATTTTATATTTTCATCAAAAGTGCAAACTAAACTAAATGTAAAAAAATGTGTTTCTGGGCATCTATACATGTTCATGTGTACAGGTGTGTACATGGGTACATGTGTACAAGTATACATCTAAATATAAAACATTAATGTGAAATTATTTTCATATATTATTAAAATAGTCACAGCTCATCTAAAATATTCTAAAGCATTTATTAAAATAAAAATTACAAAATTGAAGATGGGTGTGGTATCAAACCCAGGAGCACCTCAAGTTCTAGCTCCTGCTGGGCTACATAATTGGTTTAAGGAAAGTCAGCCTGAGCTAAATAGTAGGTGTAAGGTCAGCCTGGGGCTATACAGCAAGATTTTTTTAAAAAAAGAAAAATTCAAATTAAAATGAATAAATATCAAAATATTAAGCTTTAAGCCGGGCGGTGGTGGCGCACGCCTTTAATCCCAGCACTCGGGAGGCAGAGCCAGGCGGATCTCTGTGAGTTCGAGGCCAGCCTGGACTACCAAGTGAGTTCCAGGAAAGGCGCAAAGCTACACAGAGAAACCCTGTCTCGAAAAACCAAAAAAAAAAAAAAAAAAAAAAAAATATTAAGCTTTAAATCCTCAAATGTTAACTTTCAAAAACTGAAGTGTTATTAAGCAGTTTCTAAAGATAAAATAAGTCCTCAAAATTCATTATCCTCTACTTACCACTGCAAAGAATTGCTATGGTGTTTCATCCTTCAGTTAGTTACAGACCAAATTTTACTCCCGAAATTCATATGTTGGAGCCATAATCTCCATCCCATGTGACTATGTGTGTACAGGTGTGTACATGGGTACATGTGTACATGTATTCATTCTAAATAATAAATAAATAAATAAATAAATAAATAAATAAATAAATAAATAAAATTTTAATGTGAAATTTAAGTAGTTAAGGTCAAATGAGATTGTAAGGATGGGCTCTGATCCTATAGGACTGATATCTTTGAGGAAATGACACCAGACCATTCTACAATGCACAGAGGAAAGGCCACATGTGGGAAAAGGTGCCAGCTATAAGCAAGTGATTCAGGCTTCGGCAAAAACTAATCTTGCTAATACCTTGATCACAGACTTCCAGCCTTCAGAATTATGTAAAAATAAATTTGCAGAGTTTAAACCACCTGATTTGAGGAGTTATAAGAGCCTGAGGAGACTAATACACCTTTATATGTTGTGGGATATTTGTACACTGTGTGAAAATGTATTGCTGTGATTGGTATACTAAAAATCTGAACAGCCAAAAGCTAGTTAGGAGGTATAGGTGAGATTTCCGGGGAGAGAAAGGAGGAGGAGGAGGAGGAAGCTAGGTGCAAGAGAGATGCCAGGAGACACTGAAGAAGCAGAATGGAGAGTAACTGGCAGGATGAAGATTAATAGAAATGTGTTCATTTAATTTATAAGAGCTACTTAAAAGCAAGCCTAAGTTAAAGTCAAGCTTTCATAATTAATAATAAGTATCCATGTCATTATTTGGGAGCTGGCTGGCAGAACAGAGAAAAACTCATTACTTATGGCGCCCAACATGGGGCACCAACTGTTGTTTTAACTTTGGCACAGTGGCTGTGCCTTAATCTACTGCTATTTCAGCCAGCAACTGCAACTGCACAATTACCAGCTTGCTTCTGTAGTAGTGGTCTGGCTGCTCAGGCAGTAGTCTTGTGGGAATTCTGTTCCCGCAGGCACTGGCTCTGTCGCTGCCCCTAAAAATAGCTTTAACTAAATCTCTCTCATTCTATTTATAAATAAGACTCAAGATTCAAAGGCTGGGGTGAAAACCTGCTAGCTTAGAGAAGCTGGGTTGCAACTAGCTAAACTTCTCTCCTTGCTGGTGTCTCCAAAAGACCCATGCTTCTGCTTCACCAAATCAGAAAAGGCTGCGCCACTCCAAATCCCTCCCTACTACTTCCCGTTTCTCTCTATCTCTCCTGCATGCCTTCTGATACTCTATGATTACTTTCTGCCAACTAGTAGCTAACACAGCTCCTGATCTAAGGTTAATTTTATTTAATTAACAAAAATGTAAACTTGGGGTTCACAGTATGATCGAATATCCCCCAACATGTATATATACAAATTAAGAAAAATGTGGGGGCTAGAGACATGGCTTAGCAGTTAAGAGCATTTGCTGTTCTTCCAGAGGGCCCAAATTTGGTTCCCAAAATACATGTTAGGCAACTCATAACTACTTGTAATTCCAGCTCCAAGGCATCCAGTGCCCTCTTCAGTCTTCAGTGGGCACCCTCACAAATGTGGCATTCATTCACACAGACACACACACAGACACACACACACACACACACACACACACACACACATATATACACATAAAGATACATTTTTAAAATGAAAAATATGAATTATTTAACATTAAAAATTATTTTTTTCAGTCACCATGTACAAAAAACAAAACCAAAAATTTATTAAGTATAATCATTGCTTCTGAAAACCATACTTAGAAAGGGAAAATCTATTCATTTTTATTGAAAGAGAGGATTTGAGAAATTGGTTAATTTGTTTATCCATCTGTCTAAGTACTTTCATCACTCAAATGCTCTCTACATGTCAAAGTAGTGTGGGACTTATCTTTGGAAATGGTACAATCCACGGACCTTTATAGCACACAGATGTAGCCACCTGCTGTGTTGAGGACATAAAACAAGAAATGCGGAAAAATACTCTCCTGAGGCCTAAACAGTGTTACAGAATGGATACTTAAGTTTTATGGCCATGCTGTGCTGGTACTGAATGCCTGAACAAGATGAGAGCACATGTATCCCTTAACAGTATGTGTGTTTGTGGAGGGGTTTGGGACATGTGTGCATATTGTGTTGTGTGAGGCTCTCCAAAGCCCAGTAGGCTTTACCCGTCCCAGTCTGAGAGTGGACCGAAGTCTGTAGTCTATGAATGCGCAATGGAGTAGTATGAGTAAATGTGGTATCCCAACCTCCCACCACTTTGGAGAGTATGTACTCTGAGAGGACTGAGTACCAATGAATTTACATCATCTGTTTACCCACTGAGTTAGTATAGAACGTGATGATAACTATCTTTTCACAAATAAGGAAACAGAGGTACGAACTAAATTGAGCAAGTTAACTATTGCCTAGCTGTAAGTGGTGGAGACAAGTTCACAATCCAAGACTCCTGACCCCATCCACAAAGCTGCCTTGTCTAGCTTCTTGATGCTCAAAATTGCTTCATAGCATTTTCAGAAGTTTGTGGTCAGGTACAGCAACAGTTGAAAAAAATTTTAAACATATTATGTATCCATCTTCAGTATTTAACAATGGGAAATTCAGGGGTGAGGGGAAAAGGGAGATAGTTTTAATAGATGTTTTCTGAATCTAATTGTTGAACTTTACCATCTTGGAACCAATACTTCCTGCTACATTTCTAGTCATATAGTGATTATGGGCACAAGAATAAAATTACTGTATTTGGTCTTTCTGGTGCATGGTCAGCTTCTTCTTTTATCCTTGTGATTTGGATTTCCTTGGGCTACTGAGTGGGGATGTTTGTTGCTCTGATGCAGTAATTTGAGAAGGGTAGCTAAGTAGCATAATTGTTATTTATCATGTGTATGCACTATTTGGGAGTTGGAGTCTGGGCTAACAGAAAATTAAATGTGATTTCTGCTCAGAGAGCCTCATTTTACTCTGATGAATAGATTTGACTTGTAAACACAGGAAGAAGAAGAAGAGAAAACAATCTTGAAGGGGGAGCAGAAGTACAGGGATATGCCCAGTAAGATAATCTGTCAGAGTACCAAATGCATTTAATACAATGATAAGTTGAAGGAAACAGATAGTTTCCCTGTGAAGCCAAGCCAAGCTTTCCCTCTAAAGCTGATTTCCACATCACCAGTGTTATTCCCCAGAAACTGTATGCAAGTTCAACTATATAGTATCAGTTCACAATCCAGGCTCTTGGTGACAATCATTTTACACACACACACACACACACACACACACACACACACACACACACACACACACACTACATGCTTCTCTCTCTTATAACTACCTTCTAAAACAACAAAACAAAAATCCTCAGGGCACTAGATGAGTATGGCTAGCAGAAGGGGCACCAGCTTCATATTTAATGTTCTTTAAAGAAGAAACCAGAACCAAGGGTGCTTGGATGAGGTCTCAGCACAAGAAAATTAGGTGTATAACAAGCTTACAGTCACAATAAGCTTGAGAACATTTTCTCTCTATCTTTATGTTTCTGTGGGGACATAGTAAAGAGGCACACTGTGCAGACTTGAGAACAAATCGCCTTCATCTAACAGTACAGGGCATTTCTTACTTCAGCTCTCTTACAACTAGATCTTATTACTCTTTGATAAGATATGTTACTTTTAACATAGCTTTTCCATTGTGCCACATATATGTAAATTCCTCAACATGATACAACATACTTTGTATAGCAATGTTTATATTGTATAGCAAATGTATAATAATGTGTAGCAAGTGTTTCTATGTTAGATTAACCTTTACTTTCACATATCTAAAGACATTATTTATCAGTAAAACAACTGTTCCTGGTGCTTATTTTAGTGAGTAAAATGTGCTTAGTGACTAGATGCTTGATCCAGTTGTTAAAAGCAGACCCTGACTTAATACAGATGTAATTCAAATTCTGGATTCTACCATATGCTTGCTTCATTCCCTTGAACAAATTATATTAGCTCACTAAGCTTTGATTCATGTAAAAGGTGGATTACAGTAGTAAGCCTTAAGAGGATTATTGGGTAGATCGATGATAGCTGGCAGTAAAAATAAAATAGTTTTGCTCACATGCACAGAATTTGATATCATTGATTTGTAACAGATGCATTCACAGGCTCAATCATGGCCTATTTTACTTACATATTTATGCAGGTAAATATCCATGCTTATGCATTAAATTATGTATCTCTTCACTACTATTAAAATAAGTAACCAATAAGAAACAATCAACAAATATAAGAAATTGAACATAAAAAAAATCATTCACATTTACCTCTAATTATTCCTCTACCTTTACTTTCTTCTCACATTTATTATTGCACTACTTTTGAAGTTATAGATTTATTGTATATTTATATTTCTAAACATTATATTGTCTAATTGCATTTGTTTTTAAATCTATTTTTAAAAAGTAGGTCATGGGGCCTGGAGATATGGCTCAGCAGTTAAGGGCACTTCCTGCTCTCCTAAGGACTGAAGTTTGGTTTCCAGCAACCACATCATGTGGGAGTTATGGGATACAGAAATGGCTGACAATAGACAATGCCAAACTTTCCAAAGTGGTTTTATCTATAAACACTCTTAAGAACACTGCACAAGACATGCTGCTAATTCATATTCTCTCCAACACTAGGTCTTTTCGCCTTTCTTTACATTTGCCAACTGACTTGCTATAAAGTCCTATCTTGTGGTTTAATTTCTCAATCAATCATGCAGCTTATCATCTCATTACATCAGTATGTATGTATGTATAAATGTATTTTAGGGAAGCTCTCATGTATCCCAGGCTGGCCTCAACTCAATATGTAGCAGAGGATGATGCTGAATGATTGATTCTCCTGCCTTGACTTTCTAACACTAACATGGCCTGGTTTATGGCATGCAAGGGATTGAGCCCAGGACTTCAAGAACACTTGGCAAACACTCTACTCAGCTATATCCCTAGACTAACATCATATTTTATGAGTCATAAGTTTTATTTTGTGTTAAATTTCTGTTAATATTTTTATCATTTTATATCAGATTTTGCTTTATTGATTTTAAAAAACACATAATCTTGCTATTAATTCTTTGTTGGTAAACTGTGTTACAAACATCCTTCTCCAGCTTGTACTTTCTCTTTTTATCTCTTTTTAAGGTGTTTTTTGCTATTCCAAATTTCTAAATATTAATATAGTCAGGTTATTCAGATTTATTCATATTTTTTCATATTATTTATGGTATTTGGGTTTTTTTCATTTTGAAACAGTCTCATTATGCAGCCCTGCCAGACCTGGAATTTCTTATGTAGACCATGTTGGCCTCAAATTCAGAAAGATACACCTACTTCTGCCTCCCTAGTGCTATGAATAAGCACTAATAATCAATAATAATATTAATTAAATTAGCAATACTAGCTAGGTATTGTTTTTGTTTGGCTGGTTAGTTTAGGTTCTGTGGTTTGAATGAGAATGGCCCCCACAGCCTCACATATGTTTGGTCCCCAGCTGGTAAGACTATTTGGGAAGGATGGGAAGGTGTGGGTGGCCCTGTTGGAGGAAGTGTGACACTAGGGCTGGGTTTTGAGGTTTTAAAAGGCCACGTCATTCCCAGTTACTCCTGTTTTCATGCTTCTGGATCCAGATGTAAGCTCTCACCAGGCGTAGTGGTGCATACCTTTAATCCCAGCACTTGAGAGGCAGAGACACGTGGATATCTGTAAATTCAAGGCCAGCCTAGTCTACATAGATACTTCCAGGACAGTCAGAACTACGAAGAGTCCCTGCCTTAAAAAGAAAAAAAGTAAGCGCTCAGCTTCAGCACCATGCCTACCTGCCTGCTGCCATGCTCCCTACCATTGTCGAAATGGACTCTAACCCTCTGAAACTGTAAGCCTCCAATAAACTCTTTCAAAAGTTGCCTTGGTCATGGTGTCTTATCACAACAATAGAAAAGTAACTAAGATAGTTTTAGTACTAGGTTGAACCTAGGGCTTCATGCAAACTAGAGAAGCACTCTCCCGCTGAGTTATATCATTAGCCTTTCTCTTAAAAAATTGTTTTTATTATATGTGTATAGTTGTTCATTTTCATGTACATGCCTGATGCCCACACAGACCAGAAGTTGTTTGATTCCTGGAATTGGAGTTATATACAGCTGTGAGCCTCTGGAAGAATAGCCAGTGGGGTTTGTTGTTGTTGTTGTTGTTTGGGGTTTTTTTGTTTGTTTGGTTGTTTTTTTTGGTTTTTTGGGTTTTTTTTGAGACAGAGTTTCTCTGTGTAGCTTTGGAGCCTGTCCTGGAACTTGCTCTGTAGATCAGGCTGTCCTCAAACTCACAGAAATCTGCCTGCCTCTGCCTCCTGAGTGCTGGGATTAAAGGCGTATGCTTTTAACTTCTGAGCCATCTCTCTAGCTACAGCCTTTCTTTCTGCTATTTTTTTCAGTGCTGGGGATCAACCCAGGACTTACACAAGCACTCAATCACTGAGCTACACTGCCAGCCCTGATTTTTTGTATACATGTATTTAATAAATTCATCTCTAGTACAAATTTAAAAGAATATGTACCTCTGTTTTCTATTAAAACTCATAAAGTTTTACTTTTAACATTTGTATTCTTAATTTATCTGGAGATAATTTTATATATGGTATGACGTAGGAATCAATAGCATCTTTTTCCATAAATTCACAAGTCCATTCATTGAGTAGTCCTTCCTTTCCCCATTGACCTTCCCTGCCACTCCATATGTACACAGGTCAATTTCTGAGTTCTTTATTTGCCTGAGTTTACTTTTATATTTCTAAACAAACACTATTTTCATGTACTACAGCTTCAAATAGCTGCTAATAAAATGCTATCTGAAAATATTATTAATGCTTACTTCCAGTATTCACTGTATTTGTTAACATCTGATCAAACATATTTGCTTTGGATGGCATCTATCATCTCAGTTGCCGCTTCCTTTTGAAGCAGTTGTGCCTCATTTCTTGAACTGTGAGCATACATTTCTCTGATGGTATCAGCTCCTGTGCCTAAGCAATGGGAAGAAACAAAAACCAGATCCCAGTGTGGGTCGACATCTCCAGAGCTCCAAAGGACAAGAATGACAAGCAGTAGGGCAGAAAGCTCCAAGTGACAAGCTACCACAATTAATTGCTCAGGCTAGGTATTAAACCACCACAACTCTTCAGTTTACAGCCCCGCCTTCAGACTCACCCTTAACTCTACAACTCCCCACCCCAAAGAGAAGCAGCCTGGAGGAATGGCACTTGTAGACTATAAATCGCCATTCCTGGGGAGGGGTGTGTGTGGAAGGACAGGGGCAGTAAGGAGATCCCTATTGGTTTTCCACATCCTGATTTCTGCAATGCCTGATTGTTATCCTGTGACATTCATACCAGTGGTCTGAACCTCTGCTGTCAATTTCCACAGAAGTCTCTTGCCACAGGCTATAGAAACACACACACACACACACACCAGTTCAAAACAAGTTCCTCCAAGATTGATCTATTTTGGAAAAATTCACAATCTTACATAGATTTGCAGTAGACAAAATTGCAAAACAAGTACCCTGCAGGGCCTTCTTGCTTGTGCCTACCTCATCATCTGCTCCATTCTTGGCTTTCTTTGTATCTGTTATGCTTATTTTTCTTTATTCAAATATCCAGTTAACCTCATTGCTATAAACTCGTGCATGTGTCCCCCAGATTCATATGGTAGAGATCTATCTCCTAAGGTCACGTTAAGAGATTAAGTTTTTGGAAGATGACTGGGTTACAGGGGCAAAGCCTTCATGAATGGATCAATGCCCTTAGATAGAGGCCAGAGAAAGACCTCTCTCTTCCTCATCTTCCAGCAAGAGGAATTGATAAAACAGAGAGTAAGTCTTCACTAGACACCAGATATGCTGTCAACAGGATCTTAGATTTGTAAGTCTCTAAAACTAAAAGAAGT
Organism: Peromyscus eremicus; assembly: GCF_949786415.1. Classification (NCBI taxonomy): domain Eukaryota; kingdom Metazoa; phylum Chordata; class Mammalia; order Rodentia; family Cricetidae; genus Peromyscus; species Peromyscus eremicus. The sequence goes on along the minus strand of NC_081422.1, from coordinate 45,525,399 downwards.
CTTTTTTTTTCTTTTTTTAGATAGGCTTGCTATATATCCCAAGCTAGTCTTGAATTAATGATGTGCTTGCCTCTCAGCTCCCAGAGTTCTAGGATTACAAAAATATGCCAACATGCCTGGATTAAATTTCTATTTGTAAATTACTTAACCTAAGGCATTTTGTTATGGCAGTTCCACTGGGGAAAAGTGAGTAGCAGAAATGAAAGAAACTTAGAGGCCATCTCCAGGTAACCAACGTTTTAATAGTTTTTGGAAGTCTCTTCCATTGTCTTTGTTTAATTCAAAGGAATAAGAATTATGGACAGGAAGTAGTGGGGGTGACAGAGGAGATGTTTAAGCAAATATAATCTTCCAGCTTTCAAATCTCACTATGTAGAATCACATACCTATAAAAATGTTGTAGCTCCTATTAGAGCATACCAGCTAACAGCAATTATGTCAACTTTTCCCATTACAATCCTTAGACACAATGCACTTTGTGATTAAGTACATGTTATACCAACTGTAAGCTGGCTCAGCTGGCTCTTCAGCCCCATCCTTCTTAATCACTAACAGTCTCATCTTTTCCTATTCCAAGATATTTAGAGATGGCCCTGAGTTTGCTCAATAACAGAGGAAGTATTCAGCATGCATACGGTCCTGGGTTCAATCCCAAGTACCAAAACAAAACAAAAAGATACACAGACAATGTATGTAGTAAGTCTTTCCACACATCTTATCCCTTGTCTAGCTCCTACAGATTCTTCAAATTTCACTTAACTGTCATTTCCTGAGGAAAATTTCTTGACCTCAGACTAAACCAGGAATCTCTATTATGCAATGTTGTACTGTGCAGTACTTTTTCTTCAGAGAATTTGCCTTAATTATAATTAATGGATGAAATATGTAAGAGAGAAGGAAACTGGAAAATACACAAGGAGGCAGAAAGGAAAGCATTTTTTACTCAGTTTTTGAACACATATATTAAGGACTTTCTTCAAACATTGGGTTAGTAATGGAAAATTGTGGAGAATGAGGCAACTTCCTCCTCCAGTCATTCATTCTTAACGTCATCCCCAGGGTGTTGCCAATATAATAGAGCAATTTCTAAGTCAAATATGCCAACATGGTACGTGATTCCTTCTCAAAATCTTTCATCACCCACATCTAATTTATGTTCCATATCATCCCGTCTTCTTGTTCCTTATCTTCATATCACTATTTTAAAATATTTATTTATTTATGCATGTGTGTATGTATGTGGGGGGTACCCACATAGGCCAAAGGAGGGTGTCGGATTCCCTGTATCTGAAGTCACAGGCAGCCTAATGTGGGTGCTCGACTGGAACACTAGTCCTCTGAAAGTACAGCAGGAGTTTTTAACCACTGAGCCATTTCCCTAGCCTCCCTTCACTCCAGTCTTTACACAGACAACAGGATAATGTTTTCAACTCTTGCTCCTTCGACACACTGTTTTAGTCAGACATCTAAGCTATCAAACACTGTTGGAAAACAACCATGACCTTATGAACTGATCCTACTAATTCAGAGTTCCCTTGTTCCCACTAGATTTTCTTGGACCTTCTTATGGCCCTTAAAGTTTTCTATGAGTCCTAATCAATTCCCTGTCCTATTACCACGGCAATTTTGAAATCTGACAGTTCATCTAAAGCTTCCTGAATTCCTCCAACCGTTACACTCTGCAGATAATTCATTTCCTGTTTCACAGAGAAAATAAATAAATACCAAGACTGAACTTCTGCACTGTAAACTACCCACTTACCTGGGGCAACCCAAACTCTCCTCAATTCTCTCCCCGCTTGCACCAAAGGAGGTGAATTCTCTCTCCTCTTGTCTAGTCCTTTGTGTTGTGGACACCCTGCCTTCGCCAAGTTATCTCCAGTCACCTCGATTTCAACTTCCCTCTTTCGGCTCATTCCAAAGACCTTACACTATCTCCCAGTTAAGAAGAAAGACAAACGATAAAGGGCAAATTTCTCATTTCACTCCGCATCCTTTTCTTAACTTCAGTTTCTCAAAGATGAACACTATTTCATCTTTGATTTATTGTTTGTGGTGCTGGGGGGCCAGGGAACCCAGGGCTTTTTACCTGTTAGGCATCTTAACACAGAGCCACATCCCAGCTCTACAAAGAGTTTCCTATCAGTCTACACTCATTTTTCTTCACTACTTTTCACCCAACTCTAATTTGGTTTCTGCCTCTGGAATTCGGAAACCGTTTACAAAGATCATCAGTTATCTCTTTACAACTAAGCCAAATGAATTCCTTTCTGTTTCTGTCTTGCTTCAAAAGAGAGGGAGAGAGGGGAAGAAATCCTTCATGCAGTCCTCCCTTTAAGTTCTTTCCCCTTCGTCTTCAAGGTGTTCCCCTCTTTATTCATTCTCCTTTCATTTCTTCTCGGGTGGAAACAACAATTCCCTTTATCTGCTCACCCATGAATGCTAAACAAATACTGTAGGATTGCTGCCTTCTCTTCACTCTTGAGATTCTCATTAGCTATACTATCCACATCCTTGACTTCAACCTCTATGGTTCATCCTGGATTTTGCTCTTGACTTCCAGAATGCTGTATCTCAATGGTTAATACATTTGGTTCCTGGCACAATTAATTTTGCTCCAGACACATATATTGATTTTCTAAGTTATTTAATGGTCTCTCATGGTATCCCTATATAAAAGAACTAAAAGCCAAATGTCTATATGGGTTGTTTTTTTTTTGTTTTTTTTTGTTTTTTTTTTTGTTTTTTGTTTTTTTTTTTTTTTTGAGGGCTTAAGACCTTATTTTACCCATCTTCATCTATTTAGGGCTCAGAAGAATGAACAGCAAGTGGTAAGCTCTCAGTAATTATTCACTCCTGTCAACAGCATGGATGGAGCATCTTCAGCATTTCTCTGTCTGCCAATCACGTCCTACCATAGAATTCATCGTTATTGCAGCAGCTTCCTCCCAGCCACGGCTTAGTAACTTCTCTACGGAGGGTTTAGGAGCCACTGCACGGCTAGTGTGGCTAGGAGGGAATGAGAGCGTTCTGCATGACCTGGTTCCAGGTACCTTTCCGTTTTGTCTGTGGACACTCTCACCACTAAATTTGGACATTTCTGAACAGCGAGTATTGCCTAAGCATGTCAGTCTCATGCTACCTTTGGGACCACTGCTCTTTCTCCTCCTCCTTGTTTTTTTTTTTCTCCATATGCTCACCCAATTTTTTACATCTGGCTTTACTAGGCTTTTTAAAAAATTCAGATTTTATTTATTTATCTATTATCTGTTCATTCATTGCATGCCTTCCTGTGAATTCGCAATAATTCACAAAACTGAATTAAGTGTGTCCCCCATGAGGTCCCTCTAGTTGTCAGTGTGTTAAGTTAAAATTATTTGGATATGTAGCCACCCTTCCCGCAATAATCCTCTGAAGTACTAATTAACGATGATCAAGGCAGAGAGAATGCAAGCAGCGTCCTGGAAGTTACTCTCTAATACATGGTAGAGCAATATTCGTGCTGGAGTTTCAACTCTAAACCATGTATTCTCATGGACAGGAATGGTGTCTTCCTCATGCTTGTATTCCTGGCATCCACTATGGCACCGGCACATGAGTATAATAAATACCAAACCAAATAGTATCTGTTGACTTATATATAAAAACTTTAGGAATTTCAAGAATTAGTAAGATATAAGTACCCTCAAGGAAGTTTATGACTTGGTAGAGTTGAAAAGATTAGGAAATAGATAGGGACAAAACAAAGGAGAAAATAACTAAGAACTGAATAACTTATACTAGCTTTAGAATGATGAAGAGCCTCTTTAAATCTTATCCCAGCAATAAAAATATAGCATCTTCCCAGAATTTGTGGCCTATGAAAAAACAAATCAAGTGAATGTAAGGCAGTAAGCCATAGAAGTTAAACTGGCCCAGGCCTTGTCCTGTTTACCTGTTCACCAATCTACAGTCATAAACCTACATGTACCAAGAGTGATAATACAAATTTATTAAGGTTTTGCATACTTCTTTGCTGATCAGAATCTCTGTTTATATATCTATCTATAAAATGGGCACAATAGAACTTAACCCGAGACCTTGATGTAAAATTTCTATGAAGCACATGTACAACAATAAGTGGTATTTGGTAAGAAAAATAAATCTATGTAACTGTTATCTATTATGGGGGGAAAAAGACTAATAACCATGGTGGAGATATGAAAAGTATGCTAGTGGAATTCGGAAACTGATCATAAAACTAAAGAACAGGTCACAGGAGCCATCATTTCGGCTAAGGCAGAGATAGAGCTGTCAACCTCTAGCTTTCACACACACATGGACACACGTGCACATGTACCTACATACACGTGTGCACATACACATGCAAACACACATACATATCACAAACACACACATGCAAAGAAAGAAAAGGGGGAAACGTACTATTATAGATTGAAAAGTCAAGGACCAAAATGATTCTGTTATATGAAACAATGAATAAAATCAACAATATGATATTTTAACTCGGAATTTCCACTTTAAAATTGACTGTATAAAAATTACAAATGACCCAGGACAATAATTGTTATTTTTAAAGACCTAGGGGCTTTAACTGTCTTTCATTTTAGCTATAGGATGTTATGGCTAAAAAGAAAATGAACTGGCTGGGGAGAGAGCTAAGTGAGCAAAGTACTTTCCTTGCAAGTTTGAGGACCTAAGTTTGATCCCAGCACCCCATAAAAAACCAGGTAGAGTAATGTGCTTGTAATCTCAGTGCTGGGGAGATGAGAGACGGGCCAGATCCTTGAGGCTCACTGGCCAGCCACCTAACATAATCCGAAAGCCCATCATGCCATTGAGAGACCTTACCCCAAACCACTTAAGAAGAAGGCTCCTAAGAAATGACACCCGAGGTTGATCTCTGGCCTCCACACACATGTACACATACACCTGTACCTCCCGACACATACTTGTAGACCCTCACAGACCCTCAAACACATACACATATAAAACAAAGGAGAAAAAACTAAAACCATAATCATTAGCTGAATTAAAATGAGTATGAGGATCAAAGGAAGGACCCATCAATGGCCAGTATTCTACAATGCTAGATATTTCTGAATTCTTCATGGACTTTTAAAAAATTCTTTCTTTCTTTCTTTCTTTCTTTGGTTGGTTGGCTTTCTTGTTTGTTTGTTTGTTTTAGATAGGGCCTTGCTTTGTAGCTGTGTAGCTCAGGTGGCTTCAGACTAAATGTCCTCCTGCCTTTGCTTGTTGGGCGCTGGGATTATAGGCCTGGGTACCTGTGTTGACTTTTGAGAACAATATTCCAAGAGAGACATTAGTAATCTGGGGTCTGGAGAACACAGGATGAAATAATAAACAGCTACAGATACTTCCATTTAGAGAAGACCTATCATAGCTAAAAATCAAACTTTACAAAAATTAAGGCATGGCTACCCATCCTTTAAAATAACCAAAGACTTCCCTCTTAGCACTACTGTGCTGCATTCCGTAAGTTTTAGTATGTTGTGTTTCATTTTTCTCTTGTCTCAGTTGTTTTCAAACCTCTAATTATTTTATAGAGGTAGCTTAGAAATTAAGAATAGTAAAAATGGCAATCTTACCAAAAGCAATCTACAGATTCAATGCAATCCCCATCAAAATACCAACACAATTCTTCACAGACCTGGAAAGAATAATACTCAACTTCATATGGAAAAACAAAAAACCCAGGATAGCCAAAAGAATCCTGTACAATAACACAACCTCTGGAGGCATCACGATCCCTGACTTCAAGCTCTACTATAGAGCTACAGTAATAAAAACAGCTTGGTACTGGCACAAAAACTGACATGTGGACCAATGGAATCGAATTGAAGACCCTGACATTAATCCGCACACCTATGAATATATAATTTTTGATAAAGAAGACAAAAGTGCACAATGGAAAAAAGAAAGCATCTTCAACAAATGGTGCTGGCATAACTGGATATCAACATGTAGAAGGCTGCAAATAGATCCATATCTATCATCGTGCACAAAACTTAAGTCCAAGTGGATCAAGGACCTCAACATAAATCCAGCTACTCTGAACCTGCTAGAAGAGAAAGTAGGAAGTAGTCTTGAACGCATTGGCATAGGAGATCACTTCCTAAATATAACACCAGTAGCACAGACACTGAGAGAAACAATCAATCAATGGGACCTCTTGAAACTGAGAAGCTTTTGTAGAGCAAAGGATACAGTCAACAAGGCAAAGCGACAGCCTACAGAATGGGAAAAGATCTTCACCAACCCCACATCTGACAGAGGACTGATATCCAGAATATATAAGGAACTCAAGAAATTAGACATCAAAATGCCCAACAGTCCAATTAAGAAATGGGCTATAGAACTAAACAGAGAATTCTCAACAGAGGAAACTCAAATGGCTGAAAGGCATTTAAGGAATTGCTCAACATCCCTAATCATCAGGGAAATGCAAATCAAAACAACTCTGAGATACCACCTTACGCCTGTCAGAATGGCTAAGATCAAAAACACTGAAGACATCTTATGCTGGAGAGGATGTGGAGCTAGGGGGACTCTCCTCCACTGCTGGTGGGAATGCACGCTTGTACAACCACTATGGAAATCAATATGGTGCTTTCTTAGAAAATTGGGAATCCATCTCCCCCAAGATCCAGCTATACCACTCTTGGGCATATACCCAAGGAATGCTCAATCACACCACAAGAGCACTTGTTCAGCTATGTTCATATCAGCATTGTTTGTAATAGCCAGAACATGGAAACAACCTAGATGCCCTTCAACTGAAGAATGGATAAATAAAATGTGGTACATATACACAATGGAATACTACTCAGCAGAGAAAAACAATGACATCATGAGGTTTGCAGACAAATGGATGGATCTAGAAAATATCATCCTGAGTGAGGTAACCCAGACTCAGAAAGACAAACATGGTATGTACTCACTCATAGGAGGATACTAGATGTGGAACAAGGATGACTGGACTGCTACTCACATCACCTGGGAGGCTACCTGGAAAACAGGTCCCCAAGAAAGACACGGGGATCGCCCAATGACGGAGAAATGGAAGAGATCTACATGAACAGCCTGGACATGAGTGGGGGTAATGAAGGGCGAGGGTCGAGGGAAAGAGAGCTTGGGGGAGTGGGAGATCCCAGCTGGATCAAGAACAGAGAGGGAGAACAAGGAATAGGAGACCATGGTAAATGAAGACCACATGAGAATAGGAAGAAGCAAAGTGCTAGAGAGGCCCACAGAAATCCACAAAGATACCCCCACAACAGACTGCTGGCAATGGTCGAGAGACAGCCCAAACTGACCTACTCTGGCGATGGAATGGCCAAAGACCCTAATTGTCGTGCTAGAAACCCCATCCAACTACTGAGGGATCTGGATGCAGAGATCCATGGCTAGGATCTCTGGGAGTCCAATTAGCGAGAATGGGGAGGGTTTATATGAGCGAGAATTGTTGAGACCAAGGTTGGATAAAGCACAGGGACAAATAGCCAAACGAATGGAAACACATGAACTATGAACCAATAGCTGAGGAGTCACCAACTGGATCAGGCCCTCTGAATGGGTGAGACAGTTGATTGGCTTGATCTGTTTGGGAGGCATCCAGGCAGTGGGACCAGGTCCTGTGCTCATTGCATGAGTTGGCTGTTTGAAACCTGGGGCCTATGCAGGATCACTTGGCTCGGCCTGGGAGGAGGGGACTGGACCTACCTGGACTGAGTCTACCAGGTTGATCTCAGTCGGCGGGGGAGGCTTTGCCCTGGAGGAAGTGGGAATGGGGGGTGGGCTGGGGGGAAGGTGAGAGGGGCCGGACGGGGGGAGAACAAGGGAATCCGTGGCTGATATGTAGAACTGAATTGTATTGCAAAATAAAATAAATAAATCTGAAATTAAAAAAAAAAAAAAGAATACTGGCTGCTCTTGCAGAGGACCAGGGTCTGGTTCCTGGTACCTATGTGGCAGTTCACAACTCTCTATAACTCCGGTTCCAGGGAATCTGATGACCTCTTCTGGCTTCTGCACACACTAGGTATACATGTGATACTAAGATGAGGCAAATATCCATACACATAAAAAATAAAACACTTTTAAAAGATATTTTCTAATCTCAATTTCTTCTTGGATCCATTGGTTTTTTTTTCCAGAAATGTGTTGTTTAATTTCCAGATATTTATGAATTTTATAATTATCCTTTTGTTACTGATTTTTAGTTTAATTTCACTGTGGCTAGAAGACATACTTTGCATGTTTCAATCTTCTTAAATGTTTTAAGACTTGTTTTATTACTTAAGTGTGCTCTGTCTCTGTGAATGATCCATGAGTACTTGGGAAGAATGTGCATTTACACAGAATCACAAAGACCCTGGATCACCAAAACAATATTGAGAAACAAAAATGAAGTTGGTCGTCTCAAACTTTCTGATTTTAAAATTATTAAGACAGTACTAATACTGTCATAAAAATAAACAGAGACCAGTGGAACAAAATAGAGCACCTAAAATAAAATCACAAATGTGGGGTCAAAGAATGTTCAACAAAGTGCCCAGTGAACACCGGGGGAAGGATGGTCTCTTCTAAAACGGTATTAGGAGATCTAGGCAGCCACAGACAAACGACTGAAACTGGATGCTATACACAAAGATCAACTCAATGTGAGCTAAAGCCTTGAGTATAAACCCTGAAAGCATCAAACCCCAAGAGGGAAACAGGTGAAATAGTGTTGATACTAGTCTCAGCAATGATTTCTTGGCTCTGACAGCAAAAAGCAACAGCCAGAGCAAAGGTCATCAAGTAGTGGTACATGCCACTGAAAGGCTCCTGCAGAGCCAAGGAAGTAAGTAAGAGAACAAAAAAGCAAGGTACAGAATGGCAGAAAAAGTTGTACCCTACATATCTGGTAAGAGGTGAGTGTCCAAAATATATAAGAAATTCCTAACATTCTATTGCAAAACAAATGGAATAGACTGATTTAAATACAGGAAAATGAGGTGGTGAGATGTCTCAATGGGTAAAAACACTAGCCACCAAGGCTGATGACCTGAACTTGATCTCCAGGACCCAATTGTAGAAAGAGAACACACACACACACACACACACACACACACACACACACACACACACACACAGAGTAAATAAATAAAATGCAGTAAAAAGTGTTAACAGGCAAAGGGTGCAAATAGACATCTCCCTAAAGACAGAATATAAATAGGCATCATTATATGAAAAGGTGATCAACTTCACTAGTCACTGGAAAAAGCAAATCAAAACTTCAGTAAGATATCACCGTATATCTGTTCAGGTGGCCTTTAAACCCTAAGGGGCGGGGGAGATTACAGAAATTTTAATCTGTGTGCAGTGATGATGAGAATGTCAATAATACAGCCATTATGTGAAATAGTATGGAGGTTCAAAAACACAAAATGAGGCCATTCCTGGGTATTATCTAAAGGACTGAAATCAAGATCTCCAATATCTGCACTCCCACTTTCACTGCAGCAGCATCCACAATAGCCAAGATATAAAAACAACCTAATTATCACCAGATAAAAGAATGACAGTGAGATGACTCACCAGGTGAAGGAGCTTGTCCCAAGCCTAATGACCTGAGTTGGATCTCCAGGACCCACATGGTAGGAGAGAACCAAGTTCAACAAGTTGTCTTCTCGATTCCACACACCCTGACCTCCACACAGGAGTCTTGGCATGCACTGCCGCATTCGCCCCCAAAATAAAAATATAAAAAATATTAAAAAAAAAAACAAAACAGATAAGCCAGGCAGTGGTGGTGCACGCTTTTAATCCCAGCACTCGGGAGGCAGAGGCAGATGGATCTCTGTGAGTTCGAGGCCAGCCTGGTCTCCAAAGCGAGTTCCAGGAAAGGCACAAAGCTACACAGTGAAACCCTGTCTTGAAAAACCAAAAAAAAATAATAAATAAATAAAAAATAATAATAAAAAATAGATGAATGATAAAGAATATGATGCATACAGTAATTTTTTTTTTAGTTTTAGATTTTTTTAATTGTGCTAAATGTTGATGAGCTTCTCAAATAAGGATTTAAAATTTTTCTAACCTTTAAAATGTTCTATTCTTTTTTTTCTTTTTATTAAGAAATTTTCTATTCATTTTACATATCAACCAAAGATTCCCCTGTCCTCCCTCCTCCCACCCCCCAGCCTTCCCCCGCAATCTACCCCCCATTCCTACCTCCTCCAAGGCAAGGTCTCCCCTGGGGAGTCAGCAGAGCCCTGGTACATTCAGTTGAGGCAGGTCCAATCCCCTACTCCCTGCACCAAGGCTGAGCAAAGTGTCTCAGCATAGGCATAAGGTTCCAAAAAGACGGCTCATGTACAAATACAGTAATATTACCTACACTTTTAAAACAAAGGAAATCTTGCTATGAACAGCACCGAAGAACCCGGAAGATACTACGCCAAGTGAAATAAGCTAGTCACAGAAGCACAGGCTCCCAATTCTAAAGTAATCTAAAGTAGTCAAAATAGTCAAACTTACAGAAACAAAAGGCTGGCTGGTAACTAGCAGGGTCTCTACAGAAGGGGAAAGAATTGTGCAATGGGTATAAAGCTCCAGTTACACAGATGAATAAATTCTGGAGATCAGTTGGACACCATACTGACAATTTTAGACTAAGCCTTAAGATAAGTGTTCTTATTTCTCATGCAAAAGAGAAGTAGGGAAAAAGTTTGGAGATGTAGGCATGTTATTACTTTGATAACTCTGATGGGTTTTATCCACATACATATAAATGTGCCCAAAGCCATCAAACTGTACATAGTAAATATATAGTTTTTAAATAAAAAGTAATTTTACTTCACTGAAGCTTTCAAAAATAAAAGCATCAAGCAATTTTCCTTCAAAGAATCTCAATCATTTAGTTTATTCTATAATAGTTTCTTACATTTAGTGCTACAAACATGTCCAGTAACCTGGCTGATTGATGCTTGTTTCACAAACATCTTTATTTTATACTAACAGGTACTTGGAATTGGCATGGGCTAGAGATTTGGATTTTCTCTTACACTTTTACCATGGTTATTATAAAAATGCAGTGTTTATTCTACCACTGTAACCTAAGTTATAATTTCTAAGTTTATAATTTCTAAACAATTATAGTTAATAAACTTGGTCCATTTTTCACTTGAATGGAATCTAAATCCAATCCTAAGTTACTAGCATATTGACCTGCCTTTGGTCCTGAGATGATAAAACAGGGGGAAGAAATGCAGACGTTCACAATCAAGGAACAAATAGTCTATGTCTTGTTTTCCAAGTGCACAAGAATCTTCAGCAGAATATGTGTGTATTGCACGGTGAGTCATGAAGTCGCTTCTCCCTCCAGTTCATGCCACCTCTTCATCAGCTTGTTGTCAACTCCTCTCCTATCTTGTTTGTAAGTTGATTTTATTCACACTAATTGAGTTGTAGACTTAATTCTTGTTAGTCTCGCTATACTTTCCTCATTTCTTTCTTTGTATATTCACATCCTTTTACCTTTATAAGTGCTAACTTATTTTACTCAACTTAGTAACAAATAGAGTGGACTCACAGCATCGTCTGAGAATGTTACATTTGCAATGTCATATAATTAAAAATCTGGTCATTCAGTTGTTCTCCCTCACTTATACTGAAAGCAGAGCTGCAAAGTTGACTGCCAGAAGTGCTTTTCTTTCTGTTTCCCCCCAGCCTTCACCCCTTGAAGATGGGTGCATACAAAGAGAAAAGGAGAGAGATGAAGAGGAGAAGAAAGCAGGAGTTAGATGAAATGAATAGCTGCTAAAATGTGAAGCAGGAGGGATGGTTCTGTGGGTAAAGGCACTTGCTGCCAAGCCTGACAATCTGAGTTCAGTCACCAGGACCTACGTGATGGAAGGAAAAAAGAAACTCCCACATGCGTGCTATAGCATGTTCACCCACACACAAATGAATAACAAACGTAATTAAAAGGAATTAATAATTGCTATTATAGCTAACAATCCACAGGAAGTGCATCTTTTGGAACAGAGAAATAAAGCTGAATCATGCAGTCCAAAGTTAAAGAACCGTAAATTGGGCTACATAGAGCTCTTCAGAGTGACAGCTACAACCTACTAGTCATTTTCAATGACACACCCACTGCATTTCCATACAGGCAAACCTGGTGTTTGGTGCACTTCTTCCTACCTCTGACCTCTCTTCCTGTAACCTGTAGACACGGGCACACTGACACTGAACTCTTTTGGTACCCTCTCTTAGTCCTTTCTTTTCCTTCAGGCCTCAAGCCAGATCTTATCCTCAGACTCTGAAAGTAGGTGGTTGGCTTAATTATCTGATTCAAATAATCAGATAGAAGTGAGTCAATTTCTGTTTTAAAGGTGGCCTTTAAAGAGGAGGTTGCTTATTTTTAGTGAGTCTGTGTGTACTTTCGGGCTCTAAAGTAAGTGGCTTTTTATCATTTCCCAAAGGAACCCACCCCCAGAACAACGAATATATATAGGTATCTAACTAGGAATTATCTTTAAACCGAGGTACGTATGTGGGCTCCTGGCCTAGTTAGAAGCATCTCAAGTACCAGCCTCATTAATCTATAAATCTGTATCAATCTTTTGGCCTTCTCCCATTTCTCCCCTAACGTTCAGAACAATATACCTCGCTGCTAAGTAGAGAATTATTTTGGGAATTAAAGCTAGAAGCGCAAGAGCAGTGGATGGCCCAACAGTCAGCAAACAGTGCACTGAAAATAAAATGTGATCAGAGCTGGCGATGTAGGTAAGTAGTAGAATAATTTGTCCAGCAATTCCCAGTAAAACACACACAGAGAGAGAGAGAGAGAGAGAGAGAGAGGGGGAGATTATTACACTACTAAGGACGGTGACAAGGCTTAGTGGGTAAAAATGCTTGGCATGTAAGCCTGATGATTTGAGAGCCACCCCTGGAACACACAGTGGAATGAGAGAAGAGACTCAGAAAGTTGTCCTCTACCTCTCCACACCTCCTGTGTCAACAAATACACACACACACACACACACACACACACACACACATTAATAAATTAAGTTTAAAATATGTATATTATAGTGTGAAAAGGGCCAAGGAAAAACACCCTCTGACTTAGGAACAGGGATTGAAATCCTGCCAGTCCCTGAGGTCACTGAGTACAAAATCCCACCAATCCCTGAGCCCCCTGAGCACTAAATCCCTCCAATCCCAAGCCACCCTGGAAAGCTCTGCCTCCCAAGGAACCCTGTAGAAGTTCTGTATCCTGTTCAGTCTGCCACCACCTCACCCTAGAGGCAGCCACTCTCCTGGATTCTTCCCAATAAATCTCTTGAGTGAGGTTTGTTGTGTGGTGTGACATTTTCGCCCAAGTGAAGTTCAGCTGTAACAACTTTCACTGGAGCAGGAGGGGAGCAGAACTGTAATACTTACCCTAGCAGAGCAGAGTTGTTAGGCTCCAGGGGACCTTAGCAGAGCTGTAACACTTTCACTGGGGAAACTTTCCCTTAAGTGGAGCAGAGCTGTTACACTTCATGGGACCGGAGACAACTTCGGTGAGGAAACCCTCCCCTTCCAGGTGGAGTTGTTACACTGGAGAAACCTTTCCCTGGAGCAGGCCTATAAGCTGCTATGCTTACAGTGCCTTTGTGGTATTCCTTGGCTCTCAACTGCCAGGACACCTTTCTATCTGAGCTGCAACGCTTACATATATAAATACACATAGATTAATTTTCATTAAAGATTAAACCTACAGAAAAGTTGTAAGAACAGCAATTAACTACCCTTTGCCTGGATTCAGTTTAACATTTGACACATTTGTCATTTTCTATCTTTGCTAAACTATTTGCAAATAAGTGGCCTAGTGCTGTGGAATAATCCTTTCATACACTGTAAATGTATTGCTCTTGTTGGTTTAATAAAGAGCCAACTGGCCAATAGCTAGGCAAGAAGAGGTTAGGTGGGAGAGCCAGACTGAGAGAATGCTGTGAAGAAGGGAGAGTTGCCAGCCAAACACAGAGGAAGCAGGATATATAAAAGATGAGGTAATAAGCCATGAGCCACATGGCAGCACATAAATTAATAAATATGGGTTAATTTAAATTGTAAGAGCTAGTTAGTAACAAGCCTAAGCTACCAGCCAAACATTTATAATTAATAATAAGTCTCTGGGAGCTGGCTGGTGGGACAGAAAAGCCCACCTACAGCCTACGTCACAGACTTTTATCCATAAATACTTCAGTGTGTATTTCTTAATAAGGATACTTTCTTTCATAACACAATACAATGATTAGAGTCAAGAAAGTCAGCATTGAGGCCTAGAGAGATGGCTCAGTGGTTAAAATAGAGTACTGCTCTTGCAGAGGCCCTGAGTTCAGTTCCCACCACTACACCAGGTATCCCAACACCACCTGTAGCTCTAGCTATAGGGGATCTAATGCCCTTTTCTGGACCCCATATGCATCTGCATTCACACATGGATGTAAACACACACACACACACACACACACACACACACACAACTAAAAGTAAAATAAATATTTTTTTTAAATCAACATTGAAACGATACTTTTATCTAACATACAACCCAATTTAATTTTCAACAATTGCCCTGACAGGATTCCTTGGTAACATGCTTTTCTAAGACCATATGCCGCCCTTCGTGGCATGTCTCTTAAGACTTGAATCTAGAACTCTTCCTCAGGCATTCTTTCATGACAATGGCATCTTTAAGGGTACAAGATAGTTAGGGGGTCAATTTCCTCAGTTTATGTTTTTCTGATGTTTTTTCTTTGTGACAGATTCAGAATATGCATTTTTACAGATACCACCTAAGAGATGTGTCCTGGTTACCTCATATCAGGGGCTCTTTGTGTCATTTAATTCCCATTGGTAATTTGGGTCATTTTTTCAGGAAAGTATCTGTCAGATTTCTCTACTGTAAAGGTACCTTTGTAATGATTTTTAAAATCCAAAGATATTTTGAGACTGTATACATACCCTACTCTTCAACCAAATTTTACTTTAATGCCTATTGATAATTCTTGTCTGAACCAATTATTAGGAACAGCCACAAAATGGTGAATTCATAATTTCTACCTACATCCCCTTCTCACTTATCCTGTCTTTATACTTAACCTAAAAGTTAAGCCTGAGAACATAGCTCAGTGATACAAAACTTGCCTAGCATATATAAGGATCTGAGTTTCCGTTTCCTAAAAAAAGAGAAGGAAAAAGAAAAGGAGTGGAAATAGACATTTATGGGGGCTTATCACATATACCACATTTCTGAGGACCTGTCTAAAAAAAGTTAAAGTGAAAATATGCAGTCTGGTTCCTTTTTAAAAATTAATATGGACTAGACACAGTGACACCTGCCTTTAACCTCAGCACTCAGGAGACAGATCTCTGTAAAGTATGAGCTAGCCTGGTCTACAACGCAAGTTCTAGGTTATCCAGGCCTACATAGTGAGACTCTGTCTCCAAACAAACAACAAAAAACCCACAATGCAGAGCCGAAGAGATGGCTCATTGGGTAAAGGCACCTGCAGCAAGCCTGGCCACTTGAGTTCAGTGCCCTAGAATCCACATAGTGGAATCGAGAACCAGCTCCCACAGCCTGTCCTCTGACCTCTACGCAAAATAAATAAAATGTAAAAGTAATATGTGTTGTAATGTACAACAATTTCCAATGAACAATTTCCAAATTGTCCATTTCTGATGCTCAGTTTGTCTCAGATTTGGCAAATGTGGGTCCCTTCAAGCTGTATTCTCTTTTGACATATTCTTCCTGTTGTATACAAGAAGTCTCCTTGCTTACTCATATAAGTTCTTTCAAGGGCACCTTAAACTTTCCCTGTCTGCCTCGAACTGAATCGTTACTCCCAACGAACTGGGTTCCTTTTAATGGAGAATGGGTACCCGGGAACCAAGGTCTGGATGCACATAATATATTTCAAGATATTAAAATGTTGCTATTTACTTAGGTCACCATATGGAAGACTGGTGTGACAGTTTAGAATTCTAGCATTACCTGTGTGACGTTGGCAACTCCCTTCATTCTAGCAGCCTGCTGCATCATCTGGAAATAAATTGGATATTTAGTAAAGTGTTTACAATTTCCCAAACAGTTTGAGGAACTATGACAGAAGATATGGTCCCCTCTCCCTAGGGACACGCTCAAACAAGTAAAACTGTGCCTACGTTTCAGGGATTCCAGGCTTCGAAGCCCATTGGCAATTCCGAATTCAGGAATAAGTCATCTCTAGGGTCTCTTCAGAGCTGATTTTTTTTTTTTTTTTGTAAGTGACCGATTGCTGTGAGTAGGAATCCTTACAGACGTCAAAAAGTGGAGAGATTTATATAGTAACGAGGAGGGGGCTAAAAAGAACACAAAGAAAAGAGGCTGTGAGCAACGCGTTGCTCAGCCACGGCGCTGCTGGGGCTCCAAATTTAGCGCAGCAGTCTACTGCCGGAGAGGTTTTTGGCGGGAAGGGCCGCTGGCGGGCGGAGAACGCGGGTCGACCCTACACGGGACGGGTCGGTGGCGCAGTGCACCCTCCGCTCGGCCCACCAGGGCTCGCTCTTGCCCTTCGGCTGGAAGGCAGGAGGAAAGGGGCGGAGCCGACGGCGACCCCGCCCCCGGCCGCGGCGAGGCCGGAGTAGGCTGAGCTGGGCGCCGCGGCCGGAAGCACAGTGCCCGCCCGAGCCGCGCGCCGCCCCTCCCTCCCGCCGCTGACGTCGGCGCTGCTGCGGTAGCCATGGTGACCGGCGGAGGCCCGCCCCCGCCCCCTGCCCCGGCCCCCTGACGTCGGCCGCACGTCAGCGCCGGCGCGCGCCTGGCTGGGCCCTGTGGGGCGGGAGGGAAGCAGCTCTGGAGCGAGAACCGCGGCCGTCGCCCAGAACCTAGAGCCGCGCCGCCCGCCGCCCTCCTGCCCGCTCCGCGCCGCTCCGCGCCGGCCCGCTCGTTCGCGCTCCAGTTGCCGTGTCCTGCAGCGGGGGCCCAGCATGGTCATGGCGGATGGCCCGAGGCACTTGCAGCGCGGGCCGGTCCGGGTGGGGTTCTACGACATCGAGGGCACGCTGGGCAAGGGCAACTTCGCCGTGGTGAAGCTGGGGCGGCACCGGATCACCAAGACGGAGGTGCGGCTCCGGGGTTCGGCGGGAGCGTGGCGTGGTTGCGCCCCGGGCGGGGGACGGCGGGCCTGGCACTGTGGGGACCGCGGGGTGCAGGTCGGCGGGGAGCGGGGGGGTTGTCCCTGGGAAGCCACACTGGCTTCCGTCCCGAGCCTCCCACCCGGGGACCTGGTCTGTGGCCTCGGCTCCCAAGCCCAAGTTCCGCGTCTTCCCGGCTTTCGGCTGGGGGTGGGGTGGGAGGGGAAGTCTCGGTGCTCCGGGGCCGCGCGGGGACCAACGTCGCCGGCGGGAGAAGGGGACCGGCAGCTCCCGGACTTGGCGGACGCGGCGCGCGGCCCGGACCAGGAGTCCCTCGCTCCTGGGCGAGGAGGGGGCGCCGCGGACCCGACCGGTGCGGACGGACCGCTGTCCATTTTCTCTGCTTTGGGCCCGCAGGGTCTCTTGATTCGGTACCTGACTGGCTTGATCTCTTGCCGGAGGTATATCTAATACTCCAGACAATAGAACTGGTTAAAAATGGTCATCTCAGCTCTGCACCGTCGTCTGGGGTTGTCCCTTTACCAGGTGTGCATACTGGCTCCAAGCACGCATTCCTTAAGCCACATCAGATGGACTACTCTGAAAGCCCTCAACTGCTTCCTTGCAGTGACTCCAGCATCCTCCTCCATGGAGCATTCTAATGCACCGCACATATTTTCTCCCCAAGTCTCTGTTCTTACCTAGCCCACCCCCTTCCTTCTATTGCCTCAAGCTGCTCTCCTCGGGGTCTCTATTTTAAGACGTGCAAATTAAATACCTTGGAAAAAACGATCGAAACAAAACCGGTTTTTAGACTACAACCTAGTGGTTTTGACGTACTCTATTCTGCCTTGTGAGTGCCACTGGAGTTTCACAGGTTTTCATTTTCTCTCCCCAGATTTCATCTCGTCCGGGTTTTTTCCCTAGTAAGAACGTTCTGGCCTTTGAATGTAGAACTTTTCTCCCTAGGATGACTTACGTAAGGTGAAGGGCATTTAAAAGCCTGAGTGTTTTCTTAGCAGTTGTTCTTAAGAAGTTTTACTTCATGTCCATTTTCATACAGGAAGATATGTCTGACAGGTCTTCACTTTTTGTTTTGCCTCACGGACCACCTAAATCTGACTTCTTTAGGGCATCAGTACCAAGGTCAAAAATTTTCCTTTCACAAATTTACCATTGTTATGAATCTAGATTGTTTGTAATGATAATATGAGTATATTGACATTACCAAATTTTTGCATAGCTTAATAGGATCCCGGCACTTTTTTTAGTGAATAAAGTTGTTTCGTTCTTGTAAAGAGCTATGGCCAAATTGTCATCCCTTTGCCTCCGTGTTAAATAAAAAGGAAATATCTTAAATTGGTATCTTTTTTAGTCCTTTTCAATGACTGTCAAAAATGGCACATTTACAGAGAGCCTGTGAACTTTTTGGTTATATTGTTGTGTGGTTGGATACCAAACCTGATAGGTCGTTCTATTTTTTCTTATTAGCAATATTTAGTGGTCAGCTCTTATTTGCCAGACAGAGTTGAGTTAAAGTGGTATATGAGAGCTGCTTAAGCAGAGCTCATGGTAACTGACACTTAACTCTTAGGGGTCACAGTTCTCATGGTGTCCCTTTCAAACTGATATTTCTTAGGAAGCAAGCTAGGGGGCACTGTGGAGTAACACTGCCTGTGACTGTCAGGTCACATTTGTGATTGAAAACACCTGTCAGATCATGGCAGAGCTTGCAGATCCTAAAAGTGTGTGTGTGTGTGTGTGTGTGTGTGTGTGTGTGTGTGTGTGTGTGTGTAGTATATGTGTATAAAATTATTTTATGTTAAAAGCTAAAAGTTTAGCCTAGAGATTCCTCTTCCCTCGTGCTGTTCTATTTTTACAGTGGGCAGGTATGAGCATTTTGTGGTAGTTTTGTGATTGCCGATACTAAGGCACAGAAAGGTGAAATGGCCTAGCAGTTCTGTAAGGAAGTCTTCGTGGATGTTTCAGTTTGCAGAGTGTTCTCTGAAGTTTTATAGGGAAGTTACATGAAGACTTGTTTAGTAAGAGCATGGATTCAGTTTCTAAAAGTATAACATTTGTTTTCAGTGAGTTTTTTTTTTTTTAGGAATAATTAATTTTTATTTACTGAATATTTGTATCTGATAAATAGAACCACCATGCAAACTGTAAATAAAATAGTAAAAATTCAACTCTTACATTATTTTAGATTATCACTGCTTAACATACTATATCTAGTTAATTACAGTGAGAACAGTTAATATAGTGTAAAGAAAACTATTAGCAAATATGATTGTGTTTCCTGCTTATGGAAACTCCTTTATATACTGTATTTTAGCATTGTAGTTTTAGAAGAATCATTTTGTGTGTGTGTGTGTGTGTGTGTGTGTGTGTGTGTAAATAAGAGTGAACATGTTGGTCAGAGGACATCTTGCAGGAGCTGGTTCTCTTCTTCAACCATGTGGGTGCTAGGGGTCAGATAATCAGGGTTGGGATCAAGTGTCTTTACTCTCTGACCATCTTGACACCCCCTGGGACAAATCTTAGGGCTTAATTTAAACATTCAAATTATAAATACTTTTATTTTTTATTGGCTCTTCTTCATCTTCTGTCCCATATCAATCATGGAAAAAAAAAGATACATATTTTTGTAGTGCTTGGGAGAAGTCTGTTTCCCTTTTAGAAAAAAAATAGTATACAAAAGAGACATTAATGTTGGTCTAAGCTATCAGATGACTTAACACCAAAAAATATAATTACGTCATCTGAAGCAGTATTCATGTGCTAGCTCTGTGTAAATTTTGCACACAAAAGGGAAGGCAAGGGGTTGGTAGAATCCAGCTTCCTAATGTAATACTTCATAAAATCTCTGCAGAGCTGGTTTATGAATTACAGAAGCTAATTTTATAAAATTAGCACAATGGGAAAAGAATAACACCATTTAGGCTATTAAACTATTTTGGGCAATAGTGGTTGCTAGTTTTCTGTTCTATGAATGTCCTTAAGTAGTGTTTCATAAATACTTTAGTTCGAGGTGGGGTTGTTTGTTTTGTTTTTGGTTTTTTTGGTCTAAGTAAAATTCTAGGAAAATTACTTGTATCCGTAAGCACCCCATTTTCTATTAAAGAATTTTAGTACAGCAAATATTAAGAATAAAGGAGAGCATGGTACACCAAGAGTATATAGTTTCCCCACAAGTGGGAATACATTGTTCTTAACATGTCACATTGCCTTTTAGTATTTTTAATGCATTGTTTTTTAGATGACAGCACATGATCCATGTCTGTGTCCACACATTTTGCCTATTGTATATAACTTTATAACAGCATTTTAGTAGGTTAGAATTCTACCTTGTATATAACCCATTTTACTTAGGACTCTTACTGAATATTTTATCATGTCCAGTTTTCAACAACTGACACTGTATATAAATCAGTGTCTGCACCTTAAATGTTTTTTAGAGAGAAGAAATTGCCAGTAATTTTCAGAAGACAAATTACTAAGTGAGAAGGTATAATTTTTACATTTGACAATTTGTATTACATTATCATGTTTATTATTGAAAAAATGTAAAAGTACAGATAAATGAAAATAATTACCTATACTGTCAGTACGCAGAGATAACCATCATTATTATTTTTCTTCAATACCATACTTTTTGTGTTGCTTACCTCCGAAGTCATATGAAGGGAAATGTTTCAGAAAGTTACCTTATTCGTGGCCTCTAGGGGTTAGGCTGCTTACTTACCCCTGAGAGAACCTGGACTCAGAACGACTGTCAAAGCCTGTCCGAAAACTGCCTTTGTGCACTGAAAAGTTTTCTGTGTGCATTCTGCAACTTGGATGTTCAGGCATAATTCACAGACCGTAAAGTGTAGAATTTCTTAATGCTTTCCAAAAGCAAAGTTCAAAATTATGTTTTTATAGCAAGGGTAGAACGAAAAGGAAGGGTGTATTAACCCGTGAGCATGGTATTTTTTTTATAATTAATTTTATTTTATGTGCATTGGTGTTAGATCCCCTGGATCTGGAGTTAGAGACAGTTGTGAGCTACCATGTGAGTACTAGGAATTGAACCTGGGTCCTCTGGAGGAGCAGCCAGTGCTCCTAACCACTGAGCCATCTCTCCAGCCCCTGGCTTGGTATTTCTTTAAGAGGGCTTTTAAATACAGTTGGGTTTTAAATTTTGCTTTGACATTCTACAACTCTTTTCAGTAGCCTTGGTGTTAGTCTTATGCTGCAAAAATACTCCAGATTTCAAGAAGTAGCTGTGATAGGAGGACCTGTGGCCAGATACCTTAGCCACTAACGTTTGAATCTAGGCTTGTATGTGATCTTCTCTTGGATATTGAAATAGGACTCTGACTTGTCATTGGACTGTTCTCTAGTTTCTTGACCCTCAAACAAGTAATAATTGGCAAATTGTTTTGCTAAATATTATTAAAATCATCTCTTCTTTCGGGAAATGGAAAACAAATATTCACAGTAAGAGCTGTATAAGTTTTAAAATTTTAAGTGTGTGTGTGTGTGTGTGTGTGTGTGTGTGTGTGTGTGTGTGAGAGAGAGAGAGAGAGAGAGAGAAAGAGAGAGAGAGATGTGGGGAGGGACATGTGCATGCTATGGCACCATGCACACATGTGGAAACCAATGGACAATTTTGTGGATTCAGGTCTCTCCTTCAGCATTTACATGGGTCCTTGGACTTGAACTTGGGCCATCAGACTTATATAGCAAGTGCTTTTACCCACTAAGCTGGCCCTGAATTATGTAAATTTCTCTGCTCTGTAGAAATTTTTAACTTTAACAGAGTTTAGTGTGTTCTGATTTTAAGTTCTCTAAGGAATTCTATCTTGGCACCAGGCAATTAAGAAAACATTTATTTGGAAATCATGAAACTGGCCTCCGTGGACTCACATGATAACATTTGATTTATGACCCACTGCTGATTACAGCATCCTTGGCATCAAATGGATTACCAAATTCCTTATGGTACCTCTTTTTCCTTTTTTAGTAGACCTTTCACCTTTCCTCCTACATCTTTTTTAAGTGATTTCTGTAAAATTGTTTTCATTTAAATATTCACATAAAATACTTTCTATCCTTCAAAGAGAAATTTTCTTTATATCCAATTACGATAGTTAAAAGATTGGAAGACAAAAGGGAATTTCATCAGAAACTCTTTATTTTAAAAAATTTAAAGTTCTTTAGACAGTTTAAGAGATGCATCTTAAGTAAATTAAACTAGAGGCAATCCTACTATGTTTTAAGTTCTTAAAAGTAAACACTGTCCACACGGTTCTGCCCAGTTACAGAAGTTAGGCCTGCTCATTATAGCCATTGGGGAAAAGTCTAGAGAAGAAACTAAAGATTCTCACTTCTACTCTCAAAACTCAGGAGATGGAGCAGACCCTCTTAATTCACTTGTATGTTGTACGTTTGCAGTATAATAGACATCACTGTGCATATAACCTGTGTGTTTTATTTCACTTGTTATTAACATCTCCAAGTTTAAAAAAAAGTCTAAGCCAGTGGTTCTCAACCTTCCTAATGCTGCAACCCTTTAATACAGTTCCTCATGCTGTGGTGACCCCCAACCATAAAATTACTTTCGTAACTATAATTTTGCTATTGTTATGAATCGTAATGTAAATATCTGATATGCAGGATATGTGATGTACAACCTCTATGAAAGGATCTCTCGACCACCCCAAGGAATTGTGACCTACAAGTTGAGTATCACTGCCTAAGGCAGCATTAGGAGGCATCTTGCATGTCACTGACCATATTTTATTTAACTAATTTGCTATCACTGAAAATAAAGTACTCTAAGTGCAGTACTCTGAGTGTTCCATACATTTGCATACCTGGTTGTTTCCTCAGAGCAGTTCCATCACAATGGAATTCTTGGGTGGAAGAGTCCATCCATTACCTATCTTATGGCCTGAGATGCCACAATACCCTCTACAAAAGGTTTAATTACCGTTAGGAAGAACCCTTTAAGGAATACTACTCTATTGGGTTCTTTTTTTACTTTTATTTTCCAGTAGACAAAATTGCTTGCATTTTCTTTGCTTTTTTAATTTGTATTTCTTTGATTACTTTGATTGTGGTATTATGTGATGGCTATTTGCATTTCTCTTGTAAATAGCTTTTGTTGGTGTTGTTATTTGGCTCTCTTTTAATTGCTTTGTCTTTTGTTTTCGAATTGTTGAAACTTTTTAAAGTGGGAAGTTATTTTTTTTTTTTTTTTTTTTTTTGTTTTTTTTGTTTTTTCGAGACAGGGTTTCTCTGTGTAGCTTTGCGCCTTTCCTGGGACTCACTTGGTAGTCCAGGCTGGCCTCGAACTCACAGAGATCCGCCTGGCTCTGCCTCCCGAGTGCTGGGATTAAAGGCGTGCGCCACCACTGCCCGGCGGGAAGTTATTTTGAATCACTTCTTTTATAGTCTTAAAAAGCCTCAGTTCATATAATTATTTTCAACTGTTTGTATTTTTGTATTTATTGATACATTTAATTTATTTACACAAAAATCCTTATCATTAATTCAGATTATTCCCTTTGGGTTCTTTTTCAGCACCAAAGTCCTCAGGCTTAGTGGAATATGTGTTTTTTAAGGTCCTTTATAAAGACTGTTGAGTTGCTTCCTAGGAAACTTATAATCTATTCATGTTCATACCACATTTCTACAAAAATGGCTATCTCATCAGAACTTAGTTCATGTGGGCGTCTACTTTTTGCTAATATAAAAATGAAAATGGTATTTTTTGTTTTAAATTCACAGTTTCCTGAGTATGTCTATGATTGAATAGTCAACTACTTTATATAGAGTTTAAAGTGATAGCAATCTTTCTGATTTCTTATGTATGTCCTCCTGCTTTAGAGAGGAAGCCTTGCTTTTTGCTTCTAGCGGAAGGAATACTATTTTTTTTGCTGTAAATCCACTTTGGTTTTTTTTTTTTTTTTTGGTTTTTCGAGACAGGGTTTCTCTGTGTAGCTTTGCGCCTTTCCTGGAACTCACTTGGTAGCCCAGGCTGGCCTCGAACTCACAGAGATCCGCCTGGCTCTGCCTCCCGAGTGCTGGGATTAAAGGCGTGCACCACCACCGCCCGGCTCCACTTTGTTTTTAAAAGACTGTGTATATAATGGAGTTAAAGAGTTAAATGATTCCATTAACAAAAAAGAGATCTTTCAGTTAACGGAATCATTTTGACCTTCTTGTCCTAATTTTAGAACTATTAAAAAGTAGGGAGTGGTATGCAGAGAAACTAAGTTTCTGCTTACCTTTGAAATAAACAGAGACTTTAAGTATGCCTTTGAGAAATTCCAACTTTTTTTTAATCAGTCACTCTCACAGACAAGATCAGTTCCTTGAGAATAGGAATCCCTGTCTGATTGTTTCTGTATCCGAGCGATAGTATTTGGCATACAATAAATGTGTGATGAGTGAACTTTTTAAATAGCAAGGAGATTGAATTTGGAATAGAAGACCTGAGGTTGTATTATCAGTCTGTCTGTCCCCTCACCCACCTTAATTTGCTAGAGCTTTAGAACCTTTGTAGATGATGTGACTTTCTTCTTTTGGGAGATGAGTGGAACCCAGAAAGGTTTTTGGGATTTGGACAGAGGGCCTCATGCATGCTAATGTGTAATGCCTTTTGAATCTCAGTTTCATCAGCTTCCACCTATCCTACTTCTTCCATTCATTTGACAGAATTGAGAGATAAATGAGATAAAAAGCATTTAAGTATCTTGTAAAATTAGGAAGTGTTATGCAGTTGGCAAAGCCACTGTCATTATTACTGCATTTCTGAGAAGTTCTTGGCAAAGAGCTCCGTCAAGCTCAGCAGAGATCCTTGTGGATCAAAAGTTCCACTCTTATATCTGAGCATTAACTGGGCTGTTTCTGTACCCCATACATTTAGATGTGGTTATGTGACTGAGTTCTAACTAATGAAATGAGTGAGGCCTGCCCATCAAAATCTCCCAGGAGGACCTTTGAGAGGTTTTTTCTCTTTTCTGGCTAAAATGGAGACAACCTTCAGAGCAACTTTGGAAACCACACCTTAAACACGGGAAAGCCTTTTTGAGCCACATATGCCTGCTAATAATTCCACCTATCTTAGCCTGCTATAAGATCAAGACATAAACTTTTGTTGTGCTTGAATCATTATAGCTAAGTCTGTTAAAGCAGTTAGACTGCCCCTGCTACAAGGATCCTGGAAACACATGCCTTTCTTTTTTTTTTTTTTTTTTAAATATCTTTATTTTATAATTAACTTAATTTCACATATCAGCCACAGATTCCCCCGTCTTCCCTCCTCCCACCCCCCAGCCCTTGCCCCTATCCAACTCCCATTCCCACCTCCTCCAAGGCAAGGTCTCCCCTGGGGAGTCAGCCCAGCCTGGTAGACTCAGCCAGGCAGGTCCATTCCCCTCCCTATACCAAGGCTGAGCAAAGTGTCCCAGCATAGGCCTTTCTTTAGAGAAGCGTAATCCTACAATTGTCGTACATAAGGAGTAATGGTGTCCAACTCGACTTCCAGGAGACCCAGTGGCTTCTGACTTCTGCAGGCACCTGCATTTACATGATGCACATGTACACATTTTCAAAATTAAAGCTTGAGAAAAAGATATATACAGAATTTCTTAATAAAAATAACTATGCTTTTTTTGTTTTTTTGAGACAGGGTTTCTCTGTGTTGTTTTGGTGCCTGTCCTGGATCTCGCTCAGTAGACCAGGCTGGCCTTGAACTCACAGAGACCACCTGGCTTTGCCTCCCAAGTGCTGGGATTAAAGGCATGCGCCACCACCACCGGCAACTATGCTATTTTTTAATGTGATTCCTTTTTCTCAAATTCTGTTATATGGTTTTGACCTATCTTATAATAGAAGCTTCTTGTTGGTGAGAAAGGTACTGATGTCTAGACTTCAGAAACTGTAGAAAAGACAATTCCTTGAAACATGATGTCTCTGAAACTCCATGTTACCTTCCTAAAGAAAGTTGAAATTTCAACGTGCCCTTGCCCTTTTATATGGGCAAGTTTTTATAAAAGTTACCTGAAGTAAGTGATCATCCTGGATTCTGTCATATCTTATTAGTAAGAATGGGGTCCCTTTAAAAGTGTGGGTTGGAGGAAGTTCACTCACAAGGTTAGAGACACTTGCTGCTTCTCATAGTGAGCACAGTATTATCACCATCAGCCCAACAGAGGCTAAGCAGTGTCTGGAATTCTGTCTGCTAGAATGTGAAGAGCACTTCAGAATTTCCTTAGAACTTACTAGAATTCAATATGGGGAATTTCCAGTTACCAAATATCTTATTTAAATCAGATTACCTTATTCCAAATCTGTGAATTTCTAAAAGTTAATCTTTTTTAGTTACATGGAAAAAAAAACCCATACAATTATTGTTTCTGAATACTTAATCATTCACCTTCAAATTCACCTTCTTTGGATTCCTGTTTAGTTATGACAGAATCAGATCACATTTTCTGAAGTTAAACTCTTTGAAAGTTAAAATTAATATAGTTATTCACATTTGAAGTTTTGTGTTTTAGTTTGTTAGTAAGTTTTATATCAATTGATATTACTTCACATAGATTAGTTTTAATATTTTACATTTCAGGTTTTTCTTTTTTCAAAAACGTACTTTAGTGGGGAGGATCTGGGAGGAGTTTTGGCAGGGAAAAGAATATCATCAAAATATATTGTATGAAAAAAGGTTAATAAAATTTTTTAAAGGCTTTCAGAGAGTGGAGAAAGGTCTATCTGTATATATTCCTTGGATCCTGTCACTTTTCTAGAAACTGCATCTCAGCTGCTTCCCACCTGGCAGATACTCCATAGGTCATTTACAGTGAGATCATTGGCTGAAAGTGCTAAGACTTTTTCAGTTTAAAGTAACTTGGAAAAGTTGTTTTCCACAGCACACTAAAAACTCTGCCAGACAAAAATCTATTGTACATTATAAATAGTAGAAGAATAAGAAATGTGTGTTACATAAATGAACATTGAATTAAGCTTGGTATCAGTGTCACAGACACCTAGAGGCGACATCTCAGATATCATTTGCTAAGTCTTAACTGGAGAATGTTAACCATTGTGTATTAATTGTGTCTATGCGTGTTCTGGGCTACAGGTGGCTATAAAAATAATAGATAAATCTCAGCTGGATGCAGTAAACCTTGAGAAAATCTACCGAGAAGTACAAATAATGAAAATGCTTGATCATCCTCACATAATCAAACTTTATCAGGTATGGCTTAGCTTTATTCTCTTTATGCTTTTCCACATTCAGGTGTCTGTTTTCATTGGGATTTTTACTTTTATGCTAGCTTTTCTAGTCTATAAAAGAAATGTTTTCTTAAGCTAAATGTTATCTCTTTCTATATATTTCAATTTGTAAAAAATGGAACTAGGAAGCTACTTGACAATTTAACCTTAAGTTGTCTTTTAGATTACCAGCTAACTATTTTAAATATGGACAGTTGCCCCTGAACTTGCTGGATTTGCAAAGGTGGTGGTACCATAAATAAGAATGTCATATTTTTGTTTATTTGAAAAGCTACTGTTTATGTGTTATGAAATACAAAGGCTAAAATAGTGTATTGCTCAGAGACAAACCTTGTAATATGTAGATTCATGTCTTTTTTTATGAGTCATAAAAATAAGCCATTTTTAATCTGTTTTATTAAGAAATTTTGTAAAGTAAACTGCATATAAATTTAAGTCATGTTTTAAAAGGAATGTTTTCTTGGATTTTTAAAAAGCAGTAATTCATGTTTAATAATCAATAAACTATTTTTAAAAGTTCCTGTTAATTAATGTACCATATCTTTAAATTGAAAATGGCTTTTAAACTGAAAGGTCCCAATATGCTGACCTGTGACTTTGATGCCCTGTGATAGGTATACCCATGGTATGCTGGACTTAATCTGTGTTAGTTTGTAAGACCACCTGATAAGTTTTCAGAAGTTTTATGAACAGATAAATATCACATTAGTAGCTCAAACTCAGCACTTGTTTATACATAGGAATGAAATTAAAACTCAGAGCCCTTTTCTCAGAGGGTCAGTTTGCTATCACACTAATGCACTCAGGTGGACTACTTAAATGTCCTTGGGGTTGTAAGAAAATACTAAAACTTCTAGTTTTATTTATTATGTCCTTGAGTGCATTTTATACTGTGATACACATACATAATTTGTTCTCTTTAGATAGATAGAGAGATAGATTTATACATATATGTGTATTTATACACTTGTAAACAATGTTATTGATTGAAAATTCCAACTTAAAAAGTTGGAAACCATCAGCTTATGATAAGCCTTCTATGCATGCAAGAATATGTATATGGTGCCACTCAAAATATTTCCTAAAATTCCAAAACTGCAGAGATCTAATCCAAATTTACCTCAGATTTTCCCCTTAAGCATTTGTTTTACGTTCTATAATCCTTTGAGCTGTACTCATGAACCATGTTCTGAACTGATTCCCAGGGTTCACGTGGGACTGCCTGCTGTATTTGTCAAGTCGTTACTGTTTGATGTTTTAGTTCCAAATTGTCAGCAGCTCTTATTTACTTACTTGCCTTATTTGATAAGGCACCGTCCTAAGCCTGTATTTTAGTGCAAAATTAGCTTGCAGCCTTTCAGTAGACAGCTATGAAAAGGGTGTTAAAGGGCTAGAGACATAGCTCCTTTGATAAAATACTTGGCATGCAAGCTAGATGACCTCAGTTTGGTACCTAGAACTCACACAGAACTGGGGACCTGAGTTTGATCTCCAGAACTCAGGTAAAAATGACAAGAATAGTGGTACACACTCAAAATCCCAGTGTAGGGAGGCGGCAACATGGATCCCTGGCGCTTGCAGGGCCACTCGGCCTAACTAATCAATGAGTTTAGCACAAAGAGAATCCCTGTCTCAAAAGACAAAGTGGATGGCTTCTGAGGAAAACCTGAAGCTGACCTCTGCCTCGCACACATGTGCACACACACATGCATAAACATACACATGCACCCACACAAACATGCACATAGACCATCACCCACACACACACAAAAGTATACAGAAAAACAGTCTAAAAATTGCTCATCTTGAGTCTAAGTAGTATCTGTTCATACAGCAGAAAAATCAAATTTGTAACAATGATACACTTTTTGAACCTAGTAAAGCTAATTTAAATGAAAGTATACAGCAGTAGAGCTGTGAAGAAGCAGCTTGCAAACAATGCTTTAAAATTACAGTCCCTTGGAACAGTATTAACTAAAGTACACTAGGGAAGAATATCAATACCACATTGTGCTAGGTCAGCTGAACTATATAGCCTTGATAACTTAGCACTCACAGCCTCAAGTGAAGAGAGGATGGAAAGATCTTCAGAACTTCTTTCACCTGTACTCACCTCCTTAAACTTGAACAGGAATGCATAGGAATCACTTTTGTTAAAATGTCAATTCTAATTCAGCAGTACTGAAATCAGGCCTGAAATTCTGTATTTCTAGCAGGTACTAGCAGCTGCTACTGCTGGGGCATGGATCCTCACTTAGAACAAGGATCTAATATTCACAAAAATGGTAGGATGAGTATATGAGGCTTGCAAAGGTTTCTGACTTCTGAATAGTTCATAACTCCCTCTTTCACTAATATTTTAATTTCTGTAACCCTGTAGAATGTGGTAAAGCAATCCTCCTGTCTGACTAATGTGGGATCGTTTATCAACAGGTAATGGAGACCAAAAGTATGCTGTATCTTGTGACAGAATACGCCAAAAACGGAGAAATTTTTGGTAAGTTTTTTCTTTGCTTTTTTGTAACTTGAAGAGTCATTAGCCTGCATGAATGGAGTACTTCATATTAATATTTCTGATAATTTAAGAATTGATAATATTTTAAGTCTTAGACTAGAATAAAGTGCTAGGTAAGTTAAAATATGGAATATAACTTATTTTCTTACATGATATTAAAAGTGCTTCTTAATTTTCTTATTTGTATTAGAGAGTAGATAGTAAAAGATAGAGAGAAACGTGTCATCTGATAAGAGAAATTTTATTTCTTTTTACTTTTTACCATTCTGTTTATTGAGTCCTGCTATGGCTTAGCTTTTGGGAAATTCATTTATAGCCTGTGTGTAATCTTGTGGCTCTTATGCTTAAGTCAGGCACTCATAGTAGCTGTAAGACCTCAGCTTAAGAGGATTGTTTCCAGGCATTTGGCTACTTTCAGTTTGGACTATGATACATAGGTTGCTATGGACATTCATGTTGAAATCTTTCACTTCCACAGTCTACCCTGAAGTAACATTTGCCCCTGGCACATAGTGTAAGAACTTTAAAATAATATACATCTTCTTTGCCCTGCTTGACCACTGTGGTTTTGTCATATTGTACTTGGGTCTATTTTATAAAATACAATGTAACATTGGTTTTAGTGGTAAATCCTTTTTTAGCAGATATTTCCATTTTTTTAATCTTATTTATCAGAAGATACCATTTCCACATTCTTCTGTATACATAATTATTTTCACCTTTATTTCTTTGAGAGGATGCATAGTTTCATGCAGGGTCATTTTCCTTTGGCCTGAAGGATTTTCTTAGTATTTCTTACAGTATGAGTGATGAAATCCTTCAGTTTTTGTATGTCTAAAATAGTCTTTATCCTTTTCTGGTATGGAGGATTGAACTGGGGGTAATTTCACCAATTTTAATAATTTGATGATAACATGCTTTTTGTGGTTTTCTTCAAGATTCTTTTGTTTAGTGATCACAAGTTGTTTGGACTTGTAAATACAGTATTTTCATTGAATTTAGAAATTCTTCAGCCATTGTTCTCTTAAGTGTTATTTCTGTCCCACCTCTTTCTCCTCTCCTGCAGAGTCTAGTCCAGTCTCTTCTTTTTAAAAAATGTCCTTTTCCTATGTTTTATTTTAGGTAGTTACTCTTTCTGTGTTTTCAAACTCACTAGTCTTATATTCTGCAATATCTAATCGAGTTTTCTAGTTAAATATATTTTTCACCTCAGACACTGTATAAATTACAATTTGATTGGAATCGTGTGTGTGTGTGTGTGTGTGTGTGTGTGTGTGTGTGTGTGTGTGTGTGTTTGTCCCGTGTGTGTGTGTGTGTGTGTGTGTGTGTGTGTGTGTGTGTGTGTTTGTCCCATGTCTTTACTTAGCTTTTGAACATCTAGGATACAATTACAATAACTTTTAATATTCATGTCTGCTAATCTCCAGTATCTCTGTTCAACTCTGGATCAGCTTTGATAGGCTACTGTTCTCTGTTTTGCTCATATTTTTCTGCTTTTTTACATGAAAGGATAGAGGGATGGGGCTGAAGGACTAATGGTCAAAGAAAACCTCACTGAAGTTTGCGCAAATATTTGAAAGCATGGTTCTATACATATGGAGAAAAGAAGACTATCAGGATATAGAGAAGAACAAATGCAGAGTCCCTGAGGCCACAGAGTTCTTGGTATGTCTAAGGGTTAGCAAAGAGGCCACCATGACTGGAGAGAGGAAAGCAGGAGGGAGCAAAGAGAAAGACTAGTAGGAGACGCAGTCAGAAAGGTAAATAGGAGAAGTAAGGAGCAGACTTAAGGACTTACATCCACTGTAAAGACTTTAGCTGCTACTCAGATTTTCAGTAGTTATTCTCATTAACATTTCAGCATGGTGCTGGAGAGGTAGCTCAGTGGTTAAGAATACTGGCTGCTTTCCCAGAGGACCCAGGTTCAATTCCTAGCACCTATGTGGCAGCTGGACTGTAACTCCAGTTCCAGAGAATCTGACACCCTCTCTGGCCTCCATGGACACCAGGAACATGTGTTGTACAGACATACGTGCGGGCAAAACACCCATACACATAAAATAAAATAGACACAAGCAGACAAGTGACTGCCTGAGTTAGCATTTTCAGATCACTGAGACACACTGCTATTTTCAGAGGAGATTGTAGCTGAAAGGTGTAGAAACCAAAGATCCGGTTAGAGGGCGTTGAAGTAGTTGCTGACAGCTTCGTTTAGGATGTAAAGTAGTATAGGGATCATCTGTGTGTGTGTGTGTGTGTGTGTGTGTGTGTGTTTGTGTGTTGCACACGTGTAAATGTGGAGGCACAGATTGACATCAGGTATCTTCTTTAGTCACTCTACACCTTTTTAAATTTGAGGCATGGTCTTACTGAACCTGGAACTTGCTGTTTTAGCTTCAGTGGCTGGCCAGCCAGCCCCAGAGATTCAGTACCCAAGCGTTGGGATTACAGGTGCAAACCACCATGCCAGAATTTTATATGGGTACTAGGGACTTAAACTCAGATCCTCTCCTGAACCTGTTTTTATATGTGGGTGCAGAAGATCTGAATTCAGGTCCTAATGCTTGCATAGTAAGGGCTTAACTGGCTGAGCCGTCTCCCCTTTAGCCTTCGGTATATATTTTGAAAGTAAAACCAATTCAATTTCTTGTCAGGTAGAAACCACTTACAGTAGTGGGTGTAATTACGGGAGTAACCAGGATAGAGTTCCTAAGGCACTCAAATTAAAGAGTTAGGAAAAGAGGAGAAAGCCCCAGATGAAACTAGAAAGGAAGAGAAAATGGTTTGCTGGAAACCATGTGAACCAAGCAGTCTCAGGAGGATGATCAAACCTCTATGTCAGGTGACTCTGGTAGATCAAGAACAGTGAAGACTGGAAATTTACATCGCCATTTTGCAGTAGTGAGAGCAATTTTAGAGGAGCATCTGACCCAAAGCTAGATTAAAGGTGTTTAAAGAACAAATAGAAGAAAATGGTGAGTGCAAAATACCTTTTCAAAGGAGAGAAATGGGGGATAGTTCATAGGGTCAGTGAAGTCAAGAGAAGACTTTATTAGGTCTTGACCCATTTTTAAAGCATGTGTTTGTTTGTTTGTTTGTTTGTTTGTTTGTTTGTTTGTTTGTTTTTCGAGACAAGGTTTCTTTCTCTGTGTAGCCCTGTCTGTTCTGGAACTCACTTTGTAGACCAGGCTGGCCTCAAACTCACAGAGGTCCGCCTTCCTCTGCCTCCCTAGTGCTGGGGTTAAAGGAATGTGCCACTGCCACCAGGCTAGATTTTGTAATTTTATTAAACTAGAAATGGTTTTACATGTTAGGTGTCATTTTTATGAAAAGGGGATGGTCTTAGTTTTTCTTTTTGTGGAGATCTTTGAAATAAGCTTGAATCACACTCCTATATAAATTGAGGCATACTTTGTGGACTTTTACATAAAAAGTTTATTCTTAATGTAAATTATCAATTTAAATTCTGAAACGGAGAATCTGTTTTAGATAGAGAAGTTGGACAGAGAGTTTTAGTTAACTTTCCACTGTGGTACAGTTCATCTGAGTGCTGAAGCCAATGAGTAATAGAACTTAATTTTAAAATATGATGAAATCCTTGGATAATATTTACTGTTTAGAATGGAAGACTCTAGAGAAATCAGAGATCATTTAGTACGATTTATTTTTATTTATTTTGGCTTTGTCGTTTATGTGTGTTGCAGCCCAACAGAACTCAATGTCTTTTCTCACAAAAACTATTTCTCTCTCTTTTTTTTTTTAACTTGACTTCATCATATGCCAAGTCTTCTAAGCTGGGATCCTTGTGTCAGTATTGATTTCATCATCTCCTGCATCCCTCTTCAGATGATTTGAAATTCTGCCTGTTGTGCTTTCTATATGTCTCTCAAAAAACATACATCTCCCTATCCTCCTTTCTCCCCTGTGTGTAATATGCATTTGTTTAATTGATTCATTTAACAAGGTCTCCACAGTGTTTCCAGAATTATCTGTTTTTCCCTACCCCCTCTCTTTCTCCCTCTCTCTTTCTATGTTTGAGGCAAGGTCTCACTGTATAGCACAGGCCTCAAATTTGCCATTCACCAATTCTTCTGCCTCTGCCTCTGCCTCTGCCTCTGCCTCTGCCTCTGCCTCTGCCTCTGCCTCTGCCTCTGCCTCTGCCTCTGCCTCCTTCAGAGTGGTAGGATTCAATAGTGTACTGTTATCCATGATCAGAGTAACTTTCTAAAACACAAGCATAGTCATGTTAGTCATCCTCATGTTCTAAGTTGTTTCAATGACCATTAAATAGAGGTGGGTGTGGAGGAAAGAGTAGTTTTGAAAGTAAGGTAATGGCATAAGAACAGTTGTTAGGAAAAGATTAATTTTCATGTAGCTTCTATATGTGATAATATGCAGTTCAAGAAACATCTACCAAATAGTGAAAAATATGTGTAAGATTTCAAATGAATTGAGCCAAAAATGTGTTAAGTCAGCTGGAGATGTAATAAAAAGAAGTATATAAAAACAGTATTGGAGTATGTATTTTGCTATATTTTATTGTTTATCTTTCAGACTTAGGACTTTGGAATCACCTTTTACCTATACAAGTATTCTTTTAGACCTACTCTGTGTTGGGAGGATGTGTTATTCCTTTTTATTCCATCTTTTTTCACTCTCTTATTTTTGTATTTAGTTGGCCTGCAAACCATACTATGTTCTTGCAAAATGACTTGAAATTGAATCCTTCTGTTTCTGCAGTCATCACCCTAATCTAGGCTTTCATCACCTCATGTCTCAATTTGTGAAGATCTCATGTTTTACCATACTCTATTTCTTCCCCAGTCAGTACATTTCAGTGTACTTTGTTCGATCTTCCTGAAATAGCTTTATTATGTTACAACTGTGTCAATAGCTTTCATGTACCTCACTGTGCTTAAAAACTCTCCAGTCTGTACCTCAGTTAGCTGCATTAACTAAGTGGTCATGCCCAGCTATTCCTTGCATAGTTTCTTGATAATCATTAGTATAGACAACCAAATTGCAGATTATATTATCTGCTTTAGTTAATAGGTCAACTTTTTTTTCTCCTCTCCCCTATCCTCCCTCTTTCTTTCTTTCTCCTTTTTCTTCTCCCTCCTTCTTCTCTGTTTCTATGCCCCAAATTCTAATTTTTGGAAAATGTATGCTTGTGCTAGTGTAAGAAGTAAACTAATTTTTCAAGGTTTGTTGTTTTTATTAGTCTGCCTTCATTTCTATTGCCTACTCTTCCTCCAAGGCAACCACATTCACTTCTTTAGCTCATTAATTTGGATTTATTTCCATTTCCCTAATATGCTTATATTTCTGTTTCTAATTTTCCTTTTAAGTACAATATTTTCAGTGCCCCATGAATTTGTCCCCTATGTGTAAAGAAGTATGCTAAGAAGGTGTGTGGGACCAGTTGTAGAAGACCTTGTGTGTTAGAATAAGGGGTTAGCATTATTCCTTAGAATGACCATCCTTCAGGCCAAAGGTGATAGTATATGAATGGATGCTTCAGGAAGATAACCCGGTGGTGGTATAGAGTCTGAAGTTGAAGGAGAAGAGACTGTTTAAGAGACTGTTTTGTTTACATGGAAGGAAAGGTCTGAATTAAGATGTTAGATGTCAGGATCACATGAAAAGATTTTAAGTATGAAATATTTTCAATTCTAGCCGGGCAGTGGTGGTGCACGCCTTTAATCCCAGCACTTAGGAGGCAGACCCAGGCAGATCTCTGTGAGTTCAAGGCCAGCCTAGTCTACAAAGCGAGATCCAGGACAGGCACCAAAACTATGCAGAGAAACCTGTCTCGGGGAAAAAAAAAAATTGAAACCAGACCCTTCACTGAAAATATTCAACAACATTAGCTATCAGGGACATACTAATTAAAAATGCTGGTAAGACAACATCCACATCCACTAAAATGCTTAAAACTAGAGATGAATAACACTAAATGGAAGGAAAGCTGTGAAGCAACTAGAACTCTCATACTGCAGGTGGAAGTGTAATCTGTGTAACTACTTAGGAAAACAGATAATTTCTTATAAAGTTAAACATGTATTTTCCCAGTCACAAAACAGCTCTGTTGCTACATGTTTACTCAGGAAAAGAACAAGTGTTCTTGCAAGTGATTTGTCCATGGATGTTCATAGCCATGCTTTTCATAATGCCCAAAGGAGGAGCAATCAGAATCTCCATCAGTGAGATAATGTATCCAAAACAATCTGTGATATGGTAATGCAAAGTAAGATGGCTTTGAAGGCAAAAGAAATGCTCTCCTATGCTTACAATATCACATAAATAAACCTTACAGGCACCACTGAGCAAGAGTCAGGACACAGGTGTACAGTTTGTAGCCAGGCATGATGGTGCAGACCTTTAGTCCCAGCACTCTGAAGGCAGAGGCAATATCTGTTTGAGACCAGTGTAGTCTACAAAGTGAGTTCAGGACAGCCAGGGCTACACAGAAACCCTGTCTCAAAATTCAAAACAAAACAAAAATACATATTGTATGGTTCCATCTGCATGAGGTTCTACCACAGGCAACAATAATGGATGGTTATAGAGGTTGGTAAATGGTTGTCTTAGAGACAGGAGACTGTAAGAGCCCTTATATCATTTCTTTGTGTACAATGGAAATCTCATAGCTAGATCTGATCATCTCTCACAAGACCCTTCTGATGCTCATACTGGTTCTCAAAATAGAACATACACATTTCAGATTTGTGCTTGTGGTAGGTTGAATATAATTGACCCCCATAAGCTTATAGGGAGTGGCACTATTAGGAGGTGTGGCTTTGTTGAGTAGGCATGGCCTTGTTGGAGGATTTGTGTCACTGTAGGGGCAGGCTTTGAGGTTTCTTATGCTCAAGATACCACCCAGTGACACAGTCCACTTCCTGTTGCCTTCTGATCAAGATGTAGCCAGCACTGTGTCTATCTACACACCACCATGCTACTCGACATGATGATAATGGACTGAACCTCTGAAACTGCCACCTCAATTAAATGTTTTCCTTTATAAGAGCTGTTGTGTTCATGGTGACTCTTCATAGCAACAGAAACCCTAAGACATTGCTAATGTTGATCTGGAAATCCTTTGTTCTCTGTCTTCCAAGCCTCCTTTCCTTTCTTCCTCCCTCTCTCCCTTCCTTCCTTCCTTCAAACTAATTGAAGTTCTATCTAATCAAAAGTGCCTCTCAATTCTTTCCTTGTTGAGTTCCTCTTAGAAAAGCATTCTCGGTTGTTCTGCACAACTCATACTAATAACTTATCTACAAACTGCTTTTCATTATTCTTAAAGTTTTCATGTCTCTTTGTTGCTCTTGTGTTTTTGTTTTGTTTTGTTTTGTTTTGTTTTTTTGGTTTTTCGAGACAGGGTTTCTCTGTGTAGCTTTGCACCTTTCCTGGAACTCACTTGGTAGCCCAGGCTGGCCTCGAACTCACAGAGATCCGCCTGGCTCTGCCTCCCGAGTGCTGGGATTAAAGGCGTGCGCCACCACCGCCCAGCTGCTCTTGTGTTTTTATTGTTGTTTTGTTTCGGTTTCGTGTGTAAGGTGTGTATATATGTATATGGGTGTGCACAAGTGGAGGCCAGAAGTCAATATTGGGTGTCCTCTTATATTACTCTCTGCCACATTCTTTTTTAAAATAGGGTCTCTCACTGAACCTAAAGTTCAGGTCACTCTTTGGACTACAGTGGCTAGCCAGTTGAGTGCCCAGCAATCTGCTTGTCTCCACCCCACTGCATGGGGATTGCAGATCAATGGGTGCTACCATGCCCACTTATTATGTGGAAGTTGAGGGTCCTCAGGCTTACATAGGAAGTACTTGACTTACTGAGCCATCTTTGCCCTGTTATTTGTTTTGAGACAAGGTCTCATGTAGCCCAGGTTAGCCTAAAGCTAATTATGTAGCTCAAAATTACCTTGAACTTCTGGTCTTTTTGCCTTCACCTCCTGAGTGCTTGGGATTGAACCATGACTTCTTATATGCCAGGCAAGCATTCTACCAACTAAGCTATCTCTAGCACTTCACGTCTGCCTTTTCTCTCTGATAGATTGTGAAGTTCTGGTGAGGAGTTAGCAAAACACAAGTCATTTTATAGACGCCTGTTGAATGAACAATGTAATAGTCTACTGTGGCCTTTACAGGACTTATTTATTCAGGGAAGCCAAGGAGAGAATGCTGCCAGGTTAAGTAGTCTCAGGCACTTCTTTGTTCAGCTTTTGAAAGGAGTGTTTACTCTTGGGGAGATAAACATGAATGAGGAAATACCAACTGAATCAGGGGAGAAATTGGTTTCCTCTAGAATCTTAAGCAGTTTCTGAGTAGCTAATGGTAGTTCCACCTTCTACTTAACTTTATTCTGACTCCTACACCTCCTTTAAAATATGCATTTTGGAATATTGTGGTAAATGAAAGCATGTGCATTTAATCCTGGTGGCTTTTATTTTCTGGTTCTTAAAATACATGATAGATATCATTTTCTGGGTAGCCTGGAATATATAGTAGCAAATGAATTTGTTTTAAAAGACCTTGGCTTTTTCCTTTGGAGTTATAGGTGTGATTAATGAAAGTCGTTTAAGAGTTCTGCATTCTTTAGAACTATTTCTTATTTATCCATGTGGTCACGTGCAGTAAGTGGTGCAAAAACCATAGAGTGGTTGCCTCTGCAGACAATTTGGGTTCTGTTCAAACAATTAAACCGGCAGTCAGCAGATTCCGGCCTGGTAATTAAATTACCCAGAGCCTTTGTTTTCAGATTTCTGCCTCTTGATATGCTGTGTCTTTTCAGGCTGAATTTGTGCCTGAGGTTTATTGATTCATTTCCTGTCTTTCCCTTTCAATGGTAACATACTGGGATGCCAGCTGTGATAATTGAAAAGGGCTTTGTTTAAATCAAAATACCTTTAGACACTTAGTTCCTCAGAGAACCGAGAGTCTTCGTGGCTATTGGTTACTATCTTAATAGCCTAAAGATAATGTTAAGACAGTAGTTCCATTTGCTTTCTGACTTTAAGTAAACTTGAAGGTGTTACTCACTTTACATAACCACTGTGACTCTAATTTAACTTTTAGGTTTTGAAAAACTTACTAATTGAGGTCCCAGGGGACAATTACTTAAATTTACCTCCATCTCTCAAGTTTCTTCCATCATTCCTTTAGTTTAGACCTTCATCATTTCCCATTTAATTACTTCAACAGACTAGGGTCTCTTTGCCTCTCAACTAGTCCCTCTTGGGTTACAGTGTTACTGTCAAAATGATCCTTCAATCATACCAATCTCCTCTTCCTCAGTTTTCTGCTTCGACTATTTCTGTATCTCCCACTGAATTCAAATAAAAAGTTAATATAATTGCCTATTCCTGTCTTCCTTCCCAGTCCTTTCCTGGGCACATGATCTTTGAATTTTGTTGACTGGACTAAATCTGCACGTAGGTCTATAGGTAAATGTTGTTCTCGTGTGTTTGAATATGGTAGATGGCAGTGTGGAGAGACTGAAGAGGTGTGCAAATGTTGAGAGAAAATTTAACTGTCCTTAGAAAATTTAGGATGGTTCCCTTTGAAGTTTTATTAGATATATGAAACATTGTTATCTTTGAAGATGTCAGATCTAATTGATTACATGTAAATGTAGTCAGCATTTAGAGAAACCAGGAACTGTGCAAAGCCCAGCATGGTTCCTGATTCCCTGTCAGTGGCCTTCCTCCTGCTTTTGTTTAAATTGGGTCACACACTTAAAATGCCCAATGAGAGGTCTTGTGTTCTAATCTGAGTTCCACCTTTAATTGTTGATGTAAACATCCTTGGGCAAACCACATAACATTTGTGAACCTCCATCTCCCTTAGCATATCAGCAAGCAAAAGTCTGAGCTGTTTGAGTATCCTAAGTGCTCTATGATTGGTACTGTGCTGGAGATTTAAAAAAACAAAACAAAACAAAAAAACAGGAATGGCTTGACCATTGTATTAGAGGAATTTATAGTCGATGTTGTAGTTCTGAAAAATTGATGTCTGTAAATCTCGGGAAGTAGTTTCTAAAGATATATTTGAATGGACTAAATTTGACAGTTAATGAAATGTTTTGAAACTTCACATGCTTGAAAATGTAAGCCTAATAGACTGTAATTGAATAGATGAGTTTCTAAAAAGCAGTCTCCTTGTCCTGCTAACTCCTAGTTTTATTTCAACTGTCTCCTGGTAATTCCTGGCAGCCTACCTTGAGTTATGGTTAGAGCTGACCTTTGGTTGTGACAGGTAAGCCAGCCCCGTGTCCAGCGTCTCTAGCTCAGACACAGTGAATGGAGAAAAGCATTGGCCCTGCACTTGGCTGAAACCATATCCAGCCAGATTCTGTTAATGTGAAGACACTGACATTCTGTTTTTAATTTGTTCCCTGATTTTCAGGGTAGGGGTGAATTTCTGTTAAGTGAATTATTGTATTAAGGAATTTGAATCAGATTGTATTAATTCAGGGGAAGGGCCTGTTTGTGAAAAGGGAGAATTCCATGTGCTAAGGATAGATATTTCCTACTTAGGATAAAATGAAAAGCCCTAGTCTACATAGAGGGTGACCTTTTTATCCCCTTCAGCAAATATCCTTTCTGCTTCTACAAAGAGTTGCTAAGATTTCTGAAGACGTTATATTCCTAAAAATAAGATGCCTTTGCTTTGTTCTTAATGAATAGTCTGATTGTGTGGTTTCTCCATTGCCTATGTTTTAAAAATTGTATCTTACTGACTCAAAGTGATACATTACTTGTGGGAACATTAGGTTAGGTAGGGTTCTAGTGCTGAGACTGCATTGGTGACCCAAGTCCCTCACTTCATGAAGGTTCTTGTGAGTTAGTTTTGTGTCTTTAAGCTCATAAATCCTTTTCATCTCCAGTGTTCCGAAATGATGTGCCTCTGAGTCAATGTTCTGACTCATGGTGCTGGGGCTGGCAGTGGATCATTTCAACCTAGAAGGCGCTCTTTGGTTCTGGTGAATTGCTTTAAATTACATTGATGGTTCTTGTCAAAACTGGCTTCTCAGACACTGAGCCTCCTGGTCTGCCCTGTAGTTTCTTTATCTTTTTGCTCAGCTTTTCAAGGCCATTTCTTAAACCTTATCCTTTAATCTTTGTTGCTGTTGTATTTTTAACACTGAAGAGCTTAATTTGTCCCCTGGTTATTCCTTTTAGAAATAACTTATCTAATTGTTTTACATTATCTTCTTTTAATTCTCTGAGAAAAATTATAATTTTTTTCTCACTATATATATATATCATCTCTCTTTTGCCTCCAGGTTGATTTTCTTTTTCTGTTTTAGGTCTGTTTTCATCTATGTATTTTTTTTTTGTACATTGGAGAGCTTTTTTTTTAAAAAAATATTTATTTATTTATTATGTATACAGTATTCTTCCTGCATGTGTCCCTGCAGGCCAGAAGAGGGCACCAGATCTCATTACAAGTGGTTGTGAGCCACCATGTGGTTGCTGGGAATTGAACTCAGGACCTCTGGAAGAGCAGTTGGTGCTCTTAACCACTGAGCCATCTCTCCAGCCCTGGAGAGCTTTTTTATGTTTATGTACATATTTAGTTGTTTTTTTCTACTTAAAAGCAAGGAACTATAACAATGATGGGAAAGCCAGTCAGTGGGTGGGATTTTTCTACTCTGGGCTTTATTAAGGCAATTGACTGTATTCTTTTATAGGGATTCCCAATATTTTTGTCTTTGTACTTGAGATGGTAAGATTCTTTCAGTCTTTTATCTAGAAGTTAGAAGCTTGGTAGCCATAGTTTACATGAGTGGAGAAGGCTGGGGCATGTCAGGAATCAACATGTCTATGTCTACTGAATCATTTTTAATGTGGCAATATTCTTTCTTCCCATTTGTACCTGGGGTCCTTACGTCTGGAGGCACTATTTTAGTTTCAAGAGAATAAGATGCTAGAATTGTACTGGGCTAGAAATCAGCATACTCACCTACCTGCACAGAATGAGAGAGAGATCTGGGGATGAAATTACTTCTTAAACCGTCCTGTAACTGATCATCTTTATCTCAGCTTCACCTTGGACTAACTTTTGGAATTTCTTGTGCCATGCATTCCTGAGTATTTGGGGGACACTACAGTGTGAATTATTGATCCCTGATGTTTTCCATTGCTGAGGCTTTGGTTTTCTCAAGTTAAAGTTGATATTTTGACATTTAGGGTCTTTTGCTTCTCTAATTTGCCATTTTTACCATTTGCTATTATCGTAGAGTGTGATATGATCTCTTGTCTCTAGGAAGTCTTTCTTAGGTTCCTTTTTCTCAACACGTTGTCTCCTTTAAATACTTGAAGGTAGTTACAGCAGCTGTTGAAATGCCTTCTGATGGTTCCATCCTCTTTCTCATCCTAGGTCATTTTCTGTTGTCTGTTTCTCTTGATTATAGGCAACAGTCTCCCATGCACTGTTGCCTATGTTGACTAACTTTATTTAATGTTGACCATCATGAACTTCATGTTGTCAAGTTTCTGGGTTTTTGTGTCTACTTTTAAAGAGTGTTCAGATTTAGTAGGCAATTGCTACTTAGAGTTTAGTTTGATCCTTCTGAGCTTTGTTAGGTTGTGAATAAACTTTACTCTGTTGAGCTAGCTTCTCTGCTGAAGCTGCTCAGCCATGCCTTCCATGGTCTCTGATGGATGCCTTAGTTGACCATTGACTGTTCTTACTGTGCCTGTTAGCAGTTTAAATGAGTTCTGCGGGAGGCTTGAGAACCTTTCATCTCACAGGCCACAGCCTTTCTTCAACCAATCTTACAGAATTTCATCCTAGTCCTGTGTCTTAGGATTTTACAAAGACCTTCTGGTACCTCAGGCAGATTTCTGGCCTTAGTATTTTTCTGTATACCCAGTTTCCTCCAGAACTTTGTCCCAGATCTTAGAGACACCTCAGACTTGGATTCTGATTTCTATGCCTTCTAATAAAGAATAGGAACATGTTCTGTTTGGCATCCCTATTCCTGTAAAATTCACCCTACACAGAAAAGCCAGGAAACCATAGGCCTCCCTTAATTTTTTTTCTGTTCATTCAGGAACCAGAGTCCTTTGTTGCCTTTTATCCAGGGTCCGAGAAGAGTAGTTTTGTTTTTTAGTTTTTATTTATTTTCTGTATAAAGGTGCTTTGTCTGCATGTGTGTCTGTGTACCATGTGTATGCCTGGTGCCAGGGAGGCCAGAAGAAGGCATCAGATTTCCTGGGACCGGAGATGGAGTGAGACACTATGTAGGTGCAGGGAATTAACCTTGGTCCTCACTGCTGAACTGTCGCTCAAGCCACTAAGAAAAGTAGTTTTATACATTGGTCACTCTTCTAGTTGTTCTAAGGATAAATCTAGGTCATGACTATATGTGAAAATCAAGCATTCTTAGTTTAAATCCTGTTCCATTTATGTTTTAACTTTGTGTATGTGGGTGTTGTCCTCATTTGTTGAGTTTGTTTTCTGTCTTAAGTGGAGCTTTAGCATTTCTTAGGAGTTTTTTCATCTTCCTTTGTGACTGAACCTTGTCATTGAAATCCCTTGTTACACTCTTTCCTGCCTCTGTTAGGCAGCCCCGTGGGACTAGGGCTTCCTCTAAAATCTAATCTGTGTTACTCCCTTCTGGAGTTATGAGCTCCATCTGTCCAGGGGTGTGTTATCTAGGGTGTGAAGATAGACTGACTTGATCTGCCTCTACCTTCTACGCTGTTCTAACCAATACTACTGTTCTGGTGTCTTGGCCTTTTCCCTTTCTAAATCCATTTGGATATTGAACACTGGCCATGCCATTCCAGGTTTTTGTTTTTTGTTTTTTTGTTTTTTTTTGGTCTATGTTGTCATTTAAGTTCCATGATGATTTTAACCTACAATTTTCCTCTTTAGTTCAGTTGGTCTATTGTAGGTTATAAATTATTCTATCTCTAGTCCATCAGCTTTCTCATGTGACTGACTGCTAATTAAGTAATCAATCCTCTCACATTTCTAGGATTTGATATACAAGGAAACTAGCCATTTCTTAGTCTTCCATCTCAAAACAAGCAAAGTAACTTCTTTTGTCCCCATCTGCATTGAATTACTTTTAAATAGATTTACTTTCTATTAAATGTCAGGTTTTTTTAAAGATACAAATATCCAGCTTTATTGTTAATAAACTAAACA
Organism: Peromyscus eremicus; assembly: GCF_949786415.1. Taxonomy (NCBI): domain Eukaryota; kingdom Metazoa; phylum Chordata; class Mammalia; order Rodentia; family Cricetidae; genus Peromyscus; species Peromyscus eremicus. The sequence continues at coordinate 45,481,244 of NC_081422.1, read as the reverse complement.
GTAAACAGTAAAACACATTGCTTCTTTGTCCCATTGTGAGTCATTTATTTGGCCCTTCATTTAAAAAATATATATTATTAGGCATCTTTGCTGAGCATTTGAGGAATGGAGTATTGACCAAAGGAGAATTTAAGCATAACTCTGAGTATTATACCTCATGATAAGTGCTGTAGAAAGTCTGAGGAAAGTTCTTTAGGAAGTCAGGAGAGGCAATTACTGACAAGCACAGATAATATTTGCAGGGTAGAGACTTACAGACTTAGTAACAGTAGTGTGTCTGGTGAAGATCACCAGGGAAGAAGCAAATCTGCCTGTTTCCTTTTAGTACTAATTCTCGTTTTACTTGGGCTGCAGCAAACTAAAGCTTAGCAATCAACACACACACACACACACACATACACACACACACACACACACACACACACACACACACACACACACGGAAATGCACTCTGACAGAAAAAGCAGTTCTAGGCACTCCCTCCCTATGAGCACCTCTGTTCCCAAGGCTTTGCTCCCTTTAGGCAATGATTTTCAAGTCTTTAACTGGAACCTTGAAATTTCCCTGAACTTCGTTCGGATCCTTTCTTGCTGTCACGGTACTTAAAACGGATTACAAACTGAGCATACTGCCTTCTCTTCCAAATACACTCTTCCTGTGCTTAACATTTTCTCACTGATTTGATCATTTTTCTTCTACTACAAGGTTATCTTTAACTCATTTTTCTTCGTTCATTGTCTAATTAGTTGTCTAGTCTTATAGTTTTTTTTGCTGTGAGATACTTCTCATTGTCACTTTGATTTGCTTTGTTTCCATTGCCATACTCCAACTTAGTTCTTCCTTCATTTATTCCAGTTTATTACTAACATCCAATTAGTCTCTTATCTGTAGTATTTCCCTCTCCAATCTATTTTATGCATGGATGTCCATTTAATATAAATCACCACTTGAATTACTACTTCAGAACCCACATGGCAGAAGGAGAAAACTGATTCCCACAAGTTATCCTCTGACCACCTATATAGCATGTGCGTGCACGCACATTCACTGAACAAATATAATGTGTGTTTTTCTTTGTCCTGAACTGGTATAGCAGCAGTTAAGATCTTCAGTAGTACAGAGCAACCGTTCTTGCAGTTTTGGTTCCCGTCCTCTCCCTCTGTGTATTATGTGAAAGACAGTGGGCTTTGGAATCACAGACTTGGACTCTTATCCTAATTCAGCCACAGACTGAATAATGCTGTTTGATTTAAAGCCACCTTGTGTATATAACTTGAGTTTGCCCGAACAGTTTCCTTATTCATAGTGAACTGTAATCTAACTTAGATGTATAAACAGACTGTAACTTATTCTTGTAACAAGTAGCTTGAGTCTTAGCCAATCACAAATAGCTAACTGTTGAACCCATTTTTACCAAACCAAGCCCATTTTGTTCCCTGCAATATATGCCAATCACTGAAATTCCTCAAGTTTCACAAAAGAAAGAGTTTATTCACAAGGCAAGAAAATATGAAAAGATAGAAGACCCAAGTCTCAGATCTGCCTCCTCAGGCAGGATTTAAGGGACATGTTTAAACATGTCCCCATGTTTATGGGACAAAAAAGGTAGATGGTCTAGGATATGAGAAAAGGTGATTGGAGAGAATGGAGAAGAGTAAAGTAATGGGGATCTGTACATGCATAATCAAACTAAATAGCTCTTCATTGGACATGTGTTCAGAAAATGGCATCATTATCCTGATTTCAAGGTAGTGTTTAAGGCCTATGGTGTCAAAAAGTTACTCACCAAACACATGTGTAGGCCCAGGTGAAGAGTCAATCATCTTAGTATGGTTTGGGTTAGACAAAAGCAGCCTCCAAGTTCCTGAAAACCAATTTAGAATACTGTTACCTGCTGGAGATGCTGTGAATGTGTTGCTCTGATTGGTTGATAAATAAAATACTGATTGGCCAGTAGCCAGGCAGGAAGTATAGGCGGGACAAGCAGGGAGGAGAATTCTGGGAAGGAGAAGGCTGAGTCAGGAGACGCTGCCAGCCGCCACCACAATGAGAAGCAGATGTAAAGTACCGGTAAGCAGCCACGAGCCATGTGGCAAGGTATAGATTTATAGAAATGGGTTAATTGAAGATATAAGAACAGATAGCAAGAAGCCTGCCGCGGCCATACAGTTTATAAGTAATATAAGTCTTTGTATGTTTGCTTGGGTCCAAGCGGCTGCGGGACTGGCCGGTGAGAGAGATTTGTCCTGACCTGGGGCCGGAGCGGGACTGGAGAAAACTCCAGCTACAGTTACCATGACCCAGATGTCAGAGGTGCTATCTATAGTGAAGCTAATGGAAGTGTCACTGCTTAGTCTTGTCCTGCAGAATTAGTGATAAAGGCAGGTAATTAGAAGCAAGTGAAGCTGAAGGCTTTATTCAGGTCTTCTGTCTGTTCTCCTGTGTTCTAATAAGACAGACTCAAGCTGTAGCCCTTCAGCCTGTCTCTCATCACCTCTGTCTTCTGTAGGTCACTTCCGCCTCTTAGCTATAAATATAACCTACCCATGTGGTAGAGCAGGAGTTTTCTAAACCATTTTGGATCCAGACTGCTAACCAATTCTAGAATTGCAAATAAAGCCAATTAAGATCTGCAAAGCTAGATTTGTTAATTTTGTCTTTGAACAATAAGTAACTTAGGAAGTTATTTAACTTCTCAAAATCTCAGATTCTCGTTTGTATAATGATTGGTGTCTGGGATGAATAAATAATACCACAGAACTTTGTACTTAGTAAATGTTAATCTCTTTTTCTTTGTGAAAATCAATTTGAATGCTCTACTGCTCTCCATATAATCATCTATCTGTATAATTACCCTTCTGTCTGTTTTTTCCAGCTTCTCACAGTGAAGTGATGAAGTTCCCCTCCTACATTGGTCAGTTCTTCAACACTAGCTGACTGTCCTTTAATTCTTCTGCCCAGAATTAGCTAACATCAGACTCTGCAGGTTGAAAGGCTTACCCACAAGATGGTCTTCACTTGCAACACAGTCATAAGTAGACATTATCTGAATGTCTGTCCACTTCACGCAAGCTCAGGACTTGTCACAAGTCTTTGGGTTTTATAATTTGTTAGATTGGCTCATAGAATATGACAAAATAGTTTGCTTGTGTTTCTTGATTTGTTATAAAGGGTACAGTTGATGAACCCAAATGAAAAAGGTGTCTAGGGCTGGGTAAATGGGTAGGTCATGTGTTACTTCCATGTCCTTTCTGGACATACCACCTCCTGGTGCTAGTGTGTTCACCAACTTAGAACCCTATTGGCCCAGTCATGTGTTTTTAGAAAAGTTCTGTTATGTAAGACAATAGATGAAGTTATTGGCCATTATGATTAACTCAATTGCCAACCCCTCTTCCCTCCTCTTCAGACCTGGAGGTGGGGCTGAAGTTCTAATTGAGCTAATCTTAGTTGATTCCTGTGACAGGTGGCTTCATCTTGAAGATTTCTAGAAACTGACCAGAGTCACCTCATTAGCATAAACTCTGTCATGCAGGAGCTCCAGGAGTCTTCAGGAGAGCTGTGTGTGGAATTGTACATAGAAACCAAATATACCTATTTATTTTCACAGCTGGAGAGAATTCCCTCAATCCCATTTTTACCAGGCAAAACCCCCTCATTTTCCATTCACATTTCATTTGATTTTTAAAGCCGAATCTGCCCCTTAGTTAAAAAGGCTTTCTTCATTGACATTGTCCTCGTGACATCTGCTTATAACATAAGTTGATTTTTCCTCCTGCTGCAGAGTGATCTCTCCAGGATCTGTCCCTCTCTCTCGTATCCTCGATACCAGTAAGTGTATGGCCTGTAATATAAGTTCAGTAACTGAACGGCTGAGTGGAATTGCTTTTGCTGTTTAAGGGTTTTATGTTTTAAAGTCTAGAGTAGTCAGACGGTCTTTACAAATCTTTGAATACATTATTTCTCAGTAATTATCTGAAAGCTGTTAACTTTTAATATTAGTATTTATTGATTTGAAGGATTAGGCACTATCTTGAAGATAAAAAATAGAAAACTTTTGGCATTATAGTAAGACAATGTATTTGATGTCTGCCACAATATCAGACAAACTCAGAAAAATCTTTGTTTTCCCAAAGAAAGTAAAAAAAAAAATTCTCTCTGACATATTGGCAGCATGTATCTCATTTCCTAAGTGACTCCTCTCAGCATTTCTACTTAGCTCAAATTTGCTTGTAGTGAAACTAACACCTTCACCTGTTAGTTTATTTCCAAACATATATATTTAAATGTACAATATGTCTCACGTGGCAGAAGGTGAAGACGGGAAAACTGAAAGACTCAAACTGTCATGAGGTTTTACTTCCACACTGTATGAAGAATGTGCTTTGTAAATCTCATGCCTCTTTGTTAACTGATGCACTTACAAGCCATCTATACTACTATTTTTAATGGAAAATATATAAATGAATGAGTGGATAGGAATGAAAAATGGAAATGGGCTTGGTGGGTTTTAGGATATTTAAAAATTTTAAAGGATAAATGGCTAAGAAATTTAAAAAGTAAGTTCTAGAATAATATGTATAGTGTAATTGCATTTGTGGTTTAAATGTATATTGTTAGTATTTAATAGAGTTTACTTAAAGCAGTTTATAATTCTTTTGTGCTACATAACAAAATGCCTTAGACTGGCTAGTGTAAACAATGGAAATACATTTCCTCATAGTTCTAGAGCTGGTAAATCCAAAGTTAAGGTGCCTGTGGCATTGATAAGGGCTGGTACCTCACAGATTATCTTCTCAGTGTATGCTCACATGGGAGAATGGGGAGGTAACTCTCTGGGTTCTATTTATATTGGGACTAATCCTTCAATCATGTTTTTATGACCTACTCACCTCTCAGAAGGACCCACTTTCTAATATGTCACATTGAGGACATAGAGGAATAGGCATTTCCATATTAGAATTTTGTTTTGGTAGAAGATATATAAACCTTTACAATTTAGAATATTTTATACTATAAATATGCTTATACATAAAATGTTATATTTATTTATTTATATATAAATTTTTTCTTACCAACATGGGCCAAACTCTGGAGTCAAGAGTTGTAGTTGGTTGTCTGAGCACTGGGACTGCGGAGCTTTTGTTTTTACATTGGGTGTTTCTGTTCTTAAATTTCTTTGCCATAGGTATTTGTGGCTTTTACTTTTAGAAAAAAAAATAAGTTGTTATTTGGGGAAAGTGAGACAGTTCTACAGTTCAGTTTAGAGATACTTTAGAGTGTAGATTTTTTTTGGAAATGGTCCAGACAGACAGGAGACTGTGGCAACTGTATCTTATTACTGAAATATATGTCTGTTTTCCAATTATGGCCTCCCAGTCAGTGTGTTCTTGAATTGTTAACAAAAATGAATACTTTTTCCTCTTGGCTAAATTGTCAGGCTCTACATATTTTATAATTGATACGTTATGTAGCTTGTCATCCCCACTGTTGTAGCGCCTATTATATTTCAGGCTGCTTAGGGGAGTGTCACATAGTTTCATTCTTCTTCTGCGCATTTGTCTCTCCATCTGGGAGTGCAGCATTTTGTTGATCCTTGCACATATTCCCTGTATCTGTCTATACTCTGACTTTGAATCTGCTAATCAAACACTGTGAACTGCTTGGTGACCATTGTGCTCTAAAATGATGCATTGCTATTACAAGTACATGGTGATTATTTTCCCTAGGATAGGTAACATCTTGTTTACAAGTGGACATAACCAAGTAAAATGATAAGAATCCATGACATTTGTGGTGCTGTTGTGGCAGAGTTACTCAATAAGACACTGAGGGGTCCTTGTAACTATCTCAGTTCACTTAAGTACTGTGTACTTGGGATTAATAATATTCATTTGCTGAGATAATCCAACAAGGAATGAGCATTCATTCACTCATAAGGATTGTGCAAAATAATGTATGTCAGATCATTTTATAAATGGTGGTACATGATGCAGTTGTAGGTCTGTCCTGTTACTGTTTTCATTCAGAGCACAGATGGTAGTAGCAATGTCAAGCTGATGGTGAGAACGATTTCACTAGTGCTGTTTTCAACCTCTCTTGAGGCTGACACTATCATTTCTCCAGAATAGCGCTTTCACAGTTTTTTAAGTTATCCCCACAGCACTCATAGAAGTGTTTACACATCTATCTAGATCTAGGGGATGAAAAGATGCAGGAAAGTATAGTGTAGTACTGTGCTAGCAAACACACATTGAGTTACACACAAATGCAGTATCTTCCCAACATTGCCAAGAGTCCAGAACATTTAATGATTTGTAAATGTATAGCTCATCCCCCAGTAAAACACTGGGGGTTTTACTTTTTGTTCCTTTTGTGACTATGTTAAAGAGCTAAAATTATAGCTTAATATTCTTAGTTTAGTTACGTTTCAGATCTTTGCTTTAGCAATTAATTATCTTTTTCAAGCAATTAATTTTCAATTTGTGACTTGACTAAACCATCTGTTATAAACTTTCTTTAAAAGCAGAAGAAAACATGATTTTTAGAGGAAAACATGAATGTAATTGGCAGCAAGTTATAAATTCTGCTGGTTGCTCTTTAAAGCCTAGGAAAGAAAAGAATGTCAACCTCTTCATTGAAAGTCAGTAAGGAAAAGATTTTGAAAACGTATTTCTGGGCCAGTGAGGTGACTCAGCAGGTCACCTGCGTGTAACTCTTGGAGCCCATGTAAAGGTGGAAGGGGGCACAACGCACAAAGCTGCCCTCTCACTCCACATGCCTCCGAAATGCCTTTCCCCTAAAGAGCACAAATGCTTCTTTGCTTACTATTATTTAAATACTTGCAGTTTATCCCTTGAAGAAATTGTGATGACAAAATGCTTTAGTGCAGTTATAAAATATTATAATTAGTAGTTTGGAGGAAAAAAAGGCTGGGCATGTATAGCTAGAGTTTTCCTGCCTGGTCCACAGTCAGGACAAATCTCTGTCACCTGCCGGTCCCACAGCTGCTCAGATCCAACCAAGTAAACACAGAGACTTATATTGCTTACAAACTGTATGGCTGTGGCAGGCATCTTGCTAACTGTTCTTATAACTTAAATTAACCCATTTCTATAAATCTATACATTGCCACGTAGCTCGTGGCTTACCGGCATCTTCACATGCTGCTTGTCATGGTGGCGGCTGGCAGTGTCTCCTTCCTCCGCCTTCCACTTCCTCTCTCCTTGTCCCGCCTATACTTTCTGCCTGGCCACTGGCCAATCAGTGTTTTATTTGTACAGAATGATATCCACAGCAGGCATGTATATCTAAAAATACCACATTTTATTACTCTTCTAAAACAATCATTTTTAACCTCTTGTATTTTTCCTATCTTAGTATCTGATAATTAAAACATCAGAATATAATTTTTGAATGATTGTGTTGTTTGCTTGGTTTTTCCAAGTTAATTTATGCTTAAAATATGAAAACTGATTTTCATATTATATTTCAATTATATAAGGTAAATGAAAAAATTTTTAGAAGCCTTGAATCAAGGTACTAGTCAATAGAGCTAAAATTCACTTTCATGTTTATTCTGAAAGTCCTAATAATATGGCAAGTCTTAGCCAGCATGGATTTTCTAGAAATAGTGTTGTGAGTTTCACTGTAGAGGTAATGTTGTATTTCCTAACTCTGTATACATGAAAATAAAGTGATTTTTGCTGCTTTTACTTGGCCTCTTTGGTCTTTTAAGAACATGCCAGAAGTTAAGTTAGATCTATATTACTCAGTTTCCTCAAGCTACATATTCCTAGCTGAAATATTTGCATGTATAAGAAAGATTATTCTTTGATAAATAAAGATAGTTTAAATTTGAGTTGTTTCTGTAGTGGCCCATACTGATATTATGTAGGCTTTAGGTTCTAATGAGGAACTTGCTTATATTTAATTTTAGTGATTTTTTTTTAATGGGGATATTTGGGTAGATAGATGCACATGTATGTGTACATATGTATATGCCTATATGTGGAGACCTGAGGTCAACTTCAGGAGCTGTCCATCCCCTTTTTCTTTTCTTTCTTTCTTCCTCCTCCCCCCCCCAACCCAGACAAAGCTTACTGAAGCTGGAGTTGACCATATCTAGCAGACAGGCCCCAGGGATTCACCTGTCCCTGCCTCCACAGCACTGAGATTACAAATGTGCACCAGCTTGCCTGGCTTTTATAAGTGGGTTCTAAGGCTTGAACTCAAGGTCTTCTTGCTTGCATAGTGTATTAGTTACTTTTCTGTTGCTGTGGTAAAGCACTATGACCATGGCAACTTGTAGAAGGAAGAGCTTATTTTGGCTTACGGGTCCAGGAACTTCGAGTCCATAATGGTGGGCCAGCATAGCAGCAGGAGCAGAAAGCTGAGAGAGCTCACATCTTGAACCTTGAGCATGGAGCAAAGAGAGTGAACTGGAAGTTGCAGGAGACTTCATCTCAAAGAGTGCCCATGATGAGGGACTTTCTCCAGGAGACTGCACTACTTAAACCTCCCTGAATATTACCACCAACTAGGGACCAAGTGTTCAGATGTCTGGGACTGTTGGGGACACTTCTCATTCAAACCACCACACATCGCAAACACTTTACTGACAGAGCTACCTCCCCAATGCCCAAAATTTAGTGATTTTTTTTAAGGTAAATTAATATACCTACATGCATATGAAGATGTTTGTACATTGTTTGTACATTTGTTCACTTATCAAAGATAAACTGAGTACCTACACTCTGACAGGTACTTCATTTTCATTAATTTATGTTAGTATGGTGTGAGTTGTAGTGGTTTTTTTGGTTTTGTGTGTTTGTTTTGGTTTGGTTTTTTTGCTTTGCCAATGTCAAATATATTAACCTGGCCAAGATTACTTTTTAGGCTCAGTAGCTTTCTTTTTTGTGGATTGGTGATCCTGGTGGAAGTAATTTTCCACTCTTGAAGCATTATACAAATATTATACGAGTATAATATAATATAAGCTGTACCAAGGAGCAGCTCCTGATACAAATATATGTCCTTCCTAACCACATGGCTGAGCTGAAGATCCTACATCAGGGTATCTTGTGCTTTCTTTGAGAGTTTATCAGATTTATTAAGGGTAACCCCCAAAACACACAGAAATAAGAGGAGAAAATAACATATCCCCATATACAAGTGTATATCCATCTGTACATCTGTCAAGTAACATAATTAATAATGGTTTAAAACAACTTTGTGTGTGTGTGTGTTGTATGTAACTTTAAACCTTGTTATCCTATACACTGCAGCTGTGGGAAATTGGTGGTTCGAAGAGTTAGGACCAAAATTGATCGCTTCTGATTTTTAACATCTTTGCATTCTATTGGAACAGTCACAGCATATGTTCAGGGATGGGGTGACGGGTATGGTATGGTAGAAGTTGGTAGAGCACCAAGATCAAATCATCTGTTGGCAGTTATGCCAAGAGCCCTGGTGATAGACGCTGTGTTGTTAATACCATCTTGCTGCTCCATTTTAACATGACTCCATTTTAAAGCAAGTTATGAAAAATAAGAATCATGTAGATCTGAATGAAAGTAACATGAACTCATGTAATTGGATATCTGATTAATGTTAGTTCTTTAAGAAACAGAACCCACTAGATTCAGAATGACCTTAGGTAGGAAGTATAATTTTAAAATTGTTAATAATACTAAAAGTAGTAGATAATTGTTCATTGACTAAATACCATGTGCTAGGTACTCTAATCAGTTTGCATGCCTATCATTTAAATCTCTTTCAGGTAGATGTTTTATTAGTATACTCATATAGACAAAGAATGGCAAAAAAATTGGTTAAATGAGGACACAGTTAAATAAAAGTAATTTTAAACAAATGTAACCAGTGTATATTGTTTTAGATAGATAGATAAATGTGCTTTTAACCGTTATGGTAGTGTTTCTCAAAGTGTGCTTTGTAAGTTTCTAAACACTGAAATTACAATGAGTAACCGAAAAATACCCTAAGTTCCCATAATAAACCCACTGGCTCAGATTCCTTGGGTATAATAGGATCCAGGGCTCTGCATTTCAAATACTTCCCAAAGTGTTTCTTAAGGACACTGAAATGTAAGAACATCGTCCTGTGCAACTGCTACCTAATTTGAGTGTGTAAAGAAAAATAATGGCAGCTGAGTAGAAGGACGGAGGTCCTGGATGTGTAAGTTTTACAGAGGCTGGTAATATGTGCATTATTGGGTAATATTTTTAGTTGCAATGGAAAGTGTAGAGGGCTCTGAAGACTGAATTTAGGATTAGGAAGGTTTCCAAAAGGAAGTTAGTTCCAGATAGATGGAGCAGGATGAGAGGCTGCTTCTCCCTGCTCTGACAGCCTTGTTCACGTCTGTATCATAATGCTGAAATATCATGTTTCAACACTTCTCTTTCTTTAACTAAATTGTGCCCTGCATACTGGATATTCTATTCTTGTCTAGATATATCATCTCCTAGTCCATCAGTCTTTAGGACATTCAAATCTTTGATAAATAGCCAATTCTGGTTTTCTCCCTTAAAACTCTTGAATTAAGAAAGTGGGTAGAGTGCTTCCTAGGCAGCCTGGCAGCCTGGCCGTCATGGTCCACGTTGTGAACTGTCCTTCCTTTCTCAGTCTGTCCACTCACTTGAAAGTACCTGAATTTTTACAGTGTGCATACCTCTTTGAAGTCCTCGTGCTTACTGCATTTTATTGGCTGGCCATTCTTTGGGACTTGTGTGTATGTGACTTAGAATTTGAGAACCAATTTTAAGATGGGATCAGTCATTAAGGTTTTGAATAAAAAAACTATGAGGAAAGTAAAAATAGAGGTTGTTTAGGTAGAACATGATTATGATAAAGTTTGTTAGTAAATATTTTTCTGCCGTGTAACATAATAGTGATCTTGTGACTCTCAATGAATTCGTGCAGTGTATTTCAGCTTTCAGCATAACATAATTGCATTTGAAAGGGACAAAAAGCTCTCAAAATCTCTATCAAGCTGGTCAGTCAATTTTACCAACAACCAGAAGAATTCCACAGGAATTTAGTGACTGATTTCCTTTTCTCTGCAGAGTTTTTAATTTACTTACCATGGCTAATTGTTATTTAATCTTTTTTTTCTTTTTTCTTTCTTTTTTTTTTTATGTAGGTTTTTAGTCTTTGCACTTTAAAATACTCCAAGATCTTTATTCAAGCAGCACATGGGCACTGTCAGATTGTTGGGTCAAATAGGTATTGATGACCTGCCTCTTTCCTTACTTATTTTCAATGACTCAGTTGTGAGGACTAAACAAACCCTGATTGCTTATAGTTCTCGATATCTAAATACCCAATTATGACTTTACAAATTAAGGTAAATTTTTAATATGCACATGGTTCAATAAGTACAAGTGACTTTTTAAAGCATTGCTGTACAGCTCTAAGACAGGCATCTTAAGTAGCTTTTAATTAGTTTCCCACACATAAATGCAAGTGAGAATTGTGCAGTTTTCTGCTTGTCATCAACTGCCTCTTCTCCTCAGTCTTCACCATGTTTCACTCACCATGTCCATCTGTTGTGTCTTATTAAGAATCTGTATATCCATCAGCTTCATACTTGTAGAGGAGAATTGTGTAAACGCTTTGTGTAGAATATGCCTGTTAAACATGAAGTGAAGCCCCCAAGGTTGGGGCTTGTTTTCTTTTTCACTGGAGAGGTAAATAGTTCAGAAGATAATTTGAGTATGAAATCTGATTTCAGAATACATACAGTCTTGGAGAGAAATCAAGAAATCAGAATACATGAAGCATTATTCTACAATGCATTAATGACATCTGTCAGTGGATCCTTCAAATATAGGTAAATGACACTAGAGAATTAATTTTTAACCAAATGTTTCTTGGTTTTCAGAAAGCAGAGTCTCACTATATAGCCTAAAATGCTTCAAACTTATTCTGTAGCCTTAGTTGGTCTTGAACTTAGTCTTAGCCTCCTCAGTGCTAGTATTACAGACATGCAGCACCAAACTGCCTTAAATTTGTATTAACGAATGCTCTGTGTGGAGAATGTGCTCCATTTTGGCTTTCTATATAGGCTTTTGGCAATGACAGGGGCAGTAGTCAAGATGTTATTGAAGGAACAGCAATAAGAGATTCATTCTATGGTGTAATGTTAGCACTCTAAGCTCGGAAGGAACAGTGGCCTGTGAGGCCTCTCTTTACACACACTAGGTGGAGTTCTCATCTCTGTGCTCTTATGGCCTGTACATACCTCTCCAAGCTGTACTTGCTGTTACATAATTATATGTTGCATTTCTCTTTCTCTGTCAAACTGAACTCCTTGAGGCCAAAGAGTATTTCTTGCTTGTAATCTGTCTTCAGTACCTGGCAGAGTGCTTAGACCACTTTGTTTATTAAGTGATTGAGAGAATTGATTCTTTAACATTAATAAGAACTGATTTGAACTCAGACAGACTTACTTGACCAAGTCTGTTTCATGTTTATATTGATTTTAACTATTTCCCTGTTGCTAATGGCTCTAGAGAGTTGTAGTGGGTAGCCATTCCAACCTTGATCTGGAAGTTCCAACCCCCATTGAGGCTTCGAGCAGAGTTCTCCAGAGAACACCGCCGGACTGCGCTACGTCTTTCCCAGACCCTGTAACCTACCTATCCCTTCATTTGTAAGTTATGCCACTAAATAAACCTCCCTTTTAACTATGTAGAGTGGCCTTAATAATTTCACCAATAGAGAGTATGTCATTTCTTTTTTGTTTTGTTTTGTTTTTCAAGACAGTGTTTCTCTGAGTGTCCATGGCTGTCCTGGAACTCCCTCGGTAGACCAGGCTGAACTTGAACTCAGAGATCCTCCTTCCTTTGCCCCCTGAGTGCTAGGATGAGAGTCTGTAACTTCTTAACTTACCAAGAAGTGTCAATGCCCTAAACATACTCATATTTTAGATAATTTTGTTCCGATCGCAAATAAGGCCCTAACATAGGGGTACTAGTGTCCTGGTTCTTAGGTCACTTCAGGCTAGTTTGTTATTCATTAACCATACATAGACATACAACTCACTAGTTCCTCCTCTGCACTCTAAAATAACTGGTGTAAGATCTTTTTGGAGAACCTCATGGAGGTTAGTGGAAAGAAACAGGAGCAGCAATTCATCATGCAGAATGACCCATTCAGTTTGTTTCTGAAATGCTTTTGCTAATTATGCTGAATTCCCGCTGCATTTTTGTTTCATGTTTTTGTTTCCATATAATATATGATATTTACTGTCAGTTACTTTGACATTCCAAATAAAACAACTCATGGTATGAAGTTAAAATTTTAGTTGCTAATAAACTAATTGCCCAATTCCCATTCAGTTTTCTAACTTATCTCAGAAACTTTTCTCTCTCTCTCTCTCTCTCTCTCTCTCTCTCTCTCTCTCTCTCTCTCTCTCTCTCTCTCTCTCTTTGGGGGGCGTGTTTTTCAAGACAGGGTTTCTCCATGTAGTTTTGGTGCCTGTCCTGGATCATCTTGCTCTGTAAACCAGGCTGGCCTCAAACTCACAGAGATCAGCCTGGCTCTGCCTCCCAAGTGCTGGGATTAAAGGCGTGTGCCACCGCCACCCGAATTTTATTTTTTTCTTAATGTAATAACACATTTAATTTGTGTTCTCATACTCTGTCTCAGTCTGTTTTTTGCTGTTATAATATCTGAGTGGGTAATTTATGATTAGAAACTTATTTCTCACATATGTGGAGGCTAGGGAGTCTAAGTTCAGAACTTACTCAGGAGCACATTTCATACTCTGGTGGGAAGTAATTTTATGTGTTCAAATAATGAAAGGTAGAAAAGGCCACAGATGAAAGGCTACAGAAAGCCTCTTTCCTAAGGGTCTTTATCCCATTCACAAGAGAGGAGCCCTGGTGATGGGCTCATCTCATTAAGCTCCCATCTCCCAGCACCAGCACACAAATAGTCAGTGGTAACACTTGAATTCCAAATCACAGCACACTTACACCTTCACTAACACAAATTGCCCTCTATAGAGTGAAACTCCTTGAAAAGGATTTTCTTAGTCTAGTCTGAAGATAGAAAAGGAGACTTCAGTGTTCTTTTGTTTTCCAATAGCCTCATAATACATTTATGAATATGTTTATTGAGTATTTATAACTTGTTAGTCATTATTCATGTTGTGAACTTCAATTTAGTAAGATTTTGTTTTGTTGTTTTGGGGGGTGAATTTGTTGTTTGTTTGTTGTGGGTTTTTGCTTTCAAATATCTTAGAATATCTGAGACCTACTCCTGTCTCAATAAAAAAAAAAAGCAAGGCAGGATTTTTTTTTTCCATGAGATGGCATTTGATTTGGAACATGAAAGGCTGTTGAAAACATGTTCTGCTTGATGTATGATATATCCCTGGATAGGACTTGGGTTGCTGCTACATTTTTTGGTAAACTCCCTTTTAGGGGACATGTTCCTCCTGTTTTGGTAAAGTATTAGAGAATTTGAAACCTTTCAGGGATTTTTCATATTTCTACTTTTGATCTATTCATATGTTGATCTTATTATTCAGAACAGAATATACAGCTGCTCCGCAACCCCTACGAAGATAGTTTAGATTTTGCACGGTGGGGTGCAGTTTCAGATGAAGGTAAAGTGAACAAACTACAGAAATAGAAAGTTGTGAGGTTTACCTGGAGAACAAAGCAGTTCAGCTTGACTGTAGCACATGGGGGCGGAAGGGTGGGGGGGAGGAGGAGGAGGAGGAGGAGGAGGAGGAGGAGGAGGAGGAGGAGGAGGAGGAGGAGGAACTAGGAAAGGAGAGAAAGGCCGTAGAAGACAGTGGAGCTGTGTGATGTCGGCTCTGCATGCTAACTAGACTAAGGAGTACCTGTGCGCGTCTGATCTGGCAGGCAGGGAAGAGCTCTTCAGTTTCTAAATGGAGACATGACATGTTCTGAGTTCTGCCTTAGAAAGACTGATTTGTCTTAGAATTGAAAAACCTAAAACCTTACCGATGCCTTGTCAGGAACCTGAGTGAAGTTACTCAAGACTAATGTGGGATAGTATTGACAGAGCTTACCTAGAGAGGAGGAAGTGAAGAAGAGAGACATGAGATGGGAAAGCGATTGCAGAGAGAAGTGTCAAGCTCTGGTGTTACTCTTTAAAAGCCTGAATGAATGAAAGAAAGGTCAGAATCTGAGCAGGAAAACATTTGAAACTCTAATGCTGGCTCAGAAGCCTTTCTGTCAGTGGAACTCTGACACTTGGTGCCGTATTCGCTTTTAAGGTCCATTTGTACTGCACTAATTAAGCACATCTTTCTGTATTTTATTTATGTGTATAGTCTTCTTTGTACATTTTCTGTCATTGAAACCATTCTTAAATCCTTCATCTCCCTCAGCTTTTGCTATTTTCATTTGAAATTTTAGCCTAAGTAGTTTTTCCTTTCTTGTACCCCCGTATAGCTTAGCTAAATGATGGAACACTCTCTGCCCCAAAACCACCTTTTTATGGGGTGCACATATAGGCTTATCAAGAGATCTCTGTGGGATTCAGGGGGAAAGCAAGGCAGCCTAGCTGAGCCATCCTGGGAATTAGAAAGCCAAATGAAATCCCCCCTAAAAGAATGGCCCTGTTCTTTAGAGCAGCCTCTCTGTTTCTTGCTATTCTGTCCCTCCTCTGCCTCCCAGCTTTTTTCCTATCTGCTCTTACAAGTTCCTGTTTATATATACTATGTCAGCTCAGTTTTTACAACTAACTGGCCGCCTCCCTCTTTGTCTCTCATTTTCCCGACAGAGAAGATCTGATGCAACTCCCTTTCCTTTTTTGGTTTTTCAAGACAGGGTTTCTCTGTGTAGCCCTGGCTGTCCTGGAACTCATTCTGTAGACCAGGCTGGCCTTGAACTCAGAGATCCACCTGCCTGTACCCACCAAATGCTGGGATTAAAGGCCTGTGCCACCACTGCCTAGCACAACTCCCTTTTCAATCCAACTCACAGTATCCCTTCTGATCAAGCAGCTTTTTATTACAAGTACTAAAGACTGACTCAGACTGTCTAGGGTGTGAGGAAATGTCTCATCTCCACACTAGGAAGGACTGACTCCACTTCAGAGTCAGTTGATAATAGACTCAGCCGTGTTCTCAAGAACCGCACAATCTATATCCCTCACTTGGCCATCACTGTCACCTGTAACTTTTGGTAGACTGTCCCCACTAACAGTACTTACAGCAGAAAGTGGCCATTGCTTCCTTTGGCTTTTTCTCAGAAGTGAGATGATCCTGAAGTCTTTCTTTAAAATGAGCACATTTCCCCCAGGTTTGTTGGCTGGGTTTGTAGTTAGAGATGTCTGGGTTCATGGGGCTGATACGAAAGAGTGAGTAAACCAAAATGCGACATTCCTAAGCCCATAAATACCAACAAAGAGAATAGTGTGTCTCTGAAACCAGTCAGGCTCATCTGTGGGAAATTCGTTATTTTCCTCTGAAATAAAGGAAGGCGTACCTGGAAAGAAGAAGGGAGTAGAATGATGTATCTTACCTGTCTGCCACTCTCTCTCCTTCCCCCTCTTCTCCATCCCCTTCCTCTTCTCTCCTTCATCCTATCCCCTCCTCCCTTTCTCGCCAGAGCCTCATATAACCTAGGCCAGCCTTATACTTACTACATAGCCAAGAGTAACCCTGACCTCACAATTCTCCTAACTCTACCTTTCTAGTGCTTGGATTATAGGCAGGTGACACCACACCTGACTAACATGTTCTTTTAAAGTAAAGGTTACTGTGGGAATGTTGCCTGAAGAAAATTAGCGTTCCATCGGTATAAAAGACAGTGTACTATAATTATCATTTGGTCAGGTGTGTACATATGTATCATATACTACATATTTAATACATAGGAATAGTATAATATGTGCTGTGCTTCAGATAAGCTTCCCTCAAAGTTCATGTGATAGAGGCCTGGTTCCCAGAGTTGGGATTATTGAGCGGTGTTGCAATCATTAGGAGATGGGGCTTTGTGTGGGTCCCACTGTTACTGGGAATGTGCCCTGAAAAGGGATGGTGGGACACCAGACCCTTCCTGTCTTTCTTTCACTTCCAGCTGCCATAAGGTGAGCAGCTTCCTCCTCCATGTGCTCCCACCAAGGGGTTGCTCAGACGGGGGTAGAACTGGCCAGAAGTAAGTTATTTCAGAAGTGTTATAATCTCATGCAGCTGACTAACGTGGCTTATATGTGGCAGAAATCGAAGCTGCTTAGAACAGTGAGCAGGCCTCCCAGAAGGATATATGGGTTCCCTGAAGTATGTCTGCTACATGCCTCTTTTAGATCTAGCTTCTGAATTGTTTTTGTTTTAATTTTTGAGGCAGAGTCTCACTGTGTGGCCCTGAGTGGCCTAGACCATTTGTTATGTAGACCAGGCTGGCCTCTAACCTACAGAGAGATTTGCTTCCCAAGTACTGGGTTAAAAGGCATGTGTCATTTCTGTCTTATCTTCCTTCACATTCTTACAGACACAGTTCTTCCACAGATTTTTTTTCATACTGAGGCATTGGTTTTAGTGATAGTACATCTTACTCTTTTACATAAAAATATCAGTCACATGACAATTTTGCAAAATTTGTAATTTATGCAAAGCCCTTTGCTCATAATGAGCATACCATACAAGGGAATAGTACGAATTAAGACATAATTTTCTAAAACTTCATCCTATATTTAATATCCAATCCATGTTATCTAATATGACTTGGAGTTTTAACTTCTAGAAAGGAGAGTCAGTTTTTGCAAGATCTGTATCATGTTAAATTTGTGCACACTGGTTATTGGAATTAGTCTAAAAGTACTGAGTATATGCATTCACCCCCATCACTTTGATATAGTATATAAGCAAAATATTCAAACTACGACCTCATTGAAAAGTAAAACTATGGAGGAGGGCTGGGTGTAGTGGTGCACATCTTTACTCCCAGCACTCAGGAGGGAGAGGCATGGGATTTCTGTAGGTTTGAGGCCATCCTCATCTACATAGCAAGTTCTGGGGCTACATAGACCCCTTCTCAAAACAAACAAAAAGAACTGTGAAGGAAAAAGGAAAATTAAAGTAGGTTAGAAATTTTCTTTTCAAAGATCTGTAATAATATATTTCTAATTTGGGCCTGATTTTTTTTTTTTTTCTTGTTTCAGGTGGGGCATCGGTGTGGGTAGTGGTCCTGGGATTAAATTCAGAGCATTGCTCATGCTGGGCAAGTCCATTCCTAATTGGTATCTTAGTAACCCTTGTTGGTAAGAAGGAGAAGCAACAAAATGTAGAGGCTGCAGGAAGGGCATCAATGTGGTTATATTTTGTTTGTGCTGAAATGTGATATTTGTATGTTAATAAATAAAGTTTGCCTGGAGATCAGAGGTCATAGCGAGCCAGGAACAGAAGTCAGACGGTGGTAACCCACACCCTTAATTCCATCACATGGCAGTCAGAGTCTCTGTGTGTTCAAGGACACAGCCAAGCGTGGTGACACAAGCCTTTAATCCCAGTACCAACCATAGAGACCTGGAGGTCTATATAGACAGGCAGTGACGAGGAAGTCATGTGGCTGGGCTTAGAGCCAATGAGAAGGCAGAACAGGAAAGCAATAAAAGCGCAGGTCAGGCAGGAAGAAGCTCTCTCTGAGGAAGCAACGGTGGCGAGGTGGTAAGATAAGGTAGTCGTGGCTATTGCTCTGATCTCTGGCTATTACCTCTGTATTTGGCTCTGTGTTTCTTATTTAATAAGACTGTTTAGAAATTTGACTACACACCAAGATCTTTTTGGGTTCATCTAGAGCCCAGTGGTTACTTTCTTTTTATTTTGTTTTTATTGTCATTATTATTTTGTTTTTGTGTTTTTATTTTGTTTGGGAAAGGATCTGATCTCATGTGGCCCAGGCTAGACTGAAGCTTGTGTGATTCTGCTTCTGCTCTCTGAGGACTGGAATTACACTCTTGTAGCACATGCAGGTTTGATGATTACTTTTTTTTCTCATTCATTCATTTGGAAGCAGGGTATAACTATATAGCATTGGCTGGACTAGAACTCTCTATGTAAGCCAGGCTTACCTGAAATTGAGAGAGCTGTCTGCCTCTGCCTTCCCAGTGCTAGGATTAAAAGTGTGTGCCACCACTCCCAGCTAATGGTCACTTTTGAAAATGACAGTTGATATTTCTGTGAGCTAGTATTTCCTATGATGTGTTCCACGTCCAGCCAGTTCTTGACCTGATCCTTGCAAAAGGATTCTATCATCACAAGTAGAGAATTACACTGTATATGGGTAAATTAAAGACTGAAAAATCCCTAGTAATAACAAAAGATGTTTTTTACCTTGTGTTTTCCAAACTGCATTAATCTCCCAGATCATGTGCATCTATCTTCCAAGAACCCTCAGGGCCTACTTAGATGAGAGAGCAGTGTTCTTGAACAGAAGAAGTACATTATGAAAATAGTGTGTCAGTTAAAGGATCTAGACATGTGTAGGAAGAATAGTAAACAGAAGAAAGGGAGCAGTTAGAATAATATGGTATAAAGAACATGTCCTACGCACTGTAACAGCAAATATTTATTCATTAAATAATTCGAAAAATGTCACTGTGTGTCGCAGCACAGGTGTGTGGGTTCACGCAGATCCGTGGAAAGAAGACTCAGAGGTATCTTAAGAATGAATTTAAACTTTCATGGCTGCAGGGAGGTCCAGCCTGGAAGGACTGAAGCACTCTCCCTTCGCCTAGGGCATTTTTATTTCTCTCTAATTACAGTTTAGCCAGTTAATTTCCATACCTTCAAAGCAACCTGAAAGCAGCTCCCAGAGATAAAATGCCAAGTGCAAATTCCTTGATTTCTCAGGTACCATGGTATTCTGGGTTTCCTGAACCAAATTTTGCATAGGCCTTTGATCCTTGGGAGACTCTCTGATCCTTGACTCTCAGACAAGATTCACATAGGGCGATAAGAGAAACAAAAGGTGTCGGGTACAACAAAGGATGGATTAGAGCTAGGTGCTACTCTCTGGAACCAGGCCAGGAGTAGCTCAGCAGGAAAGCAGCTACAATATTTATGGAACTTTTCTGTATGCCAAGTACTGTTCTAGACCTAAGGATGGGGGGGAGGTGGGGGGAATGAAACCTAGCTCCTCAAAATCATTGTCAATCCCTTGAAGTTTATGTAGATAGGTAGATAGACAAAAGAAAACAAACATACAACATGGCAAGTGATAAAGAATGCTAACAGGGATTAAGCAAGAGAAAAGTAGGGTCCACGTAATGATGCTTAGAGCAACGTTCTGATGAATTGATTTACAGATTTGAATCTCTAAGGAAGAAAACAATGTGAGCCTCGAGCCTCTAAGCACAGAGAGCAGCAAGGGCTTTGAGGTAGGAACCCAGGATGACAGAGTGAGTAGGAGTAGCCAAAGAGATAAGGAGGGAGGATTGGGGATGAGCAATGGTTAGATCCTGTAGGATCTAGTAGACCATGGTAAGGACTTGAAATTTTTATAATGAGTGCAGCTGGAAGCCAGTGAAGAATTTTGGTCTAATTAATGGCATGATGTGATACTTCATTTTCAGTAAATACTCTGACTTGTATTTGGAAAACAGGCTGGAACTGAGAGAGAGACAGCAGTAGTTCTCAACCTTCCTAATGCTGCAACCCTTTAATACACTTCCTTATGTTGCAGTGACCTCCCCCGAACCATAAAATTATTTTCATTGCTACTTCATAACTAATTTTGCTACTGTTAGGAATCATACTATAAATATCTGTGTTTTTCAGTGGTCTTAGGCAGCCCTGTGAAAGGGCCATTCGACACCCCCCCCCCCCCCTCCACAAGGGGTCTCAACCTACAGGTTGGAAACCACTGGTTTAGGGCCATTGCCAAGACTCAAGCATGAAGTATCAATGGCCTGCATTCAGGAAATAGTGGTGCAGGGGAAGGAAGCAGTCAGCTTCAGGGTGTATTTTAAATGTAACAGTAAATAGGTACTCATCACACTGTGCTCTGGGTTTTATTTTAACTGTTTAACCCTAGTTACTTAATTCTCCATAAAACCTTTTGAAATAGTTATCTGTAGTGTGCAGTGGAAACCACAGCACAAGAAAGTAGCCTGCTCAGTCACACAGCTAACCAGTGATGGCAGTTGAATTTGAAACCAGGCATTGTAATTGTGGATCCTGTGCTAGAACCATTGTATAACACACACACACACACACACACACACACACACACACACACACACACACACCCCAGGGAGAAAGTAGAGGAAAAGTAGGCTAGGACCAAGCAAAAACCATGCAATGCTTTTTGCTATTCCTTCATCTAGTTGGTGCAAAAACTCCTAATCAGTTTAGTGCCTGGCTAGTTCCATAGCCTTGTCCTTTCCTTGTTTCTCTGTGAAACTATTTTTTGAAAGACTTGTAAAATGTCTTGGGGAAAATGACATCTTCTGACTATATCTCCTCATAGGAAAATATTGGTGCACCATGAACTTGGTACTGGGCAGACTAGGGTGTGGAAGAGTAAGATAAAAGCCAAAAGTTCATTGGGGGTTGATTCTGACAATTCTTTGATACATTATTCCACCTTCTACTCCATCCTCACCCCCACATACACACTTCCTGTTAAACAAAAGCCTAGCAAGCAGGGCACTGTAGGCTGCCTCTTAGTTCTCTGCTACCTGGATTCAGATGGGCAGGTAGGAAAGGGAAAACTGTTACTACTGCTGATCACATCATCCTTATCTTTTCCCACTTTCCCTTAGCTTGGGGCCTTTAGTACACTTTCTAGGAAGGAAGAAGCAGATCTAAGAATTTATAATTTTATTTTTTTCCAATTGCAGTAGCCTTGCTATGCTAATCAAATTGAGGTTAAACTCTCTTCTAAAACTTATTGAACTCTACCTCTGAAATAGTAGATGTGAGAAATAGTTGTAAGAATAGATTGGGGTATTTTGACAGGATTTGGTGTACACCAGGAGCCCATAAGGCAGATATAAAGCAGGGGTGGGTTATGACTGGATGTGAGTCCTGAGAATGGAAATTTAGAAATGACCAAGGACCACTGATTTCCTGTTTGCCTAGGACTTCAGTTTTTCTTTTGCTGCTTCCGAGGATGCTAGCCCACCATTAGATGTCAGAACCTTGGAGAGTTCCAAACAGCCTGGTTTGAACTGTGACTGAAGTTGCCCTCTTGGCAAGAAGCAGACAGGGCAAGGCTCGTGTGTGTTGCTGAAGCAAACCTAGCCATGTTTTTCAAGGGACCCTCATGTACTAGCACTGGACTGCATGAGGGTCTTCAGGGAGGGCAGCTGGAGATTGCAGCTCGTCTTACAGAACAAGTCCAAAACCATTTTAATCGCCAGAGCATCTAATAAATTGTGATATGACAGAAGGCAGTGGGAGTTTGTTTCAGACATCCCCAAGGCCCTGTCTAGAATATGGATATGTTCTTTGTTCGTGACCTTTTATAAAAGTTAATTGAAATCTTTGTGGAGTTAAAAAGGGATGCTCTAATTTATTTATTTGGTTGGTTGGTTGGTTTTGGTTTTCAGGACAGGGTTTCTCTGTGTAGCTCTGGCTGTCCTGGAACTATCTCTGTAGACCAGGCTGGACTCCAACTCAGAGAGATCTGCCTGCCTCTGCCTCCCGAGTGCTGAGATTAAAGGTGTGTACTACTACAACTGGCTGGGACACTCTAATTTAAATCAGCTCTTGTATTTTGGTAAAAAGGAATATTTGAAACTAAAAGATGATAAAAGATAAGTTATCCTGACCTCCACATGCAACATGCCATGTATACATGCACAGAATGAGTAAATAAAAATATAATCAAAATTATTTTTTAAACTACTGTGTGCAGCAGCCAGCAACAGACTTTTCTATTATCAAGTGTAGGTTTCCTTCATTTTTTTTTTTTAACCTCTAAGTTTAATAATATTTTTTTGTGACACTAAGGAAAATCCTGGAGGTAATACTAGCCAAGGGCAGACATGACAGGACAGAAATAATCATGACATATTAATACTCTGTCACAGAATGCAGGTACAGTCATTATCCTGTTAGACTATTTGATTTGGTCTTATTTTACTTTATTATTTTGGTTTAAGGATAAGGTCTCTGTGTTGCTTGGACTGGCCTGGAACTGAGTAGATAGCTCAACCTTCCGAGTGTTGGGATCACAGCTGTATGCCACCATGCTGAACTTTTTATGTTGTTTGAAAGAACAAGAAGGATAGAGTAAACGTTCTAAATACTAAGTGATTTGCAGTGCCTGAAATGATCGAGTGAGGTTACAGATGTGTGATGACAAATAAGATTTTAGAGACAAGAAAAAGATTTTGTTAGAGAGAATAATGATTTAGCCTAGTGTGTATGAGACCCTAGGTTTTAGTTTAATCTCAGCACCACAAAATAATAGAGAAATACAGAAATTTTCAATATGGTAAAGATTAATGACTATTGACTATCTTGATGAAAAATATGTTTTAAAATGATGAAATAAACCCAGTTTGTGGTCAGAGTTTGGACTAGAACTTAAATTTGTATTTTATACTACATATATCAAACATCAAGAAGGAAACCTCAGAAGTTTTCAGGTGGTCTGAGCAGGGGCAGGAATTGTCTTGAGTGTGAGTGTGTGCTGATGGAACTGCAGGTGAAAGTCACGGGAAGACAGTGACACAGTAAGGAGAGCCGATGTCAGGATGCAGAGAGTCTAGGGTACGAGCAGGAGGGGGACTAGGAAGCAGGCAAGTAAATAGCAACTTCCAATCTGGATGTTAAATGTAGAAGACCGGAACAGTATCCTTCTAAAAATACTGGATGGTTGGCAGTTCTTTTCATTTAATAAATATTCACCAAGCTTTTGAAATTTTTTTTAGTATTTGATAAGATTGAGGTTAGTGTGGGTCTCTTCTCCCCTCCTCCTTTGTCTAATATCATAGTCCTGTATTAGCCAGGCTTCTCTAGAGGAACAGAATTGACAGGATGAATTTATACAGAGAAGAGAAAGGGGATTTATGGCTTACAGGCAGTGTGGACCAGCTGATCCAACAATGGCTGCCTACCAATGGAAGGCCCGAGAACCCAGTAGTTGTTCAGTCCACTAGACTGGATGTCTTAGCTGGTCTTTAGTATGTGGCAGAATCCCAAAGAAGTAGGCTCTAATGCCAGTGAGGGAATGGAATTGCCAGCAAGAGTGAGAGTTAGCAGGCAAAGAGAACAAGCTTCCTTCTTCCATGTCCCTTACATAGCTGCCAGCACAAGGTGTGGCCCAGATTAAAGGTGGATCTTCTCACCTCAGATTTAATTTAAAAAAAAAAAAATCTCTGGCTTTAATTAATTCCAGATGTAGTCAAATTGACAACCAAGAGTAGCCATCACAAGTCCTAGCATGTATTTTCTGGAAGAAAAAAAAAAAAACAAGAACAACATTAGATCAGCTATGCAGATAGAAACTTGTTTCTTAGGGCCAATGAGATGGCTCAGTAGGTAAAAGTACCTGCCTCCAAGGCTTAAGTCCTGAGTTCAATCTCTAAGACCCACATGGTCGGAAAGAACTGAGTCCTCTAATCTGTCTTCTTACCTTCACTTGCAACATGGCGTGTGCACACACTAAATAAATAAAATTGTAATAGGAAATGTGGTATTTTGTTTGTGCTCTAGCAAGTAAAGCTTGCCTGGGGATCAGAAGACAAAGCCAGCCACTATATTAAATATAGAGGTCAGGCAGTGGTAGCACACGCCTTTAGTCCCAGCATTTGGGAGGCAGAGATTCATCTGGATCTCTGTGAGTTCAAGACCACACTGGGAACAGAGCCAGAGTGGTGGCACATGCCTTTAATCCCAGCACTAACCATAGAGGTCTGGAGGTCTGTACAGACAGACAGGAAGTGACAGAGCTGGGCAGAAAGAGGAAGTGATGTAGCTGGGTGGAGTGAGGAAGTAAGATGGCAGGGCACAGAAAGGTATATAAGGTGTGAGTAGACAGGAAGTAGCTCTCTTGGGCTGAGGATTTCCTAGCAGTAAGAACTTGTGGCTGGCTTATTCTATTCTTCTGATCTTTCAGCTTTCACCCAAATATCTGGCTCCAGGTTTTTTATTCATAAGACCATTTAGCAATTTGTGTTACAAAGAAAAGTGTTTTTAAACTACTTCTGTGTTTAAACTTAGGTGATTATAAATCAGTAGCTTCTAAACTCCATTATTTTAAAAAATAATGCCCCGTGAGTGTATTAGAAAACATGTAAGTATAAAATTTCAATAGTGTATTAGTTTTTTATTGCTGTGGGAAACAAAAACCCTGACAAAAGCAACTTAAAGAAGGGTTTATTTTGGCTCCCAATCCAAAGGTTTGGCCATTGTGGTGGGCAAGTCTTGAATGTCTTGTAGCAGGAGCCTGAGGCGGCCTGTAACCTTGTATCTGCTGTTGTGAAGCTGAGAGTGATGAACCCTTGCACATTCTCAAGCCCCAGTCCATAGGATGGCACTGCCTACATTAAGAGTGGGTCCCCACTTCAATTAAATGAATCTAAATAATCTCCCAAAGATGTGCCTAAAGATTCATTACCATGGTGATTATAAATTCCACCAAGTTGACAATCAAGATTAATCATCACAAATAAGTAACCTGTATGTTGTATGTGGTGGTTTGAATAACAATGGCCCCCATAGCCTTCTATGTTTGAATGCTTAGTCACTAGGGAGTAGAACTGTTTGAAAGGATTAGGAGAAGTGGCCTTTTTGGAGTAGGTGTGACTTTGTTGGAGGAAATGTGTCACTGGGAGTGGGTTTTGAAGGTTTCAAAAATCCACAGCAGGCCCAGTCTCTGCCTCTTTCTCTCTCCCTCCCCCCTTCCTCCCTCCCTCCCTCTCTCCTTCTCTTTCTCTCTCTTTCTCTGCCTATGGATCAGGATATAGCCCTCAGCTACTACTCCAGTGCCTACCTGCTTGCTGCCATACTCTCCACCGTGATGATAATAGACTAACCCCCTGAAACTGTAAGAAAGCTACCAATTAAATGCTTTCTTTTATAAGAGTTGAATTTGATCATTGTGTTTCTTCATAGCACTAGAACAGTGACTAAGACAGTTGTTTTAATTATATATTAAAACTATGAAAAAAGCACCTCTTTATTGCAATGCATTTCCATATAATGTTGTTTAAGATTGCTGGAAGAGGCCATAGTTCCTTATCAGTAGTAGATACTGTGGCATACAAATAAATTACATTATATCAAAGCAAAAACAAAACAGATACCAAGTGATTTTCATAATGAAATTTCAAGTTAGTTAAAGAGTTGGGGGGGGGGGTTGAGATAGGCTTTTTTGTGTAGCCTTTGCTATCCTGGAACTAGCTCTGTAGACCAGGCTAGCATTGAACTCACAGAGATCCTCCTGCTTCCCAAGTGCAAGTGGGATTAAAGGCATGCAGCAGCACCACCCAATGTTTGTGTGCAAGTGTTAATGTGTGCGTGTGCGTGTGCGTGTGTGCGTGTGTGCGTGTGTGTGTGTGTGTGTGTGTGTGTGTGTGTGTGTGTGTGTGTGTGTTTATTTTGTCCTTTATTCTATTCAACAAACATGTTAAGTACCTGATTCCTAGCAGAGGGTAGACAGCTTCTTAAATGAGATGATGTTCTGGGATCAGCTTCTTGAAAGGTGACTAGAAGTTGCTTCAATGAGAAGGTAATTCAGAGAGAACAGGGGTGCGTAAGAGGCATAGGAGAATCTTCCATGCTAATGCATACACATCATGCTTTTTAACAGCTTCATGGAATTCTATCATATGCCATTCCTTTACTGATGGATTTTTAGACTATTGCTTGGTTTCGATTATTTCGAGTAATATTGTACTGAGCATACTTAGACTCTTACACCTTCAAACTTGTAAATGTAATCCTGCCTCAAAGAGATTGGCTTAAATAATCACCATTAATGAATTTGCATACATATCTTAGGTCTGACCTGAAGTTAATCACATTTTATTATATTATATAATTTTGAGACTTAGTCTATTTTAAATCAAATTTTAAGCTATTTTCAGTGTTGTATCATGTAGAGATTTTTGCTGTGATCAACCAGTATGGTAAGCTCGTGGAAGAGCATAAGCCAAAGACTAACAGGATCACTGTGGCGGTTGTATCAAAACTGGGAGATTGAGGGCCAGCAAAATTAGGAAAACTAGCTGAGAAATTGTCTCAATAGTTTGGGCAAGGAAGTGGTGGCCTGTACCAGAGAGGGACTGATGGAATTTAATAATAATGGTGAAATGTCAGAGTTAAAGTTGAGTGGATTTGCTGATAGGTTGGATAGAGAGAGAGAAAAGAACTCTAGTGATTAACTTTAGAAATAAAGTAGTGCATGGCTATGTCAGAAAGGGAGGGAAGGTGCGGGCTCAGGGGCAGTGACCTGGAGTTCTGTTGGGATGTGTTCAGTTTGAAGTGTACAGTAGGTGTCTGTGTGCGCTTGGTGAGTAGCTGGCAGATGGCGATAGTTAGCAAGGTGCCAATATTAATGAATGAACAAGTGGTGGCAGATCAAAAAGGAAATAAATAGGTAAAGTAAAAGCTTGAAAGAGAGCAAGAATTGTAGTTAATTTTCTATTATTATCTTTGTTGAGGTGTTGGGAAGCAAGTCAGATCTTGTGCATGCTAGGCAAGAACTCCATTGAGTATATCCTTTATTGTGACTTATATATGGTTCTTTCTTGTCTGCTTATTTTGATTGATAGCACTAAATAAGCCAAGTCTTACTTTGATTGATAGCACTAAGCTGGTCAGAGTTTAAAGCGATAGAAAAAATACATTTGTACACGTGTGTACATTTCTTTCTCTTAGAATCTACCTGTATCTAAAAATGTTTCTACTAGTAGTATATAGGAGCCAAATGCAATGGTTCATGCCCCTAATTCCAGAATTTTGGAAGCTGAGGCGGAGAATGATCATGAGTTCATGGCTAATCTGGACTATAGCGTGAGAGCGATCCTGTTTCATTAAATAAAAAAGAGCAATACTACTTTATGCAATTGCTGTTTTGTCAAAAGTATAATTGTTTAACAAAAACCTTTTCATTTTTTTCTCCTATATAAAATCTGAAATGTTTTCACACACACACACACACACACACACACTCACACACTCACACACTCACACACTCACATTCTAATAAAGCGAATTGAAAAACCTCTTGGTTAACAAGCAATTAAGCTGTAATCCTTAGCTACCATTCTGCAAATTGTAATTTACCCAGGATTTAGACCCTGCTTTGGTTTGCCCTTTGGGAATAGCATTCCCTTAACCCCTACTGTCCTCTCATCTTGGATTTTTCCTTCTGTACAGACAGAAGACTACACTTCCAACTCTTACTCCTTATTCTCAGCAAATAAAATATCTTTCCTATCTTTTATGTGTGTGCCATGGGGGGGTGCCTGCATTTAATAAAACTTTATTCCATTCACAGCACAAACTGCAACTGAATTATAGTAATTTAAGGTACTCTGAATTTAGTCTTTGTATGCATCTGTATAATTGCATTTTTTAAACTGATTTTAAGGATTTTTTAATGATTTATTTATTTTTACTTTATGTGCATTGATGTTTTGCTTGCATGTATGTCCGTGTGAGGGTGTTGGATCCCTTGGAACTGGAGTTACAGACAGTTGTGAGCTGCCATATGGGTACTGGGAATTTAACCCGGGTCCTCTGAAAGAGCAGCCAGTGCTCTTAACCACTGAGCCATCTCTCCAGCCCCCTGAATGATTGTAGTTTATTCAGGAAACATAAAGCCAGAAACTTACTGAATGTGAATAGTAAATCCATATTAATTCCTAATCCTTTAGTTTTCAACAGATCAAATCCAAAAATCTTGAGATATCTCACTGACTTCTTCAAGCTGGTTTGGTTAATAGACATCTTTATTTATATAGAAACATAATGGTCTAAAAATATTTAAATAGTGCATTAGTAGCAGTGCATGGTGGGCTTTAAATTTCAAATAGAGCAAGCTTGGATTTCCCCAAGGCTTTAGCTTAGATAAGTTCAACTCTATCAAAAAATTTTTATTCATAAAACACTTATTTCTACCACATTTATTAAATTTTGGAGTGTCAGGTTTTTATATGTACAGTCAAAATTATGAAGGAATCATAATTTTACAACTTACATTTCATAATGATTACATCATTAAACTAATTAGATAAAAATTAGAAAACAAACTGGATTTACCATGAAATGATCTCCCTCTAGAAAAGGAAGGAAGAAGGATGAAGAGGGTGGTGCTTGGGAGTAGCTGCCAAGGCAACCAGAGTCGCTGGGGTTGGTTGGTTGCTTTATTGCATTTTGTTTACATTTGGTTTGGTTTTGCTTTTTTTTTTCCTAAGAGAGGAAGAACATAAGTTAGGAGGGGAGGAAGGGAGGTCTGGGAGGAGTTGGAGAGGAAGAAAAAACATGATTAAAATATATTTGGTTTTTTTTGTTGTTTTTGTTGTTTGTTTGGTTTTGGTTTTTTGAGACAGAGTTTCTCTATATAACAGTCCTGGCTGTCCTGGAACTCAATTTTTAGACCAAGCTGGCCTTGAACTCAAAGAGATCGTCCTGCCTCTGCCTCTGAGTGTCGAGATTAAAGGTGTGCGCCACCATGCCCAGTAATCAAAATATATTGTATGAAATTCTCAAAAAAGTAATGAAGAAAAAAACTGCAGAGAAAGGATGCCAGGGTAATGTGACAAACACCTAAAACTGGGCTTTCACAAAAACAAAACAGTGCCCCAATCTCAAAGGCCACCCATTCCTCAATGACGGGCATTTTCCATGGAGATTTTTTTTTTTTAACTCAAATGTATTCCCTTGCTGTTGCAAGTTCATTCAGAAAAAAAGTGCAGATGTCTACAAAACATGCAAAGTGAATTCTGCTGTTGCTTCTAATGGGGGGGGGGGGGGACAGACAGAAAAGATTGGTTAGAAAGATGGGCCCCAAGCTGTTGGAACTGCTGACTAAGCAACAAGGTGTAGGACACTGAGCCAGGGACACACAGTGGGACACACTCTAAACTGGGCGTGCCAAATCTGTGAGCTGTGGACCATGTGCATCCCAGAAGAGCTGTGGATGTGGCCCAATACATTTGCAGGGGACAGCATCATATCACAGTGCTACAAGACTAACCATTTTAACCACCTACAGACATCACTTAATGCAGAAGTTAAGTTGCTATTCAATTCTATGAAGTCATGTTGTTTTGCCAACATTAACATTTTAAAGGCTGCAAAAGGAAACCTTGTTCAAAATTGTATCTGTTCCTGTAGTCAGGATCATCATGACCAAGGTCATAGGACCAGCAGATTGCATCAACATGAACAGTTCCTCTTTGCTGTTAGAAGGAGACATTTGTTGAATGACTACAAGGTTCTTTTCATTTGGTTGTATTTCTTTCCCTCTACACATTCCCAGTAGGTAGCTTCATGAGATGCCAGATCTTAGTTCCTGATGCTACCCTGAGTAAAAGCTCAGGCTCCGTTCTTGTATTAGATCCTTCAATATTGCCCAAATTGGAGCCTTTTTTTTTTTTTTTTTTTGTCCTTCCTGTGAGCCTCTTTGATCTGATCTGTTTTCTTCTAGCTTCTAGCAATGGGTCTGTTCCACCTAGGATTTTGTCCTCTTAGCCCCACTGCTCAATGAAAAGTGGTTTTAAAGCTGCCCCAACAATACATCTGATGTCTTCCAGCACTAAATAAGTACTCTGGGGGAAGTTGTGCTAGAAATTATAGGGGACTCAATGAGATATAAACACACCAAGGAGAATTTGCAAGCCATGGTTTTTTTCTTCAGAAAGCTGAGTTCCATTGAAATACTGATAATGAATTAAAGGTAAACTTATAGGTTATGCTAGTTATATATGCTTAGAAACTGAAGCTTCCGAAATTTGGTTTGTCCAAGAGCTGAAAACATAGCCCAGTGTTTTTAAGATTAAGTGATGGTGTTTTAGAGCTGTCTGTTTAATTACTCCTGGCTTAGATGTTAGCCATAAGTAACCCCTGTGTGTCTTTTATCTTCCTTCTGGAATTGAATCATACTTTATTCTTCAGAACCTGCCTCATAAGTTGTGCTCTTCCCACCATTGAACTTAGAAACAAATGAAAAGCAGAGGGTAAAGTCGCTTGAAACCACAGGGCTAGACTTTCTGTTAACCACTTTTACTCAGGAACCTTCATGTACTGTTCTGCTAGCTTGTTTGCAATTGCTTCACTGAAAAACTCTTTCTGCTGCACCCAGCTCTAGCTGTAATCTTAACTTCCCAATGCACATTTCTGAATAAACCAGCCCAGCATGGCCTCATCCTTACAGTTCACCTGACTAATTCAGTGAAAAGTAAGGGGGTTAGTGTGTGTGTGCTCGCGCGTGCTGCTCTTTTATCTATGAGTGAATAATGACAATGCCTTAGATCTCAAGTATCTGTTAAAAATGTATCTAACTTAAATGTACTTTTATACAGAGATCAAATGTTAAAATAACATGTTTCTTTCATCAGTATCTTATTCTCCTGGTTTGACATTTGGATCCTAATTCTTGAAAATTACATGATTTGATAAACCATAATATTTGAACTACATTTCTTCCCTTCTTAAGAAATAATTGCATATCAAAATAGCTATATGAATGTATGTGTCTGTGTAAAGAAATGTTAGAAGTGTGACCAGATTGCATTTATAAATATTATTATAACACTACCATAAGTTGAGTAAATAGCACACCACATCAGTACAGTTTAGAGTGACTCATTTATCAGTCCAGTCAAATTCATTACTCAGAAATAATTTACAACAGACTTTGAGGTCCTATAGAGATGATAAAAATAAGTGGGATAAAAATACCTATTTGGGGGAGTTGTCTGGAGTGTTGAATACCATTGAGATGACATCATCATCAAATATGAATTGTAGCACTTTCCCCCACTATCCAATCACCTTTTTAAAAAAATAACTGCCTAAGAGACAGTTTTAAAATAATGAAACTTGACTGCATAGAATCAGTAAATATACCCAGCTATTTCTCTGAAATTACAATGAGAGTTTACTGTGTTTCAGACACTATCTCATCTTGTCTATAAGCCAGTATTGCTTAATGATAGCTCCTCTGTGATAGTCTTGAAGTGCTGGTGGGCTTTTTACTGTTTAGCTTCTTTCTTCACAGGAACTGTAAATCTGTATGTATTGGTTACTGAATTCCCTGTGGCTCCACATCAGCCATCAAGTCCTACAGGACTGCTTACATTTCTTTAACATTTGCACTTTTTCAGCTTATTTTTTGAAAGAAGTTTCTGGTTATTTTTCAGTTTGTAAAATGTCAATCGCATTAGGTCTCATGCCTACTACTTTAAACCCTCCCCCAATCTCCTAGTGTTGTATACTGAGTTCCTCCTTAGGCTTAGACACATCTTGTGCCACCCCCTTGCTCATTCTTGGTGCACTGCCCCCTGGTCCTTCTTTGGGTTTCATGTGTCTGCTATCTCCTGCTGGCATGCTTCTCTCCCCAGCTGGAATAGGAACTTCCTAGACAAGCCTCTCCCAATCATTCTGTCTAGAGTGGCCTCCCTCTGAGACTCTCCAGCTGAGGGCACTGTATCTCTGGCAGTTATAGTACTCTGTGGTTGCCATTTTTATTTGTGTAGTTATTGTCTTCCTTTCTGTTGACATAGACGCATAATGAAGACAGGGTGCCAGGAACTTTGGCAGGAGAAGTTATTCAGACATTTGTAGAACAAATGAGTAAATTGATGACTCTTACTCTTTAACTTCATAATTTAACCTCATAGTGATTCAACTTGCATCTTTAATTTGGTTCATGAGGGAGAAGCCATTATATTTTCAGATCGATTTGCTAAAGTAATGTAAATATTTTTTTAAAAATATCCATGCCATGGGTGAGGGAAGAGTCTCCCCCCATCAACGCCTGAAGCAGATGGGAGAACTGTCCCTGCCCCACACCAGCCATAACACTTGGGAGAGCAGGCCCTGCATCTCACCTGGGCAGCACAGTAGAGCTGACCCTGTTGGCAGAGGTGTAGGTGAGTCA
This sequence comes from Peromyscus eremicus, assembly GCF_949786415.1. NCBI lineage: Eukaryota > Metazoa > Chordata > Mammalia > Rodentia > Cricetidae > Peromyscus > Peromyscus eremicus. Next base: position 45,448,175 of record NC_081422.1, on the reverse strand, counting down.
GCTCTGATGGTGTGAGCATGGGAGCTCAGTCTCCATTACAAATCTGTCTTGTGGCAGCATAGGCAGGGGAGAGATGCCCCTGCTTCAACGCTTGAGGCAGGTGGGAGAGCTGGCCCTGATGTCGTTGGAGCAGAAGAGCTGTCCCTGCCCCTTATCAGCTATAGCACTGTGGTGCCCATGCCTAGCCTGGGCAACACAGTAGAGCTGGCCCTGAAGGTGTAGGTGAGGGAGAACAGACCCTGAGGAAGGGAAAGCCTGAGAACTGGCCACACTCCTTGCTCATCATTGCAGGGGGTGAACTAGCCAGGACAACTCTGGTGGGGAGAGCTAGTGGGTTGACTAACCCTGCAACTACCCAGACCCAGAACCAGGTTTATGTGTTGACCCACCCCAGCATCCACTCCATCTGTGTTCTGCTGCAGTATGGGGGTCGTGGGGAAGGGTGTCAGTCCTGTGGACCCAGGACTGCAGGATCCCCAAGACACAGGGCAGCAACTGGGTATCCAGAAAAAGGCCCAGTGAGGGCCCAGTGTGGATGGTGCAGCAGAGACCGGGGGGGGGGGGGGGGGGGGGGGGGGGGGCTCGAACCAAACCAATGATTCTTTGCAATGAACGCCTAAGTGTAAAAAAATGATGTATGGATAAAGGGGTTTACCACGTGACTCACTGTGTCACACTGCAGCTTCCATGATGTGATTTTTCCCCTTCTTTTTTGTTTTTTTCCTTTTTTCTCTTAAATTTTATCTTGTTTTATTTGGGGGAGGGGTGGGATCGGAAGGCATGATGTAAAAGACACAAAGAATTGAAAAAAAAAGACAAAAGTTATCTATGCCATATAGTTGGAAACTGTGCCACTATCATGTTCTTTGTACATGTTTATCTTTATAGGCCTCCATTTACTATTAAATAGTTCAAAATTGGAAATTTTTTTCCTAATGTGTATTTTGTGTGGTAACTGCTAGAGTCTTGCAATAGAATAAAGAAAGTGTTGTGTATAGCCAAAGCAAACAGGATAGATGTGGAATAAAAACCCATTCCCAGCTGGGTGGTGGTGGCACACGCCTTTAATCCTAGCATTTGGAAGGCAGAGGCAGGTGGATCTCTGTGAGTTCGAGGCCAACCTGGTCTACAGAGCGAGATCCAGGACAGGTTCCAAAGCTACAGAGAAACCCTGTCTCAAACCTCCCCCCCCCAAAAAAAAAAAAAAAAAAACCATGCCCTGAGTTCCTTTCCATTTAGTTAGAATTCCTGTGCAGAGCAGTTTAACCCAGAGTTTTATAACAGTACTAGATAACCCATGGACTAATTAATTTCCACTGTCACTAAGCATGGAACATAGAGCCAGGGTTCAAAATAAGGTGTGTGGCTGACCCTAGAACTTCATTCTGTTACGTTTGAGGATTTTCTTACTTTAAAAAAAAGTCATAGAAGTTTGTTTTACTCCTATGTTTTATTAAAAAAAATCTTTGAACTTATATTTGATCTCTATATTGTTGTGTTATTACTTTCTTGGTTTAAGAGTTATACATAATTTTAGAAAAATTTGAGTATTTGCTTTAAATTGTTGTTGAACACTAGAACATGGAAGCCAGTGGTAAATAACCTTTAAAATTAGAAAGTGTATAACTAAATGGGCATGGTGGCACACATCTTTAATTCCAGCACTCTGGAGGCAGAGGAAGGCAGATGTCTATGAGTTCAAAGCCAGCCTCGTCTGCATAAGAAGCAAAGTAGATAACTAAAACCTCATTTTACTTCTTAGAACAGTTTGCTTCAGTAGCTCCATAGAGTTAGAACTGAGTGAAGAGTAACAGATGTGAACAGCCTAACGAAGGGAAATTGCTGAACACAATTAAATTGCCAGAGTATACCACAGGCAACAATTTCCTTAATTTTTGTCAAACACATAATTTGAAATGATTATGTGCTTATAAAAACAAACAGAATAAAATGAGGTCTATAATCTGTAGTTTCATATTCACAAATGTCTCAATGTTAAAGTTGAATGTAATTTGATTTTACAAATTATTTTATAAACCAATATATAAAATTAAGGTAACCTAGACTATTCTAACTCAACATAGGTCCTGTATCTAAGTTATCTTCTATTAGAAGTCACATGTTACATAGTACATCTAATATGTTAAATGGTTTTTCGGGTTTTACTTAATAGGCCTTCCATTTTTACACTTTATCAAAGATTGGTAAGAGCCAGTGAGAGCTAAGTTTATAGACTGGAGTCTTGATTTAATAATAATGGGATTTTATTTTATATAATATCTTAATTCTAATTAAAGGAAATAACTTAGGAAAAAATATGATATGGTTATGGGAATTGAAAATAAGGAAAAGATGGCTCAGTTCTCTTACTGTTCTTGAAGAGGAAACCTGAGTTTGGTTCCCATACCTACATCAGGCAGCTAATAACTGCCTGCCACTCCAGCTTCAGGGACCCAGTGCCACCTTCTAGACTCCTTGGTCACCTGCATTCAAAAGGGCACAAATCCACACAAGACACATATGAGCATATACATAATTACAAGTTAATCCTTTTTAAAAGAGAAAATAACAGATCTCTAGATTTTCATGAAAAACACAAATTAGCCAGTTTTGATTGCCTTGTGGGGTTTATTGCCGCCATATTCCTAAAGCACTGTTTCTCTGCAAATTGAGTAGCTAGAAATAAGAAATCCTTGCAAATTTGTTGGTTAAGAACTTCTGACCAGAAGTTAATTATCTGAGTTAATTTTTAACTGAAAATAACTTTTTTAAAGAATATATTCTGATGATGGTTTCCCCTCCCTTTCTCCTCCCAGTTCCTCCCCACTTTTCCTCCCATCTGGATCCACATCCTTTCTATCTCTCCTTAGAAAACAGACAGACATCTAAGGAATAATATTAAAATAAGATCAAACAAAAACAAATTCGAATAGGACAAAACAAAGAAAAGAGCTGAAGAAGAAGCATAAGAAGCACATAGATACAGAGACACACATTAGCACACACAGAAATACCATAAAACACAAAACTGGAAGCCATAATACATGAACAAAGGACCTATGGGGTTTAAAAAAGAAAAAAAAAATGCCCCAACACAACATTATGAGACAAAGAATCTCCAGAGATGCTGTTGAGTTCATTTTGTGTTGGCTATCCACTGCTGGGCTTGGGGCCTCCCTTAAAAGTGGTTTGTGTTAGAGAAAACTAATTTTTCATTTCTAAGTGGTCATCAATTGGAAATCGCTTCTGGGTTAGAGATAGGGATGTGTCTATCCCAGCACTCAGGGGACAGAGGCAGGCGGATCTCTGAATTCGAGGCCAGCTTGGTCTACAGAGCAAGTTCCAGGACAGCCAGGGCTACATAGAGAAACCCTGTCTCGAGGAAAAAAAAAAAAAAAAAAAAAGGAGGAAAGGGAGGTAGGAAGATGTAAAGGCCCAGACTAGAGTATAGTAGTGTCTTATAATGTGAAAAGGAGTAAGAGCAAGTTAGGAAAGAAATGGAGGACAACCAAGAAATTACAGAACCAACAAGGAGAGAGAGGTGTTTTAAGTTGCAGACCCGCCACGTGTTAATGTATTTGAAAGGTCTTAAAAGTTGAGAACTGAGAAAGGGTAATGGATTTAACCTAGGGGAGTTGCCCTTGACTTTAAAGCAATGTCAGTGAGGTGTGAAGCTTAGAAACCACATCACAAGAGGCAGATGGGTAGAAAAGGAAGTTAGAAAAGGAAAATAGCCTGAGTCAACCCTGGTAGTGTAACAGCAACAACAACAGTAAGTCACCAGTGGAGTAATACCTTTTTTGAGGACATCTGTGTGTCAGAATCTACACCATGGTTTTCTCCATTTAAATTGAAAGTTGTTGGGTTTTAATCTTTATATAGCCCTGTAAGAATTCTCTTATGATCCCCATTTTTGGATTAGCAAATGGAGGGTTATAGAGTTTGATTTTTGCTCAAGATTTCATGGTCAACAACTGTGACAGATTTTGGCTCCTGAACACCCCTTTCCCCTCATTTTTGAGAAAGTGTTGGGGTGAGATTGAGACAGGGTCTCATGTAGCAAAGCCTGGCCTTGAACTTACTTCCTGATCCTGTCTTCAAGAGCTGGGGACAGAGGTAAATGCCAGCTCACCCTGTCTGAGCCCTCAGTTTTTACACAATTTGTTAAATGTGAGAAATGTCTACAGCAAACTAAAGGAAAAGGGAGATTCCTTTGAAGTTTAAAGGGAAATAAGTGTTCTTATGTAAAGAGTGGGGAAAAGACAATTACAGGCATTTCCTTATCGTAAAATGAAACACCAAAAGAAACCAAAAATCCAAAAGGTTACCTGTAAACTGAGGAGGGGAACCAGGATGGAAGACTTCTGATTATGTCGAGTCATCTAGTTTTAATGTTGACCTCACTAAGTACCAGATGTTTTATATATTCAAAGTAAATTTGGAGAGAAGCCATTTTCTAATGCTTGAAAACATACACAGCTGTCTTTCTCTCATGTTGGAAATGTTCTATACAAGCTTTTCCAGTAACTGGGTTGTTTTAGGGAGTGCAGGGAATGGAAACCTGCTCTAGACAAGTGCTCTGTCACTGAACCGGATCCCCAAACCTTTCTTTCAAGTACTTTTAAAGCATAGTAGTTAGACTCCGTACTGTAGGCCAGTGTTATCCCAAGCCAGAAAGAACTTCACAGAAATATTAGCTTGTAAACTTCAGTAATTTTATTGTTAGTAGTAATATTAGTATAGCTATTTTGAGATTATTTGATATTAACTCTAGGATAGTACAAGTACTTTATGTGAATATTAAGAACCAAGGTCTTTTAGGAAAATGACATTTTTAAAAACACAAACAAAAGCCAGGGTGGTGGCCCATACCTTTAATCCTAGCACACAGAAAGCAGAAACAGGTAGATCTCTGAGTTCAACACAAGCCTGATCTACACAGCAAGTTCCAGGACAGCCTGGGCTATGCAGAGAAACCCTCTCTTGGAAAAAATAAAATAAAATAAATGAATGAATGGATGGATGAATAGTCAAACCAATGTAATTCCTAGAATATTACTTTTGAAACGGCAGTAAACAGAATAATGCATGTTTATTTTTTTTCTTTTTAAATCCTTACCTCTAGCTGTGTCTCTGTAAAGACATGGAAGTGACTCCTGACCCATCACTAGAAAGCACACCATTATGATTTCCCAGAAAAAACACCACACCTCTCAAAAAATGACTGACTGAGGTTCAGGAAAGGAAATATTCGAGATAAATGTGAATCACTTTTATTATGCCAGAAAACAGCAAGCAGAGTGAAGAGGGGAGGGAAATGTAGCTCAGGGTAGGTCACTTGCCTGGCACACATGCTGCTCAGGACTTCAGGTTGATCCCTGTCTCTGGGGAGAGGATGGACAATGTGATGGGATTTTCACTGCCCAGAGACAAGAAAACCTGAACAACAAAGAATTAAATAAATAGCTACATACAGTTAAGTTGAATATAAAAACCCAGGCATTGTTGTGGAATATTAGTTTAAGATGTGTTACATTTCGTTTATGCCGTGGAACATTTGCTTAATGATGCAAAGATGTGTTGCATTCTTTTATGTTGCACTTGTTTAACTCCGTGAAGCTGTGTTACTTTGCCCGTTTAAACCACCTGATTGGTCTAATAAAGAGCTGAACAGCCAATAACCAGGCGGGACAAAGAATAGGCAGGGCTGATAGGGAGAGAGAATAATTAGAAGGAGAAAAAGAGGGATAGGAAAGCAAGAGAAATCAAAAAGCAAGGAAAGAAGGGGCCAGCCACACAGCCAGACATGGAATAAGAAGGAAAGAAAAGAGATACAGAAATAGAGAAAGGTAAAATCCCAGAAGCAAAAGGTAGATGGGATAGTTTAAGAAAAGCTGGCTAGAAACAAGCCAAGCTCAGACTGGGCATTTGTAAAGTAAGAATAAGCCTCATCCATGTACTTATTTGGGAGCTGGGTGGTGCCCTCCCCCCCAAAAAAAGAGTAAAGAACCAAAGAGTAAAAAACAACAACTACAAGGTATCATTGTGATTCTTAGAAGACTGGAGAGAAAGGCATGCTAAATAAAATGACCAGGCATGTAGATTCTACTCTCAAGTTGGTACTTAATTGAGAAAGAATCTATCATCTATCATTCCTAACCCATTCAGAGAGTGTTAGAAGAACTAAATAATCCTAATTGACAAGAGAAAATTCTCTCTTGAGAAACATTTCCCAACAAAATTTCATTTAATAATTGTGGCAGGAATAAATAATTATAAAAACCAAATTCTGATTCTGTATGAAATCATTGATTCATGTGATGATAACCAGTTATGATAAAACTTTGAATTGTTGTGGGTCTCAGACTTTGACTCCTGTGCCTTCATCTTCAGTATCACCTGGATACTATGTAAAAACAGTGCAGGTGCTCAGCCTCTTTCCCAAGCTCCCAACAGCCTTTGAGGACAGTTTCCAGTAGTCTTTGATTATCAAGCCCTGGAGAGTTCAGTGTGTGCTGGCATTTTAGAACCATGATCATAAGCGAGACAATGCTAAGAATTCTTAATGGAAAGATCAGGAGCTCACCCCTGGAGCTCACTAGTCAATCAAAGCACTCCTAAGCAGAACCAGATATTATAGTGCTCCTTATAAATAAACCTATGGCATTTTCTTGTCACTTTAAAAAGATTAAGCCTACATTTGTTCAGTCCTTTAATTTTGAATTACAACATATAGGGAATATGGGAAGTTGAAGAATAAGTGAAACACTTCTCCTTAAAGATAGTTTGATCATCTTTACCAGAAGTTATATATATTCTTGAGGGATCCTTCCCTTTCATTCAGAATTGTAGATGATTGTTGTCTAGGCAAAGGGAAGCATTATGAGCCTACTATTTCAGATTCTGATACTAGCAAATGTAGAATAGATAAAATATCCATTATATTTAAGGCCTGCAGTGTATAAGAATAATAATGTGTAGAAGAGTTAGAGATTATAGTTTCTATACATCTTTTACAGTATTGTTGATAGAAAAATTCATAATATCACCATAATAAGATTTTGATAGGTTCATTGAATGTTTATAGTGTCTTGTGTTGTGGAGATTATAGTAGAAAAAAGCTTGATTTCTATTCTCAAAATGCTTAGATGTATGTGTATTTTCAAAGCACACTGTGTTACATTAAAGCTGTATGTGTATACACTGGGATATTTTTGTATCTGAGAGTAATTACAGTGTTTCAGAGTATGATATATGATAAGGGGTTCTGTGGTGGTTTGAATGAGAATGACTCCAATAGGCTCATGTATGTGAGTGTTTGTTTCCACGTTGGTGGACACTTTAGGAAGGATTAGGAGGTGTAGCCTTGTTGGAGGAGGTGTGTCACTGGGCTTGGGGATTGAGATTTCAAAAGGCCAAGCCAGGCCCAGACTCCCTCTTTCTGCCATGAGCTTCTGGTTCAGATAGGTGAGCTCTCGGCTGCTGTTCCAGTGCCATACCTGCTGTAGTGCTTCCTGACATGGTGATCATGGACTAACCCTCTGAAACTGTAAGCAAGCACCCGAGTAAATGCTTTCTTTTATAAATTTCCTTGATTATGGTGTCTTCACAGCAAAATAGAACAGTAACTAAGATTCAGAGAAGAGAAATTCTTTTTACTTGAAATGATATAAGACTACCAAGGGCCAAGTGACATTTGAGCAAGATTCTAAAAGAATAGTTAAGATTTCAGTAAGAGTCTATAGGAGATGATAAAATAATACAATCCCAGTTTCTGGTCCTAATCAACTAATTCACTTAAAAGTTATATAAATTCAGCTAAATCACTGAATTCTTTTTATCTTCAGCTTTCTTACTCGTAATGTAGGAATTAGAAAAAGATAACCATAAAGGTTTGCAGGATGTGAAATACTATGGCATCATTATACTTCATAAACTGTGAAGTCTTTTATAAATTTTAAAAAGAAACAATCATAGTATTTAGAAGGTAATGGGCCAAAGGCATGAGTTTTAAAACAACAACAACAAAAACCTATAAACCATGTAGATGAGGGCAGAGAGAAATGTGTGAAGATGGCTGAATATCATTACTGTGCTGGCTAGATTTATGTCAGCATGACACAAGCTGTAGTCATCTGGGGGAAGGGAACCTCAGTTGAGAAATTGCCACCATAAGATCTGGCTGTAGACAAGATTGTAGGGCATATTCTTAATTAGTGATGTAGGTGGGACCAACCCATCGTGGACGGTTCCTCCCACCCCATCGTGGACGGTTCCTCCCCTGGTTTGGTGATCCTGGGTGCTATAAGAAAGAGGCCTGAGCAAGCCAGTAAGCAGCACTCTCCCATGACCTCTGCATCAGCTCCTGCCTCCAGGTTCCTGCCCTATTTGAGTTCCTGCCTTGGTGTCCCTCAGTGAATTATGATTCAGGATATGTAAGCCAAATAAACCCTTTTTCCCCAAGTTGCTTTTGATCATAGTGTTTCATCACAGAAATAATAATCCTAACTAAGACAATATGTTATATTATTATACACATTATATATATTATATAATATGGCTCTTTACTTAAGAAAACTTCCTTAAATAAATTTTTTTCAAGATTTGTGTTGATCCTCTCCTTCTAAAAAGTTTACAGAAGGCTTTCAGCTCTTCAAGTTGTAGCATTTAGTTTTATTGAAGTCATGTATATAGTTGGTGTACAATTAATTTTCAGTCAAACTGCTTTAATAAAGATTGTAACACTGTACAGAGATGCTAATATATCCTGAAAAGTATATTGTCTTACAGCTGTGGCTTATAGTCATTTGACATGGTTGTAATTTAGAAAACAAATTTGTCTGCTTTTGAGTAGATCAGGATTGTTTCTTTCAACAGACTAGAGTTTGAATCATTGAAGCTATTTCTAGGTCTCACATGAAAGTAATGTTTATGATGTCCCTTCTAAGAAAATTCATTCATGTTCTTTGCCTTGAAAGAGTTTTATATTTAAATATGATGTGAAGAAACATTATGTTTTCAGCAAATTAGCACAGTACACAGGCAAAAAGATAAAATAAACTTAGTTTGAGATGTCATGTGGATATTGTGTCACCCTTGCTATTATCTGATATGGGGGTCTTGGAATTTATATAGAACCTGTTACATATAGTTGAGGTTACTTCTCCAAAGGCAAGAAACTTGGAAAGCATTATTTGTGTTATTAGAACATTAATTTTTTATTATAAAAAAAACTTTGTCAAAATTTTCTTAAATGCTAATATTGAGGTTATTTATTTTGGTGAATAATTCTAAATGTTCTCTTCTTTTACAGATTATCTTGCTAATCATGGCCGGTTAAATGAATCTGAAGCCAGGAGAAAATTCTGGCAAATTCTGTCTGCTGTTGATTATTGCCATGACCGGAAGATTGTGCACCGTGACCTGAAGGCTGAAAATCTCCTGCTGGATAACAACATGAATATCAAAATAGCAGGTAACTGGGATGCAACTGCCTGGGAAATGATCAGATGAGCCATTGCCTTGAGTGTGTGAAAAAGCCCTGCAGTCAGGGTCAGGCGCTAGCAAGACATATTTACCTCTTAGTCCTGTGTGTGACTATAAGAAAGAAAGTATGTTCACTATTAGTGTATACAGTGACAGGACTGGACTAAGGGCTTTGAGTTGCATCCAGGTTTCTTAGGAGGTTCTGTAGAATAGGTTGTTGGTCAAAATGTAAGGCTGATTGGAAGGCTGGAGAGGGCCAGAAGTGCTGGTCGCTGGTGCTCTAACTGATCCTCTCCTAATGCTGGGGGCTGTAGTGGGGATGCAGACGGAAAAGACACAGGAAGGGATGGAAGCAGAATGAGAACAAGTCAGACGCATCATGCACACATGTCTGTGTGATGTGTGAGTTCTGTTGCTTTTTTCTTTTTTCTTTTCTTTCTTTTTGTTTGTTGGTTGGTTGGTTGGTTGGTTTGGTGGGTCTCATATAACCTCATAGTCATGTCTCATATAGGCTGGCCTTAAGCACATTATGTAGCCCAGTCCACGTTATGATCATCCTGCCTTTGCTTCCCAAGTTCTGAGATTACAAGCATGTACCGCCATGTCCAGCTCAACTATAAAAAAATTTTATTTATTTTGTTGTTGGTGGTGGTGGTGGTGGTGGTGGTGGTGGTGGTGGTTTTTCGAGACAAGGTTTCTCTGTGTAGCTTTGGAGCCTGTCCTGGAACTCACTCTGTAGCCCAGGCTGGCCTCGAACTCACAGAGATCTACCTGCCTCTGCCTCCTGAGTGCTGTGATTAAAGGCATGCACCACTACTGCCCAGCTCAAATTTTAAATTTTATAATGGGAGTTTCTTTTTTTTCATCTTGGCCTCTTGAGATAGTGTCATACTATGTAGCCTTGACTGGTCTGGAACTCACTATGTAGAGCAGTCTGTCCTTGAACTCACAGCCTCTGTCTCCCAAATTCTGGGATTAAAGTTGACAATATGAATTTCTTAACTCACATAGTCAAAACTCACTCATATGTGGTAAAATATATGCCAGGCATTATGCTTTTAAATATGTGATATGTATAATTATTTCACAGCATATATGTATATCAGAACTTCACATTGTATGCTTTTTATTTGTTAATTATACCTTCAGTTGTAAACATACAGAAAAATGGTATATATAGAGCTCAGTGAGAGAGCATGTACATGGCATATGCAAGGCCCTGGGTTCAGTTCCCCTGCACCACATAAAAAAGTGGCAAGGGTATAACTATATATCAGCTTCAGCAGAAGCATAAGTAATGAAACATCAGTCAACCTGAGGAGCCAGGGAAGCATCCCAGATTAGGGAATGTTTGAACTTATGCTTGAGAGATGAGTTAACTGCTTGCCAAAAATGCAGAAGCAGATACCATAGTCGGGCAGATGGAGACTGGGATGTTGAAGATCTTACTTAGCTTAGTATGGGCAAAGGCAGCAGCAGAGGAGGAGGAGCAGCTTAGGCGAACAGAGTAGGAACGGTCTTGAGTACCGCATCAGAGATTTGAGAGTCTGTTTCATAGTTAATGGAATCCAAGCTAGTCAAGTTGATAGTATGGATCTGGGTGAAGTGGGGAAAATTAAATTTGCATGTCAGTAAACTCTGGCTATAGTGTGGAGCATGAGAGCTGAACACAGGGATATTTAGTGTATGGAACAGCCCTGGGACTTGCACTGGTGAGGTGTCTCTTTTTGTTATAAAAATTCAATGCATAGCAACAGTGCTTCCATAAGGGGTTGTTGGTTTATGTCTTAGTTTTTTTGTGTTTACTACTTTCATTTCTGGTATTTTCCTCACTTTAATCATCTTTTGTTTTTGTTTGTTTGTTTGCCTTTCTGTTTGGTCTCATTCATTTTAGTTATTTTTTGCCAACCTTCTCTAATTTACTTCTGGATTACTTTTTTCCATTTTCTTCTTGAAAGTATCAGCTGCCTTAAAATTACCTTTTACAGAAAAGCCCTCTCCCCACTCCCTTTTTAACCTCCTAGAGCTATAGTTAGAAGCTCCAGCTTCACCTGTGTGTCCCTTTATTAACACAAGGACTCCTGGGAGTCTTGTTAGGCAGAAGAAAGCATTGAGACTTTATGTTTGCACCCTGAGATTTACAAGGTGTTCATCACCGGAAGCACAAAAGTAAATGTCCCAAGTAAAATACCAAAAAACCTTGTAAATACAAAATACAGACTATTACTCAAGATTATAACCAAGTGTTGTCTGTCTGTTTTTACTATAATTCTGCCACAAATATAGGTAGGTCAGTGCAGTGTGCCTAATGTTATAATAGCATGTAAGTTTGCATTTTGTTGGGGTTTGCTGTTTTTATTTTTGCTTTTGAATATGGAAGATTCAAAGCTTCCTTAACTGTATAGAAGACAGGTAAAATGTCAGGTACCTCATATTGTTCCCTTTGGTTCAGATAGTGACAATTAACATTGACTTAAGCCCTTGCTATTTTCAAGGACTCTGCTGAGTTCTTAGTCATTCATTTCACAGCACACTTGGAAGCTGCAGAACTATCACGAGGGTGTTTGTTTGTTTTGTTTTGTAATGGGAAAACCAAATGCAAGAGGTCAGATAACTTGCTAAGGCAACACAGGTAATCAGCAGCAGCTCTACAATTCCAAGTGAGATCTCTCTGGCCACTCCTTTGTTCTTTCCAAGCATTATGTGTCAGTCCTCAAGTGGAATCACTATGGTAATTTTGTGTTCCACTAGTCTGCAAACTCCAGGGTACTTCAGGCAGCTACAGGCTCTAGCTCGGGAGCTATGCCAAGTGCCAGTGAAAACTGATAGGAAAGAAAGAGCCTGAACTGGTCAGGTGGTCAGTCGGGACAGATCATGAAGGACTCCATGTGTTACAAAGTTTAGATGTGTTTTTAAAAGAACTTCTCTTGAGTATTTGTAGGAGTTGTAACTGTTTGAGAATTTCATAATACATCAAATCCACCACTCATGTTTCCCTCCCAATATCATGTGCTTTTTTTTTTCCTCACTGAGCACTAGTGCTGCCTGTGTGTGTGTATGGGTTCCTCTATTGGAACATAGTATGTCCCTGAAGAAAACTGACTCTACCTCCCCCACCAGCCATCACTTGTGAATAGCTCCTCCTACTAGGAGTGGAACTTCATGAGTCCCCTCCCCTGTGCATGCTGGGATTTTGGCTGGCTTGATCTTGTCCAGGTCTTGTGCAAGAAGTCATAGTCTCTGTGAGTTCGTGTGTGTAACAGCACCATCATGCCCCGGAAGTACTGTTGGGCTGCAATGGTCCACTACCTCTGGCTCTTACAATCCCTCCTCCTTTCCAGGATGATCCTTGAGCCTTGAAGGGAGGGGGCGTGGGTAGCTGTCTCCCTTAGGGCTGGACACATTGACCAGGTGTGGTCTCTGGATTACTATCCATTGTGAAAAGAACCTTCTCTTGTGAGGACTGAGATGTGCTACTCTGTCACTGGCAGGAGCTAGGTGGACAGAAATTATAGACCAGATTAGAAGCTTGTCCTTTACATGATCCCCCACCAAATATTTGCTCTTTTTTAATAGAACTTAACAGCTTTTGATGGCCCTGCTTACCTTTAAGGACATAATCTTTTGATAACTTGGAATTCTTGACTTTTAAAGAGATCTACTACACTTGTCCTGTGGGACTCTATGTAAAGAACTCAAAAGCAAGAAAAAAAAAAAAAGGACAGAATTATTGTTCAATGTATTAACTTTTCACCTGCTTCTTTTGCTTATTAAGATCGCTATAATTTGCTAAAAGTGAACTTTTTAAGTTGCCTATGTTGAAGTTGAAAAGGCAAATCAAAATCAGATTTTCATTTAAAATGTACCTATATTTAAAAGACAGAAATAGAAGTATAAATCTTGGTTAGTTTTTATAAATACAGAAGTATGGCTCTGAGGTTAATTTTTAGCTTATGCTTCCTGCAGTAATAACTCAACGGTGCAGAGCCCTGGGTTCACCCACAGTTGTGTTCAGGTTGTCTCAATCACGAGGACTCCACCTTCATGAAATAGGAGCTTGGGACATTTGAGGGGAAAGGCTGAAACAAAGCAACAGGCTTTCAGGAGGTTCCGTACTTGTAGCACTGTTTCTGGCTCGATATCTTGGCTATTTTAGCTTATAATAATTATTGTTGTGTTAAGGTGAGTTATCTTTAGTATTATTCTCCAACTTTCACATCCCGAAAGTTTTATAATAAATACCTGGTGATACAAATATATTAGTTACTTGGAGGAATTTTTCAGAAAATAACTACAACTCAGGGCTGTAGAGACGGCTCAGCAGTGAAGAGCTCATAATATTCTTCCAGGGATGCAAGTTCAGTTCCTAGCGCCCACAAAGTGACTCACAACTCCAAGAGATCCGGCACCCTCCTCTGGACTCTGTAGGCACTGTGCACAACACATGCATGCACAAATGCACACATGCACACTAGTTAAAAATAATAAAAATAGATCTTGTTTTAATTACCACAATTCAAGCAAGATTTCATGTGGAGTGTTGAGCCTACTAACAGGTAATGCAGATACAGACTCTGGTGATGCCATTTGCATCTGTCCCTTTGAGTAGGTTAATCAACTTCTGTAGGCCAGGGCTTCTGTTCTGTTTATTAGAAATTACTGTGTTTTTCAGGGACAGTGAGTAGAGATTAATGATTATTTAAGACAAGGAGGCAATACAGTATAGTAGGTAATACGCAGGCCACTTACTAGCTTATTGACCTTGAAGACATTTTCTCACCCCCACCACCACCCCATTCTCAGTTTCCTTATCTGTAAAGGGGGAATGGCACAGGTTCATATCTCATAGTGGTTGTTACTTGAATTAATATTTGCAGAGTACTTAAAACTGTGCCTGGTACGTGGTCCTGTTCAAGTGTTTGCAAAATAGTTAGTTAAATTTCTGGGCACCAAGTAAGCACTCAGTAAAAGGAGGCTGCTGTTTGTGTTCAGTGCATAATTGATTCCATTGAAAATAAAGGTGTAAAACTTTGATAGCCAGATAACCTCCTTCAGCACATTAAATAGAGTCCACTGGCCTTCAAGGCTTGTCAGTGCAGATAGTAAAGGAACAAGGAAAGTGCATCACTTGCATTTGAAAAGTATTTCTGTCTGAGAAAACGTTTACTCTGAGCAAAACCTTAAATGGAATTAGTAATATGGAATTAGCTGTGTGTCACAGGTCACTTCTCTTTAGCTCAAAAAGAACATTTCTTTTCAGACTTGATTGGTAGCTTGGCACCTCTGCCATTGCTTCTACAACTTTCACTTACTAGAAGACCTTGAGATAAGATTTCTATGTATACAGTTTCAGTCCTGTGCCCTAGAAATTAGAAAGGATGGAGGTGAAAAGGGATTTATTAAAAAAATATTTGTTGACCTTCATTCATTCATTATCTCTCCTCCTGCTGCCAGTACCATATAATGGGGAAGTGGCCTTGCATATGCAGCATGATGACATCCACCCATCCATCTTGCTTTGCAAGCTCGGTTCATCAAGCCTGGACTGTGGAGGAGTGCTCTAGGCCTCCATCTGTTGCTATCCCTCCTATCCTTTCTCCACTTTGTTTCTTAGCACTTGGACTCCCTGACTGGGCACAATTCGATGGTTCTAGATGGTTCATACTGGTCTGCGGATAACATTGATGATTATTCCTGTGCCCTCTTGTTAGACAGAGTGACTATGTTTGGAGGTGGATGAGGCAACTGGCTTTTTCTTGCTGTTGGGCAACAAAATATGCATTGTCGGTGAATGGGTTTTCAGTTGGTGCTTGAGTCAGCCTGTCCCTCTACCTTTCCTTGCCAGTGTTCATTTCCTTGGGGTTGTCTTCTTTAGTCTACTATGGTCATTACAAATGTGTACCCTTTCATCAGGCTAGACAGCCTAATTCTATCAGTCATTTAAGAAAAGCTAACCCTCAAGCCATCTGCTTCTCAGCAAGGTAGTTATTTTTATTTTTTAAAATCACATTGATTGGAAGGGGGTACGCTATGTATGGGAAGGGAAGGGTAAATGTGCCAGTGTGGAGTCAAAGGACAACCTACAAGAGTCAGTTCTCAACTTCTACCTGGAAATTGAACTTAGGTCATAAAGAGGTATCAAGCATCCTTTTCCCACAGAGCCATCTCATCAACCCAAGAATTTTTGTAAAGTAGACATTATAACACACAGATATTAAAAACTGCCTGAGTTGTGGTTCATAGAAATTATTTACTTTTTCTTAGCTTAAAGATAGGTTTTTTCATTATTTATTTATTTGTTTTTCCCTTCTTTAAAAAAAATAATAATTTCTCTTTAATTACAAAAAAAAAAAAAACCTGAATGTGTTTAGTAATTACTCTTTTGCAACAGTAAATCCTGACAACAGTTAATCATCCTTAGTTTCTTAGGCACAGCTTGTGCTGTTTGTTGTCTAGTCCTTGATGTGCAGATGCATGGGTCATTTCAGAGCTGGCTAGGGGGGCAGAAGCTCAGGCCCTGCTGACTCAGTCTGCTCTGTAGCAGTTCCCAGCTACATATTGCTGTACCGAACAAGAAAAATCTCCCCTGTACTTGGTGTACCCATTGGGCAGTAATCAACAACAGCTCATTTACTCTTTATACGACTCTTTTGTGCCTAAAACACTGGCCCTTTGCTAATGATGCTTGGGCACTGGTAATTCATGTTATTTATGATGACAGTAATAGTGGGTTTTGTTATCAGGAAGATAAAGGTCAGTTATCTTTCAAACACAGGGCAGAAAACACTAATAGTCTAATGTGTGATGCCTACATTAGAGATAGTTCTATGACTCTGCTTTTGAGCCCTTCTTGATTCCCATGAGTGTCAGTAACTGATCTTTGGTTAAAGACTCGAGCCCAATTCCTATCTTTTATAAATATTGAAACCATATATAAACCAAGTGAGTGAGTGTGGCTGTATTGGTAAATCTTGAAGCTATTGTGAGAGTAAAACTTCAGAGTATGTATGCCTTAGTATCACAGGGAGGAAAGCATGCATCATCATAACATAACAAGGACAGAGAGAGTTGTCTGCATAGACCATCATGCACTCATTTTGTTTTGTTTTGTTGTTTGTTTTTAGAGACAGGGTTTCTCCTCGTAGTCCTGGCTGTCCTGGAACCCACTCTGTAGACCAGGCTGGCCTTGAACTCACAGAGATCCTCCTGTCTCTGCCTCCCAAGTGCTGCTGCCACTACCCGGCCCCATCCGCACTCTTAGAATGAATATAGCTTCCTGAAAGGAACATAGGTGTACATTAGATACAACTCCATAAACATCCTAACTGTTCTCCTTCACATGGTAAGGTGCTGTGATTAAAGACCTGATAAGGCAGCTTCATCTGACACAGAAATGAGTTTAAAATCCTTCTTCTCTGTTTAATGGTAGGGATTAATCTGGCTTTGGGGCAGCCTTTCCTCTGATTTAAAGTTATATTAAACTCTGCCTAGTGGCATACTTAGGGCTTTGACGGAACAGTTTAAACAAGCACACCTGACCTGTCTTACTCACTTGTAGCTGAGAATACTTAAACGTACCAGTGTACGGATCTGAGGCCTAATCTAGGTTTCTAAATACTGTTATTTAACAAAAGAACCATAGCATCTTGGAGAAGTAGTGGTAGTAAGGGTAGGGCAGAGAAGATACAAGATGAGCTTGGGTAATCTTCTGGTGTCCGGAGATACAGAAATATTTAAAACTAAACTTTAAAAGACATGTTAAATGAAGCAGGTTGGAAAGACATAAGCATTAGCCAAAGCTGGAACAATTGGAATATCAGAGTAAATAATAGCAGTATTCTGCTGTTGCTCAAAGAGTCAAATATTTACAAGTGAATGATACAGTAGTTTTCATCTCTTCATCACAGAGGAATTGTAATTAGTGAGGTGATAGATTTAATTAGTGAGATTTGGCCATTGAACAATACAAACATACCAGAATACCACATTGTAGTCCATAAATATATATTATTTTATATTTGGTATTTTAAAAGTGAGATTCAGGGCCAGCAAGATGGCTCACCATGGATAATGGGGCTTGCTGCCAAGCCTGATGACCTGAGTTGAACCCCTGGAATCCACATGGTAGAAGGAAAGTCCAGCAAGTTGTCGTCTGACATCCACATCTGTGCCATGGCATGCACGTGCCTCCACATATAAACAAACAAATATTTTGAAATGAAATTTTAAAAATAGAAATGAGGCCATACTAGAAAGGAAACATTTTCCCCCTTAATCCTCTGATCTGACATGGCCTGAAATCTGAGTCTGGGTCAGAGAGAGGAGTGCCCACGTGATTGTTCCCTACTCATTGCCTAGAGCCGGTGATCATGGAGTCTGTAACTATTCTGAGTTGTTGTGAGACTTTGCTCTGGGCTGTCTCCAGTGGCTCACAACACACACATACAGCATTCATGTGTGTAGTGAAGAGACAAGAGAAGTGGGTAGGATGATGAAATGGGAACTCAGTAGGCCCTGTGTCTGTAGGTCCCACATCCTGGGATCTACCCAAGCACAGATGGAAAATATTGCTCGTGGGTGCTATGTAGATAGGCCTAGGCAAGTTGCAGCTCTGCTATACTTGTGCCCAGTTGTGTTGTTGGTTGGTGATGGTGGTTTTACCGTTATACCCTAAGCAATTAAATATAGCAACTATTTAGATTGCCTCTGTACTGTAGGTATCATACATAATCCAGAGATGATTTAAAGTGTGTAGGAGGAGGTGTGGGGGTTTTATGTAAATACTGCCCCATTTTATATAAGGGACCTGAACATTCATATTTTGGTACCCACTGTGGGTACCAATCCCACAGAGGTACTGAAGGGCAGTTGTATAGTCCATTCTGTTTTAGTAAATGGTAATCAGAAATCCTGAATATTTCTGTTTCATCTACGTGCTCACCCTTTACCTCATTCACTGTATGCCATTTACAGAAAGCAATAGGTTATGAATGAAGAAAATTATCTAGATTTCTATGAAGAAATATAAATGGCTTTTTAAAATGCCTTTTCATTGCCAATTCTTTTTGGGTTTTCGAGACAGGATATCTCTGTGTAACAGTCTTGGCTGTCCTGGAACTCACTTTGTAGACCAGGCTGGCCTTGAACTCACTGAGATCCACCTGCCTCTGCCTCCCAAATGCTGGGATTAAAGGCATACGCCGTCACCACCACCCAGCTCCTTGCCATTTCTTTAACCTGGCAGTTATTAACTTGGTCACAAATAGCTACAATCACTGTGTCAGGGAAGGACGTAAGGATGTAGTTAAACCTGGTTTCTGGTCCATGTCTGCAGTGCAATAGTCAGCCACATCATCTCTCACAGGTGTTTAACTTTCTCCTGAAGTAAGTCTTCCACATTGCTTTACTAAAGACTCCTCAAAGAGCTTAGATTACCACGTAACATGTGATAAAGCCCCTTTAAAAGACATGAAGACATGGGCTGCACCTGTAGCTTTTCTTGCATGCATGAGGCCCTCACTGACGCTTACTGAGTACACACTGTTTCAGTGACAATATATACTTTTTCTATTTAAATCTTAACACACTTAGCAGGTCACCAAATATACAATTTTGAAGTGCTCTGCAAAGGTTCTCGGATGTGGACGAGTATAGTTCTGTGATAGCGTAGTGAACCTGGCTCCCGTTTAATGTGGCTCTAATTGTTCTACAGAATTGAATACCTAGAAAACATAAGCGTCCATTTAGTTCCACCTTCTTGTGACTGAACAGGATGCTTTATCTGCCCAATCCGTAAAAATTATGTTGGACAGGACCAACCTAGACATGGTGATTCTTCCTCAGTTCTTACTGTCTTGCTAAGAAATGTACCAATGGAATAACCTCAAGAACACAGGGCAAGCTGTCTTCCCAACAGGCTTGTGTCCTCCCTCCTTAGAGATGATGTCACTGGGGTATGTGGAAGTTCCAAGTGAAGCACTTTGTCTGGCTCTTTGAGACGTTGAAACTTTTATCATGGAGAGTATCTTCAGTTGACATATACTGAAAAACTCATCTTGCCATTGTGGTTTAAAATGCACTCATCACTGTGCCTACCTCAGGCTCTCCAATCATCTGTTCTGGAGTTTGGTTGTGTCTTTCTACAGGAAATTAACCTTTTACTCTTAAAGTAGATTTAAGTATCTAATTCTTTTTTTGTTTGTTTTGGCTTGGTTTTTTGAGACAGGGTTTCTCTGTGTAGTTTTGGTGTCTGTCCTGGATCTTGCTCTGTAGATCAGGCTGGGCTCAAACTCACAGAGATCTGCCTGGCTCTGCCTCCCGAGTTCTGGGATTAAAGGTGTGCATCACCACCGCCCAGCTAAGTATCTAATTCTTAGCTCATTCTAGAATATAGTTTTTCTAAAAGATTAGAACTGTCTTTATGCATGAGTTATCAGGTGGCAGGAGTGGCTAGTCATTGAGTTCAAATAAAGAAGACAAAAATCTCTGGGGTGGCGTTACATTGTAAAGCTGGATGTGATTGGCACCCCGTCCTTGTATGGCCCACAGGCATGGGCTAAGGCTTTTTCCCAGATACACTGGCTTTCTCTCCTGAGCCTTAAGCTCCTGCTGGTTTTTCTACTCCTCCTGTGTCGTTCCTTATGACCTTCTCTGGAAGGCAATAATGATAACAGTGGTCTCACAGAAGCAGTGCTGACATTTCACATCTGCGCTCTGGGTACTCTACGTCTTTAATCACTACTGCTCACTGCATCTTATCTTATCTGGGAGGTCGATTATTCTCACTGGTATAGATTTGGAAACCTAAGCTTCAGAGAAGTAAATACCTTTCCTATGACACTGGAGTTAGAAAGAGACAAACTGTGAATCCTTTCTAGTTCTCCCTAACTCTGTAGTTATTATTCTCTTCCATGAAGCAGCTATAACATGGTTACAGTCATTACTTGGCCTGATGCCTACCTGTTCTTATGTCAGCAGGCTGAGAGAATATTTCCCTAAATTACTAATGTGTGTTGTCTCAAGGCACAAACAAAGCAGGAGTTTACATTAGCACATTGATCCCTCATAACAGCTGCCATCTGGGTATGTTTATTATTGCGGCTTCACAGGTGGGGCACTAAGGTTCACAGGTGCTGACCCTGTCCCAAAGCCAGTCTCTGGCAGTGGAGACTGGATCCACTCTTCGTTGAGTCTTTGCTTAAGCTCCCTGTGAATGCAGTGCTTCGCATATGCTAGTAGAGAGCCAGATCCTCTCAGTGTGAAGACTCAAAGCACAAGAGTATGGGCCTAACTTGTACAACAGTAGGAATTTGTTTCTTGAGTCTTTTAAAAGGGTGAACACACATCTATGACAAAGGACCCTGAAAACGTGTGTGCATGTGCATATTGAAAGCATTGAGTACATTGTTTGCAGAGTGCATTCTGGGTATCCAAACCGTAGATTCAGTGTGACTAAGATTGTAAGGGGAAAGGCATACAATTGTTTTGAAGTATAATGCCACTGCATTCTAGAAATGGACATATAAGTGGTAGTGGTGATGGGTGGCTTGTGGCCAGGTCATATGCTATCATTTGTTAATAACGAGATATTCAGATGCATATCTGCCTCTAGTAGGATGTACAGATCAACGTTTAAAGAGTTATTGCTTAAAAATTCCCAGTGGCCTCAAAAGCTGGTATATGTTGCTACTGGTATATGTTAGGTTTTACTTGTTCAACTCTTATAGACTATACAGAATTAAAAGTCCATTAGTAATCATCAAGTAACCAAGTAACTTACATTCTACAATAATCAAATTTTGTATTTTGATTGTGGTTGTCCACACAAATAGAACTTTCAGCCAAAAAAGAAAAAAAGTCATGGTTTAAGAACTGGGTTTGGTGGCTCACATCTATAGATAAGCCCAACATTTGGGAGAGCAAGGCAGGAAAATGATGAGTGAGTTCAAAGCCAGCCCAGGCCACACAGTGAGATCCTGTGTCTAAACAACAACAAAAACCATGGTTTAAAGTCATCTTCCTATCTCTCACATGTTCTGTTTGAGTGGAGAACTCAATTTACATATGCATTTATTCAGCAATGTTCATTATTTATTATTAGTTTATCATTGTGATAATTACTAGGGAAATACTACAAGATAGATGTTGCCCTCACCTTTATATATTAGATCATAGTAGTCCCACATTATAAAATTGTTTACTGAGAAATGCAGTGTAGTTTGGGAGCAGAAATGAAAGTAACATTTATTTCTATCCCAATAGATTTCGGTTTTGGAAATTTCTTTAAAACTGGTGAACTGCTGGCAACATGGTGTGGCAGTCCCCCTTATGCGGCCCCAGAAGTCTTTGAAGGGCAGCAATATGAAGGACCACAGCTGGACATATGGGTATTGCTTTGCTTTGATATGTTAAATGTATCTATCATGATGACTGGTACTCAGACCTATCTTAAAAGTTCCTGGTACTCAATATATGAATAAGATTTCATATTCTCCCCATCCAATGGGCTGTAATTAGTCAGAGCCTCTGGAAATGGATTCCCTAGGAAAGAATTTCTAAAGACAAGTGTTATCGTCCTAGCAGCAATGATTTGAAGTAAAGTGGTGAGCAAAATGATAAAATTCAGATCATTTGGTATTTATTATGCTTACTCTCACCACAGGAGATGAGATGGGAATTCTGGACAGGAGTCCATGTGATTTTAAGAGCTGTGGCAGCATTTGGGAAATCAGTGTTTGAAGTTCTCTCTGAAAGTGACTGCATCATTCTCTTCCCTAGAGCATGGGAGTTGTTCTTTATGTCCTTGTCTGTGGAGCTCTGCCTTTTGATGGACCAACTCTCCCTATTTTGAGGCAGAGGGTTTTGGAAGGAAGATTCCGGATTCCATATTTCATGTCAGAAGGTAACAAGCTGTTCATCATATTAGTTGTACATTACAGAGTTTGTGCTGTATGAAGTCCTAGCCAAAGTATCCCTTCTGAGAGTTTGGGTACCAGAGAAAATGACTGAGTCATTTTAAAAACCATGGGGCTCTGCAGCACCCTCCATGTCGACCAGACAAGTTCCAGCCTTCCTCCTTGTAACTGAGAACAGAAGCTACCCGGATTAAGAGCAGCAAGTCTTCTCATTCAGCTTGAGTCTATAAATGTCCTGGTTTATTTTAGACTCCATAGATACAGGCTTACAACTATTTTACTCTGTGTATGAAATAGATATGCAAAATTAAAAGTTTTTAAATTCAAAGTCAACTGATGGGACTTTGATAAATTTAATTGAAATGCCACAATCCCTACCTGTCTTATTTTGGGCCGTCATACAGACAACAGTTTGATTTACTCCTTATTTGTTTGTGTCTTTAGTTTTCATCCTTATCTCTTACTCCTGCAAACAGTAGACGTAATTAATGCACTTGGGAAGGCAAGATCACCTAGGCTCTGGAGACAGACTGCCTGGTTGGAATCATGAGTTCACAACTCACTGGCTGTGCAGTTCTCCCTCATCTGTAAAGTGGAGTTAGCAATAATAGTTCCTACCCTGGAGGTGTTATAAGGATGATGAAATTACTCTGCACAAAGCACTTAGCACAGGGCCTGATGGATGGGAGTGGCAGGAGGCTGAGTTGGAGGAGGGTGGTGAAGAGCTTGCTGTCACGCAGAGCTGCAGCTGCATTGTATGTAGTGTAACAGAATCAGAGCTTCACACATAGTCCTCGGCAGCACCCACCAATGAGAAAAGCAGCAGCTCCCTGGAAAAAGCACTGTGCTCTCCCAGCTGCATTTACTGAACATACCTCGATACAACTGAGGATCAGTTCATAATACTTGTTCTAAGAATGAAGCTTAGGATTGTTTTTCCTTGGTAGAAATCTAAGTGTGACTAGATAAAATGCACTACACTAGGAAGGCTCTATTTGCACACAGACGGACTTATACTCACCTGTGTTTGTTTGCTCAGCATCCGAACTTAACCAGTCTACCCCTCATGTATTCATTTGCTCATTGGCCCTGCTTTCCAGTGAAGAATACATAGATTAACATTGTTGTGCAAAGTCACATGGGCCGTGCAAATATACCTGAAGGTGATCTATGTGACTTTTTAACGTTGTGCTTTCCACAGAGTGTGAACACCTTATTAGAAGGATGTTGGTCCTAGATCCTTCCAAACGGCTAAGCATAGCTCAAATCAAGGAGCACAAGTGGATGCTCATAGAAGTTCCTGTGCAAAGACCTATTCTCTATCCACAAGAACAAGAAAATGAGCCGTCCATCGGAGAATTTAATGAGCAGGTTCTGCGATTGATGCACAGCCTTGGAATTGATCAGCAGAAAACAATTGAGGTAAAGTGATGGAGATGTGTCTAGAGGTATTTTCGGTTCTTCTGCATCTGTCACTTGAAGCTGTGGGCTCACACCTGTCACCCTAGTCTTTCAGCACATTCCAGTGCCCGGGTGTACTGCTCAGGGTTTCCTGATGATTACACAGGCTCTGTTTAAAGTTGCTGTTATTCAATCTCTAAACTCCTTCCTTCACCCTCTCTGCCAAAAAGTCCAAGAACAGAATTTTCAGAGGATCCAGAAAAGGCCAAGACTGAAGCTTAAAAATACAAGATGGAGGAGGCTGGGCATGGTGTTGTGCACCTTTTATCCCAACACTCTGAGGCAGGCAGATCTCTGTGGGTTTAAAGACAATCAGAGTTACATAGTGAGACCCTATCTCCAAAGAATACAATGTTTCTTCAAAAGTGAAACATGAAATTTCATGTTGGTATGAAACTAGTTTATAGGGACTGTAAACGTACATATATGGAATAAAGACTAAGGGCTGAGCCAAGAGCCAATAGGAAAGCATCAGATTAAAGAAAGCCAGTGGGGTGTAGGAGAACCAGAGACCATAAACAGGCTGAAGCAAGTGAGCTTATGATTTGGAAATATTAATGGTTATAGAACAAAGAAAGCTTTGGAAATTCACTCTTGGCTGTTTTTTTGGTTTTGGTTTTTGGTTTTGGTTTTGGTTTTCTGTCGAATGGTTAGCATGCTATAGAACATATGTGGTACCTGCACAACAGCCCAGCAAAGCAGAGCAGTGCCTTCGTGGAGACTGTCTCTTGTCTCCTGTTGTAGCCATGAGCAAAACCAAACTTGTTGTCTCACTTTGTGCATTGTGCACTCAGTGATGTTTTCCCATGCTTATCCATGGAGTAGATCCTGGATGGCAGCTTCTGTGAGGTCCCTCTGGCCTGTGGGTTTTTGTTTGCCCTGATGGTGCCTGGATCCGTGTTGCCCCATACAGAACCCATGTGGATTGTCAGGTGGGATTAGAAACCAAAAGAGAGGTTTGTTCCTCTGTTGCATTGGCATCCCAGGAAAGCTGGCAGGCTAGTGATGTGAGAAATTTGGGAAGCAAGTTTGTTTTCAAGGTTTCCAAAGGGTGGGACTGCAAAAACAAGAGGAAAATATTACCTAAGAACACAGACACAGTGTCTCTCCATCTAGCATCCAGATGTCATTCTCCAGCCCAAAATAATCACCAGAAAGCTCTGCAAAGGCTTTGCTCATTCACTTCAGAGTTGTCAGTGATTTGAACTTTGCCTGAAGCTACAGAGTTAAAACTTTAGGGGGCACAGGTGCTGACCAGCCTTACACTTAGTGCTGTGAGATGGGACCATGTCACAGCACTGGCAATGTCTCCATGAAGCATTCATGG
The DNA here is from genome assembly GCF_949786415.1 of Peromyscus eremicus. Lineage (NCBI taxonomy): Eukaryota > Metazoa > Chordata > Mammalia > Rodentia > Cricetidae > Peromyscus > Peromyscus eremicus. The sequence goes on along the minus strand of NC_081422.1, from coordinate 45,422,987 downwards.
TATTTTCTCCTAATGCAGAAAGATAAATGGATCCCAAAACCAAGAAATAGGATCAGACAGTTGTTTAAAGATGTCAGTATTGATAGAGTAATACTAGAGACCTGAATTGTATGCCTTCCTGTCTGAATTCCAGAAAGGGTTTGTTGTGAAGTATGCTTTGCTACTGTATTTTTTTTTAAAAGTACTTTAGTATCTAAAATTAAGTAAGTGAAAATACAGATCTAAAATCTCAAGCCAAAATTATTGTGGAAATTCGTCTGGAGGGCTCACTTGGTCCTGTGTCCTTGAACTGAACATCCTGGCAGCAGGGACATGTGGCAGAGGCTGTTCTTCACTTCTCAGAAGACAGGGGACAGAGACAGAGGTTTTGTGATGTTATTTTCAGGGTACATACCTTACTCTTCCTTTTAAAAAGGTATAGATTCCTTAGTTGGTTTTTATAGTTCTTTGCCTTCAACACCTGTTTTCTCTTTCAGTCTTTGCAAAACAAGAGCTATAATCACTTTGCTGCCATTTATTTCTTGTTGGTGGAGCGTCTGAAATCACATAGGAGCAGTTTTCCCGTGGAGCAGAGACTTGATGGCCGCCAGCGCCGGCCTAGCACCATTGCGGAACAAACTGTTGCCAAGGTAACGGCCCACAGAGCCACTGGTCTCGTCTGTGCATGTGCCTTTTTATGTCGGACACATTTTTCATCATTTGGTACAGAAGGCTAAGATCTCATCTTCTACAGTGTTTTTCTAGAATGTTTCAGCCACTGCCATTCACCAGATTCTCAAAACTCTTAGCACCCTCTTGCTTTTAAGGATTAACTTTATTTTCAGTTCATTTTTTTTAAGAGATAATTTGTCATTTAATCATTTGCTAATCTTGCAAATTAATGTAACTAGCCTGTACTTTCAGTTCATTTAACAGAATTTTATTACAGATTGACCATGTGCATGCACTCTAGGAGTTTGAATGCATAGAACACCATCATGGTCCTCAGAGCTGTATTGTAGAAGCAAAATACGATACAACCAGAACCATCCTTCAGAACAGGTAGAGGTGTGAGACTATGATAGGACATAAAATACTGAAGACACTCTGACTAGGAAGGAGACACACACAAGATGAACAAAGGTGTTCACGTGGGCCATTGTAGGCCTTGTTCCTATTAGTTCAGTCCATTTGGACTGAAGTCTAAAGAAATAAAAATTTGGAGTGCAAGTGGAAGCCGTGTTGTGAAGAGCTCTAAATTCCAAGAATGACTTATAATTGAGGAAGCAATAATGATCTTATGAAGACCATAAGCCAGTTAGTATGGGAGCATTGGAAAGGATGACTTGGTAGGGAAGAGCTGGTGGGGAGGGGCTATGTTGTTTGTTTTGAGACAGGATCTCACTAGCTGGCCTGGAACTTGTTATATAGACCAGGCTGGTCTCGAACTCACAGACATCCATTTGCCTGTACTTCCCAAGTACTGGGATTAAAGGCATATGCCACCATGCTCAGCCTAGGAATAGCAGAAATTTTTAAAGACTACTTATGAGATTCTTACACTAATTGAGATGCAGAATGCTGAAAACTTAATGTGGTGCTGGGAGGAAGGGAAGAAGGGCTAAGAAAGGTGGACCTATGTGAGCTTAGCACTGATTGGAAGTGCATCTCCACTTAGTGGTTAAAAATGGGACAGTGGACCAATTTCCAGATTCTGTGCTTCACTTTACCTCTTCTAAAATGGGAATGATACTAAGTGCTGTGACAAATGAGTTGCTATCTCTGAAGCCTGTAAACAGTACCTGGCACATAGCAAATGCCAAGTATCTGTTCCACAACAGTTAGAGGCAACATTTTCCTCGAAGGCCTGAGGGTACAGTGAAGATATTGCTTGGTGCTAGGGAGTGATGTGGTGTGAGAGGTCTAGGACTCATGTGTAGAGGCTGGGAAAGGAGTGGTTTCTTCCCTAAAGATGCCTGCCACGTCTGTAAGTAGCGCTCCATGTTCAACAGAATTATAAATGTACAGGAATATAAGATTTTGCATTGGCTTCTACAGAACATGAAAAAAATGAATGAAAATTCTTGATTTCTTTCTAACAGGTGAATTATATATTTTTCTGAACTATCTTACAAATAAAATAATGTCTCGATATAAATGTGAGGGAATCCTATACCAGTATAGCTCAGACATTTGGATCAGAGGATTCCTGAGCACTTGAGAACCTTCAGAATGGAACGGCGCTGCTTTTGAGCACGAGGCAAGGGAAGAAGAACTCCTAAGCTGTGTTGATAATAGTGAGCTGCAGTGAGCCCTTCCATACAAGTGTGGCCGACAAATGACAGGAAGCAGGATGCCCTAGTGCAGGAACACACTTTCCCAGCTAAGTTTCTTTACTCCTCTTAAATACTCCACAAGGGAGAGTGGGGAAGGGTTAGATCAGCAGTTGTTCCCAAGCACCAGTGTGTGTTGTTGGACAAGACCCTTTCCTATCTGCACAGTAAGCAAATCCCTCAGGTACCTCAGATTGCGTTTAATTCGGCTTGGGGTGCAGATGTATAATGCACGTGGCTTCTTTTGTTTGTTAACCTTGTTTACTGCCAAGCACAACACGGGTTCTTTTCACTGGGTGCATTGGCCCAAGTCAGCATCAAACTGTGCATACTGACTTCAAATGTGTCTAATTCTAATAGATGGCTTCCCAGCTCACATACTAACTTGTTGAAAGTACCTTCTGGACCCTAAAAAGGAGGCCCCACAGCTGAAGAAATGCTCCCTGCCCTCTGTTTTAGTGTGCCTTGTTTTTTGTTGTTTTTTTTTTTTTTTTAAACTGATTTCTCTGTTTATTTGGATGTAAATATGCTTAAAGTTTTAATAGAACTTCCTTGTTTTAATTCTTTAAATTTTCATTTAAAGAGAGAGTAGATCATTTGTTCCCTGGCATAACAATAAACAAAACCAAACCTGGAAGCAGCATGATCTGATAATACAGAGGTCATACAAACTATACAATCATGTAGACCTGGAGTTCCATATAGAGATGAGTGATTTTGCTCTGGTCAGCATTTCTGAGATCCTGTGTCTATAAATATAAAAGGGAAATAGTGCCTGCTTAATAAGATTGCTGCCGAAATAAATTAGTCAAGCTGTGGAAACAGTTGTATTCAGCAAAGTACAGTTCTCATCTGCTAGGCAGTGTCGCAGCCACTGAAGTACCCAGGAGCCAACCCTTGCTCATAAAGCAGTCGTTATCTAGTGATGGAGTGCCCATTATTATTTGTAGATACCAGTGAGCTGCTCACTGTATGTGGGTGGCGAGTACTTTTCATTCACTGCATATCATGCCAGAAACTTTGCAACTGACCAGCTTCAGGCAACTATTTAAGAGAAAAAAGAAAACTCTTACCTTTTTCTCATAAACCCTAAATTCTAGTTTTTAACAATCTTTCTACTTCAAGCTTGTATCAGCTTTAAGCAGAAGAGAATGAAACAGTCATCTATGTTCTTTAATTGCTGATTAGAGGTTGTTCCACAATCATAGGACAAAGCTTTATCTTAATTTGTTTGGACTGCCATAGCAAAATGCCAGATCAGCATTTACATTCTCATGGTTCTGGAGGCTTAAAGCATGAGATCTGGGTGCCCTCAGGTGAGTTTCTAGCACAGTCTTTCTTCTGGGCTAGTAGGTGGCTGCCTCCTGCTGTGCTCTTCCTCTTCTTATGAGAATACTAGCCAGCCATGTAGTATGTGCCTGTACCATAGTAACGTTATCTCATCACCTTTATAATTTGAGAATACCTTTGGGTGTTGATATCCATACTTATTCCAAAAGGGTATTTTTGACCAGTGCTGGGGATTGACCTAGGGTTTTGTATGTCCTTGTCAAATCCTCAACCACATCACATCTCAGCTTCTGAAAGACTTCAACAGTCACCTCACACAGACTTGTAAAACACGATTGTATTTCCTAGGATTGTCACATCAAAATGTTATTCCTCTGTCCAAGTTCTTGGTCCATTTCTGTAGTCTCCCAGGTGTAAAAGTGGTTGAGGAGACCAGATGTGATGATGTGTGCCTGTAATCTTAGCACTGTGGAGAGGAGACCAGATGTGATGATGTGTGCCTGTAATCTTAGCACTGTGGAGAGGAGACCAGATGTGATGATGTGTGCCTGTAATCTTAGCACTGTGGAGAGGAGACCAGGTGTGATGGTGGGTGCCTGTAATCTTAGCACTGTGGAGCCTGAGGCAGGAGGATTCAGGGGTCAGTGCCAGCTGGAACTCCAGAATAAAACTTTGTCTCCAAAAGAAAACGTTGTCAAGGAAAATGTGTGCTTAATCTGACACAGCTCAGCCTACCATAAAGAGTCAGAATTCTAGGGAGACAGGACCAAGATAGAGCACCCCAAGTACCCAAGAGATAAGCCCAAGAAGGATGATGGTAGGATATCGGCTCCTTTATCATGCTCAGATGATGTGTAGCGTTGTTTGCAGTTTCCCATCCACTCACTACTAATGGTATGCTGTTGTTTTCTCTTTGTTTCGTATCTGATGATATTAGCATCAGAATATAGCCTATATAAGGTATGTTTTAAGTATACTCAAATTTTTTAAATGTATAGTAAGAACATAGCCTTCCTTCTTAAAAATTATCAATTTAGCTGAACATGGTGATGTACATCTTTAATCCTAGTGCTTGGGAGACAGAAGCTACCGGATCTCTGTGAGTTCCAGGCGGGCCTGGTCTACTTAGCAAGTTCCAGGGCTACATGGAGGGACCCTGTCTCAGAAACAGAAACAAACAACAAAAAAATTCAGCTTAAAATTCCAGCTGAAAGCAAAGAGACACTGACTGAGACCAGAACTTCATCCATCTTCCTGTCTGGTTGCTTTGTCCGCCGGGGTCATTTTAAGACTGGAAGGGACAGAGAAATTAACGTTGCTAAGCTGAGGTGTTACCCTATCTTCACAGGGTTAAAAAAGATTCAGAGAAAGCTAGATTGCCTGATTAAAGTCATTGTACAATAGGAAATGATAGAACCACCAGTCAAGCCCAAACCTTGGAAAAAAATAGAATTTCATACAGTCTTGTGCTTTTGTTTGTCTGAATTTAGAAGTCACCATCCTATATCCCTTGTAACTGTACAGGGAAAAGAGAGGCTGTTCCTCTCCTGTTAGAATCTGGTATGATGATTGTCCCCTTGGATGTTTCACAGTGTCTATTATGTTCAAGATATATCTAAGAAATGATTCTGCCAGTTCTTAAGGGCGGTGGATAGAAGGACCATCCAGGACCTTCAGCAGTAAAATCAGTCATTGCCAGTTGTCAAAAGGAGAGACTCTTAAATGATTTTTTTTTTTAATAAGAGTGTGATCCTTGTTTACTTAAAGCACTTACCAAAGGAGACAGAAGAATGGACTGAAGCCAAGGGTGGCGGTAGCACATGCCTATAACCCCAGCATGTAAGAGGTAGAAACAGTAGGCCCAAGTTGACAGGAGAGAAGAACAGAAATGGACCCAGAGCTCTGTGTAGCAGGCTGGTTTCAGGAAGAGGACTCTGGCAATAAGCATTTCTCCTATTGCTCCAGCAGGCTGTATTCAGATTGCATCTTATCAAAGGAAGGGGACCTTCCTGTCACACTGAGTAACTGTTTCTCTCTTCTTCCTCTTCTCACAGGGAGGAGAAGTAGGAAAAGACAATTACTTCATGTACCTTCTTTATAGCTAGCTGTGGGGCTTGTGTATATCTGGCCTTGGTTCATTGTTGAGTTTCTATAGGCTAGGCGATTTCTTTTTTTATCTTTCAGTTAGTATATTTAAAGAAAGAAAAAAATAGAAGTTTATTGAATCAAGACAAAGATCATTCTTTGATTCCTTACAAAGGCTATCTTGTTGCGTGTGTGAAAGGTATAACTCTCATTATAAGACAGGAAACATTCTGTACAATTTATTTCAGAGTGTCTGATTATTGAGACTTAAATTCAGTGCTTACCATGCATGTGCATGCACACATACATACACACACAATCAAGTCTTTTCTGGAGTTCCAGTGAATAACACTTTATCTTTGAATTGCCTCAGGAAGACTTACTTAGTTCTAAGAGCGGTGTTGATGTGTCCAGAGTAAGTAATAATGTTCCCGCACTGTCTGTTCTTGACACATTTTCAGGCACAAACTGTGGGGCTCCCAGTGACCTTGCACTCACCGAACGTGAGACTGATGCGATCTACCCTCCTCCCACAGGCAGCCAATGTGGAGGCCTTTTCATTTCCAACATCCAGCTGTCAAGCAGAAGCTGCCTTTATGGAGGAAGAGTGTGTGGATACTCCCAAGGTACATACGGCTGGTGTGCTTGAGATGCGTGCAGTGGCTGCAGACTTCAGTGTGGTGTACAATATTGTAGTGTGCTTTCGCTGCATGTTGCTTTGGTGAAGAACCTTATTAAAATGTTCAAAGATCAGCTCTCATCAATTAAATTACAACTCTCAAGACACATAAGCCCTCTACTTTTTCCTAACCAGTTCCTCTTCTTTCCCAAGTTTAAGATTCCTCGTAAGTGTTTGGGTGCATGAGTGGATGGGTGGGTAGGTAGGTTGGTTGACTTAACAAATTATGATTTTAAAAACAAAAAGTCACCTGTTGTGCTGAATTAGACTTCGTTATTGTTGCCTCTCTTCTGCACAGCAAACTGTAAATACAAAGCGATAGGATATCTTTTTGACTAAGTAAACATCCTTTTTGGTTCAGCTTGGGCATGCTTAAAGAATTTACTCTGTATTTTGTGTGTTGTATAAAATTGGCTGTTAGGAAATGGAAGATGACTGCTTCTTTCATGCGATGAATTGTTTCTGACTTCTAATATAAGTGGTACATACTCAGTACCAAGTGCTATACGTTATGTGATCATATTAATAGGAAACAGTGTCATAAAGGAATATAGGTCTTGGGGGGTGTTAAACTGCTTTTTACTGAGCTATGTGAATTTGGGCAAGGTGGCTTTTACTTTCCTCTGTATAAAACAAGGATACCTGTTTTCGGAGACTGTTTTGAGAATTAAGTAAGATAATCTATGTAGTTTAGGGTAGATTTTAAATTTCCCATGTTTTAAAAGCCTCTTTAGGTAATAAAAACATGAATCAGACATGAACTTGCTTAACAGCCTGCTAGACTGTGGTCTAACAAAAAGAATATTATATGGAACTAAAACAACATTCCAGCCGGGCGGTGGTGGCGCACGCCTTTAATCCCAGCACTCGGGAGGCAGAGCCAGGCAGATCTCTGTGAGTTCGAGGCCAGCCTGGGCTACCAAGTGAGTTCCAGGAAAGGCGCAAAGCTACACAGAGAAACCCTGTCTCGAAAAACCAAAAAAAAAAAAAAAAAAAAAAAAAAAAAAAAAAAAAAACACAACATGCCAGCTGCTGAATAAATTGATAACATGTCACATAATGAGATGTAAGTCAAAGTGAACCTAGAAAAAAGGCAGGGAGGCAGAGCCAGGCAGATCTCTGTGAGTTCAAGGCCAGCCTGGTCTACAGAGCAAGATCTAAGACAGGCATCAAAACTACACAGAGAAACCCTGTCTCAAAAAACAAAACAAAACAAAACAAAACAAAAAGAAGAAGAAGAAAAGAAAGAGTCAGGGGGATTTGATTTTTGTACTTGATCAGGAAAATTGGGGTAACTATCAGAGCTGGAGCTACAAAGTAGAGTAGAATCCACATGTCTGGAAACTAGGATGGAATATCTTCAGTGAAGGGAAGAAGTGTTCAAAAGCAACCTCTAGGTAATCAGGTTCATCTAAATCAGAGCAGTGGTTCAGGTTGAGGGAAAGGACATGTAAAGGGAAACTATAGAAGTAAAGGTGTATGTGTTAGTTTTGAATGACAAGCAAACAATTCAGGTCTCTAGGCAGTGTTCTAGGTGTGGAATGTGGGGAAGTATCAGGTGAGACAGCTGGTGTGATAGTCAGACACTTCTGAGCAAGGAAACACTACATGCATCCTGTTCTTGGAAATTTTGCCTGAATGATTCTCTAGCAGGCACAGGCTCGGGAACAAAAAAAATGGGAGGGTAAGCATGGGTCCAGGAGGAAGATGATGCAGGACCTGAAATATGGGAAAGACTATGAAATGTGAGATGAGGGGATCGTAGCAATGGTATTGAAAGGGTAGAATTCCAAGCCTACGGAAAGGTTTTGAGCCTAGACAGATGGGATAGGAAATGCCATTTAGTTGAGACCTCTGGATGTCAGGCAGATTCATAAGTTGCATGAGCCTAGCTGGAGCACAGTGGCAGTGGCAGCCCCATGCCAGACTGTCAGAGCAGGTGTTAAGCCAACTTGCTGAACAGGAATAGTTACTGTCCAGCCCTAAAGATGAGTCTGCTTCCTGTAGACAGTCTGTTTTCCATGGCTTTGTTTGCTTAGCATTAAACATTAGGGATACATTCATGCTCAGCATTTAGACATTAATTAGGGCAGCATAATTCATTTTTAAGATCTAATTCTCTTGAAGAAATTAAAATGCAGTGTGTTGAAGTCTTGTCGGTAAGGGCACCAGGCCCAAAACACAGATTGGGCACTGTCTGCTATAATATATAGGGCAAGCTATTTTTAAAGCTTGTGATTGTTACAGTTACTAGGAAACAGACAGGAAATGAATGGTTTTGCAAAAGATATAGACAGTTGCTAGATGGTATATTCTCATTTATAGGAATAAGAGTGTCAAACTGGAACTGGCCCCCACACTGGCAATTCCACCCTGAAATTCAGACAGGCCATAAACATCCACAGGACTTACTGTGAATTGTTTTATTATGTCCTTCCAACTATCTCTTTCTTTGAGGCACACACAAAAGAACCTTTCAGTTCCTTTGTTCATATTGCTTCATATACATTCGCTATAACCCAGCTGTTTTCTGAAAGATACATCATAGCTGTATGTATTGATAACTCCATTTCTGCTTGCAGTCAAGGACTAGTACTCATTTAAAAACATCACCTCTCCTTCCCTTAATTGTTAGGAAAATCTCTTAAGGAGTCTGTCTTGAAACTTGGACTTGCAGTTTCTAGGGCAGGAGGGAAGGTGTCTTTCTGAGAAGTAACTGAATCCCTAAGGACGTAGGGCCATAGAGGGAAGACAGTTGCGCAAACTGTAGAGTAACCCTCCCATGCACACACAGTTCAGTCCATTTGTAACACTGTTAGGGACTATAATAAAAAGATTTCCAAGTTCACACCTTCACTAGCTGGTTGACAAGAAACCTGTAAAATAAACCCTGAAAATGCAAGTGTGGTGGAGGCATCCCGTGTCCAATTGCACCTTAATACTCTGCATCATGAAAGTGGCAGACGTGAGAGAAGGTCGGAAAGGCAGACGCACCAGAATCGTAGTAGTGTTAACCTCTAGCGGCTTTGGGAGAAATTTCACTTTCGCTTCTGAATTTAAAATTTTAAATCGTAATTTGAAATAAAAACAAAAATAAAACTGTCATAATCATGCATGACAATATGAAGAGAATGAAGATAAAATTAATTGAGCTATAATCTCACTACTCAAAGATAGCCTATTTGATGTCATACTATAAATTGGTGGGTACGGAATAAGGCTTACTGGATGGGAAGACTCTTAAAATTATTCTCTATTATGTGTAATTTTGTTATCTTTTGTATCTAACAATATGAGAATTTTTCCCAGTCGTGACGTAGTCTTTGCAGGCATAAGCCTTAGCAATTATGTGATCCATTGCTTTATACATCTCTTTCTTTAACTAAATGCTGTAGTAGGCTTTTGCTTTTGGGCCACCAACCAGCTCCCAAATCATGACGTGGAGATTTCTTATTAGTTGTGAATGCTCAGCCTTAGCTTAGGCTCACTCCTTGCTAGCTCTTATAACTTAACCTGTTTCTCTTCATCTACGTTTTGCCTCAGGGCTCTTTACCTTTCTTTCTGTACATATCACTTTCCTGCTTCTCATGTCTGGCTGGCTGACAACTGCCTGGCTTCTGGCCCTGGGTGTGTCCCTCCTATTCTCCCTCACTCTCTTCTCTCCTCCTTCCCTCTTTTTCTACTTGAGCCTAGATTTCTCCTCCTGTTTATTCTCTCTGCTCACCAGCCCCACCTGTCCCTCTCCTGCCCAGCTATTGACCATTCAGCTCTTTATTAGCCCAATCAGGTACCTTAGGCAGGCAAGGTGAAACAAATGCAACACATCTTTACATAATTAAACACATGCAGCACAAACAAATGCAACACATCTTCACATAGTTAAAGTAATATTCCACAGCATAAACAAATGTAGCACATGTTTGCCTAGTTAATGTAATATTCCACAACAAAACACCCCTTTTGAACACAGCTTTTTCTTGCATCCTTAAATCGACTTATGGTAGATAATTTTATGTACAGGTCTTTAATTTTTATGCCATATTATTTAAGAATACATTTCTAAGCCAAGTATGAGTGCACATATAACCAGCACTGAGTAGAAGGAGGCAAGAGGACAGAAGTACAGAGGCGCTCGGGGCTCCATAGCAAAGCAGCGTCTTTAAAGGAGTTTTCTAGCATTGTTGTGATCCCTTTCTTTCCTTCTTCACCTGTGTAATGTGCCTCAAGGCAGGAAAAAAATGTGTGTGTGTTTTTAAGTGTTGTAGTTTTATTCTTATACTTTCTTATTGAAAAGCACTCCCCTTTGTTAAAAAAAAACAACAAAGTGTATTATAAAGGAACTATATTTTTTCTAAATTATGTTAGTTGATTCTCAAAACAACTTTACAACTATTTTACAAGAGGAAAAAAAACAAAAACAAAAACAGAGCTTGGTTAGAGCCTAAGCACCTAACTTGCAAATGATCAAGTTCAGGTTTGAGCCTACAGCACCTGCTCAACATGTGCTACATTTGCCAGACACATGGAATGCAATTCAGTAAGGTCCATTTCTCTGCCCCAGACTCATGGCTTGTAATATGCTTGGTGAACTGTATGAACCTACTCACCTGCCTACAAAATACCATAGGCTAAGGAGCTTAAACAACAGAAAGTTTGTTCCTTGGAGTTCTGGAGGCCAGAGGGCATGATAGTGTTAGTTCCAGCTGGTCCTGTTTCTGATGAAGTCTCCCTCCTGTTCTTTAGACGGCCCCCTTCCCACTCTGTCTTGAGACATCACATAGCTTTTCCTGTGCACCCAGGGGCAGCTGAGAACAGCTCTCTGACGTCTGTTCTTTTTCACTGTTTTTGAGACAGGGTCTCACTGTGACACTCAGACTAGCCTCAGACACGTAACCCCCTGCCTTGGCCTCCTGAGTGCTGGGACTAGAGGTGTGCACCACCATGCCTGGCTTCGTGTGTCCTTTCTTCTTTTAATTATGAGGATGTGTCTCTGGGGGGGTGTGCACAGGAGTGTTGGTGCCCACGGAGGTCAGAGGTGTCAGATTCCCTAGAGTTGGAGTTACAGGCAGTTGTGAGCCTCTTGACATGAGTCAAGGAACCAAACTTGGATCATCTGCAGAGCAGTAATGTCCAGCTTAGCTGCTGCTCTGTCTTCTCTGCAGCCCTCCATGTGTCTTGTCGTAGAAAGATACTAATCCTATTGGGTCAGGGCTTCCCTCGCTCACAGGCCCCATCTCCAAGTACAGTCACTTTGGGAATTAAGGCCAACATAGGAATTTAGAGAGGTAGGCTCAGGGACTTTGAGTCAGTGCTGGGGCCTCTGAGGGCTCTGACTGCTGGACGTGTGTCATCTAGTGCATATGAGATCTCTGAAAGACAAAGGGTTACATTTTGCCCACGTCTTGATAACCTGTCATTTACTCTGTCTAAAGTATTTCTAGAGCATAAATTCTTACTTCTCGAAGCTTATGTAATTTATGTAGATTAGCCCACATTTTAGTCATACATCCTTATATATCTAGTAGATGGTTAAGGGGCTTAGAAGTGTGAATTCTCAGTCCTTCTTCCTCACAGGACGACAGTGAAATACACTGAAGGGGAAACCTTACCTGGATTCTCTTACTGTCAAGTCACTGGGTAAATTGGATGGGTGCTGTCCTGGTTAGTTTTTTGTCAACTTGACACAAGGTCAAGTCATTTGGTAAGAGGGAACCTCAGTTGAGAAATGCCCGCACCAGATTGACCTGTGGAACATTTTCTTATTAATGATTGATGGAGGAGGGCCCAGCTCACTGGAGGCTGTCCCACCCTGGGCAGGTAGCTGGATGTTATAAGAAAGCAGGCTGAGCAGGCCATGGGAGCAAACCAGCAAGCAAAACATCCACTGTGGCCTCTGCTTCACTTCCTGCCTTTAGGTTCCTGCCCTGGCTTCCCTCAGTGGACTGTGCCCTGGGATATGGAAGCCAAATAATCCTTTCCTCCCAAGTTACTTTTGGTGTTTTACCACAGCAATAGAAACCCTAGCTAAGCATGATGGTCAGCTGCTTCAGGAAACCTTGTGGCCAAAGGTGCTCACCCGTGTTGACCCTGAGCCACCCCATGGGCTTTCTTACAGATTCTCCAGCCCCCAAGTGTTGTTTTTCTAACTGTCCCCAGATGAAAAGTCAGATCAGTGAAAAATTCAACCACTGCTGTATACCTGGAAGAGACTTTATTCAGACATAATTCCTCTTGTGGTTTAGATGAGACGATAAGTTTACAAGATTATAAATTCACAGGGAGCTGGCTGGTTTGACTAACTTAGGACAAGGTGACTTCTGTGCTGAGGGAAATAAAGAGCTTGCTCATACTGCTTACACCACAGGGGGTGGGAGGGGCATTTGACAAAGACTGCACATATAAGTGTGCTCAGGAGTAATTGCTTTAAAAGGTCTTGAGAGCCTTAGCAAGCTGACAGTGGACAACTAAGGAGCCTAGAATAAGAGTTGTTGGCCATTCTTTCCTGTAAGAAAACTATTAAATACAAAGGAGACATGTATCTGGCCTGGGCCAGGAAGAGAATGACAGCTGCTGGCCAGATTGCAGATTTCCCATCTTCTGTGCCGTGGGAGAATTGTGTGGTCTGGGGAGAAAGCATCGGCCACGTATCAGCTACCTTACCATCATGAAGACTCTAGCCCAGATGCTTGTGCAATCAGCTCCTCCAAACAGACAAAGCTCTGAGTCACCCTCTCCCTCTCCAAAAAAAGGGCCTTGCAATGCCTTCGTTGACTGCCCAGAGCAGTCCCACGTCACTTCTCACAGATAGGAGCTGCCCCTGCTTCAGTGGAAACAATAGCTCTACCCAGTGTGTTCCAACTGAAAGTACCACAGAGAACTGACTCCTTTGCTGGCTGCTCCTGAGCAGCTATTCCTAGGAGAAAGCGGATTGATTTCCACAGGGGAATAGTTAAAGTAATGAGGTAAATAATTGCCTGTTCTTTGGGGCTTTTACCAGCCAGAACTCGAAACCACAGCTCTCCTTTGTGTGCTCTTTGGCTGGCCATTAGGTGGTTTGCTTGGCAACTGTGTGGGAAGGCAGTGTGCTCATTCAGGATCTGTGCCGAGCTCTCCCTATGAGACAGGCACCATAGACGTTGTGTGAACTGCTAGTGGGTGAGGAGTCCGTGCACTGGGGCTGATTAACCTCTGCTGGAATTTTGAGCTGTGAGTCATTTGTTATTCTATAATGGAAGGTTTTGGCTGTTTGCCATTTGAATTTTTTTCAATCCTTTTTGTGGTATCTGTCTGTCTACAACAAATTCTTACTTTCCACTCCTCAGGCACTTTAGAACCAGTTTAAAAACAAAATATCAAATAGTTGAGTACTTAAGTTATGAATATAAAAGTATACCCAGAACCAGTATGTTTTGTGGTTGAAAGTTAGAATGTCAGTGACTGTTCTCTCTCAGCTATAAGACATTTGCTCTAGAAGTGAAAAGAAGTTCACCTTTTTCTTCTGTTTTCCTTATTTAAAAAAATAATAATGACTGGTAAGCCTCAAGCCAACACATCCTATTCATCTGGAAACCACTGAAAAAGTGGTTATTGTCACAATGACTCAAAGTGACCTGGGTGGCAGTGCCAATTTGGGTCCTCGGGGGCTTCTGTCTCTGAGCACTCTAGTTGACGCGCCTTCATTTCTAATGTCTGTGCTGCCATTGGGAGTAAATGCATACACTGGAATATTTTACTTTATTTCTTACTTGCCTGAATTAAGTCTTGGCCTGTTTTTCTGCTGTGGGTGTCCCTCAGCAGAGCAGCAACTGAGCTTCCTCTCTTAATGACAGGTGAATGGCTGTCTGCTTGACCCTGTGCCCCCTGTCCTGGTGAGGAAGGGATGCCAGTCACTGCCCAGCAATATGATGGAGACCTCCATTGATGAAGGATTAGAGACAGAAGGAGAGGCCGAGGAAGATCCCAGTCAGGCCTTTGAAGCTTTCCAGGCCACACGGAGTGGGCAGCGACGGCACACTCTGTCAGAAGTGACTAACCAATTGGTTGTGATGCCTGGGGCAGGTATGGTATCAGAGAAGCACCAAGTTAAACCCTTACAGCATCATTCCATTCCATACTTCAGGCATCAAGAAATAGCGGCCATTCTCACCAAGTTCTGGAATTTCATGCAGCTCTCCTTCCTTTATGGAGCAGATCCATGGACTCTGTGGATTAAGTCTACTCAACAGCTGACAGAGATTAAAAAGCAATGTCTCTGAGTTGACTCCCTCCACTCCAGGATGCCTTGGATACGGTGTGCTTCATAAGGGATTATGGCTCTCTTCGAGGCCAAGATCTTTTGGCTATAGTTTCCATAAGGTTTTCCTTACCAATTTTGAAGATGCTTAAACTAACCAGTAAAAGCATTGTGGAAAGTTGGGGGATTGTTTGTGGTGCTGGAGAGCACGTTAGGCAACTCCTCTGCCCCTGAATTACACTTAGGATTCCCAGCCCTGAAAAGAACTTATCTTTTAGGTGAGTTTTCTGTTTTCCAGACTTGTGAGTACTCCAGTCCTCTTGCCCATCCTGAAAGACGCGGCTATCAGGATTAGAGCCTGCCATTTTGTCTTGCTTTCTGTTAGCGTGTTTAAAGAAGATGCTATTGGTTTGGGTAATATCTATTTTATTTTCTTCTACAGGGAAAATTTTCTCTATGAGTGACAACCCCTCCCTTGACAGTGTGGACTCTGAGTACGATATGGGGTCTGCTCAGAGGGACATGAACTTTCTGGAAGACAGCCCTTCCCTGAAGGACATCATGTTAGCTAATCAGCCTTCACCCCGTATGACATCTCCTTTCATAAGCCTCAGACCTACCAACCCAGCCATGCAGGCTCTAAGCTCACAGAAACGTGAGGTCCACAATCGGTCCCCTGTGAGCTTCCGAGAAGGCCGCAGAGCATCAGACACTTCCCTTACCCAAGGTGAGTGCTTTCTTTTCTGGCTTTGAAAACTTCAGTCAGAGGTATGGAAGAGGATGTTGCCTTGCTAGTGTGAATGTATGATAACCAAAAGGCCTATTTTGCTTCTTAAACTGATGTTTGTACTTTGCAGGAATTGTAGCGTTTAGACAACATCTTCAGAATCTTGCTAGAACCAAAGGAATTCTGGAGTTGAACAAAGTACAGTTGCTCTATGAACAAATAGGGCCAGAGGCGGACCCTAACTTAACATCAGCTGCTCCTCAGCTCCAAGACCTCTCTAGCAGCTGCCCTCAGGTGAGTGTACAGGCTCTTCCCAACAGCACATTCGTCCTGCAGATGTGTGGTTCTCAGTTAGAGAGCTTTCTTCTAGTCCTAACTAGGCTGGCTTTATGGGAAAGCCCCAGGTCTCAGGTGTTCTTGCTGCTGTCACTAACAGCTTCAGCCCAACCATGCTGCTCCCAGGTACTCAGCACCAGACAGAGGCCTAGAGGCTCAGTCCAGTTTGGGTTCCCAAAGCAGGCAGATTATAGATGGATGACTCAGTCTCCCTTGACGCCACCCCCCCAAACACACACACACATGATGATGATGAACATCAACCAAATGAGAAGCTCCTTGCCACTACTTTTGATGTGAAATCACTACTGCGTATGAAGATTCATCACATTAAAAAAACAACAAACGTCGCTATTCTTGAGCCAGTGTTCAGGGCCCACGTATAGGTAAGCGCCTTCTTGTGATACCACGCAGGTGCTTTTGTTCTAATTCTAATACTGACTAGGTAATAGTTGAGTTATTAACTTGGTATAGACTCTCTGAAAAGTGGCCTTCAACTTACTAGTTAGGTAAAACCTTTTTTGGGTATTAGGTCATGTGGAACCAGATTTCACTCAGTCATTTCAAAGGTGCTTAAACTATGAATTGAAACTTTCTCACATAAAAATTGTAATGTCCACTGCCTTGATCCTTAGGAGGAAGTCTCTCAGCAGCAGGAAGGTGTCTCCACACTCTCTGCCAGCATGCATCCTCAACTTTCTCCACAGCAGAGCTTAGAAACCCAGTACCTACAGCATCGACTCCAGGTGGGCTCCTTAGCACTCTTAGTTCAGCTCACTTTGTCACAGAAACCTGTTTTGCATTATTTAAGGTTACTGCTTTATTCCTTATAGGCAGGTAGATTTAACCCTACATTAGTAGTTTCTAGAAACATGTTCAGACTTAGTTTTATGCCCTGTATTGGTAGTAGGAAAGGATATGCCACTGAGTACTAAAAGAGAGAAGCCTGGCTTGTTTCTAATTTTATATTTGTGAATAATAAGATGGGATCACTAATCTACAAAATGCTAACAGAGCCGTCTACACGGGTGCATGAAGAGCCTAAGAAATGATATGACATGGATCCCATTCAGAACGAATCACCCAGCAGGCACTGGGGCTTCCTGTCAAGAACTAAGTCTGGTTTCTCATTGTTCTCCATGGACCTCCCTGTCCTGGAGGAATTTCACAAGTGGAGAACAAGTAGGCCAGAACCAGATCCTGAGGCCTGCTGACCTGATGATGCTCTTCCAGGGTCTTAGTGAACAAGTAGGCCAGAACCAGATGCTGAGACCTGGCACCTGATGCTCTTCCAGGTCTTAGTGAAAGAGGGTCAGTGCCTTCACTCTGGATATACTGGCCAGACAGGCATCCAACTGATAGCATATGGTTAGACTCTTGTTGCTTTTCTGATCTTCCAGAAGCCCAATCTTCTGCCAAAGGCCCAGAATACTTGTCCAATATATTGTAAAGAACCACCTCGAAGCCTGGAACAGCAGCTACAGGAACATAGGTAAGGAAGTCTTGGGCCAGTAAAGTCACTTGTTTCCATGGCAGCCTGGAGAAGGCTGGTGTATTGTCCTTTCCATTCTAGCTGCTTCTCCTAGGCCCATGCACTGGTACCAGGTCCTTTTCTAATCAGGCATGGTGTCAATGAGGCGGTTGAGAATCCTAGAGTATAAGTCTGTCAGGCGACCGCCACCCTCTATGCACTTTGCCATGTCTTTGTGTTTCTCTGGGCTATGCTCAGCTCTAAGATTTCAGAAGCAGTGGCCCGAAGCAGTCGGTCACACTGATGAGGCTTTCCCCTTGGTAGTGGTCATGCCTGCTGCTCCAACCAGTAGAAGCTGCGTGGCCAAGGTAAAATTGACCTAATCATCACCCTACCTGGACACTCACAGAGGCCAAGACGTTATCTTTTTCTGAGCAATCTTCATGAGTAATTAGCCTCTCTAGAGGGAGAAAATTGAGAGAAAATGCATTAGTACTCCTTTACCTCAGAGGCCAGTCAAATAGGGGCAAACCCACAGTGGTGAATTCTTACTCTGATTTCCCCCTTTGCATGGGAAAGAGAGAGATGGCAGATGAGGGTGTCAGGTGTGCTGGTGTATGCCTGGAATTCCTAGCACTGAAGAGACTAGGTCAGGAAGGTCACAAGTTTGAGGCCAGTCTGGACTATATAGAAGATTCTCAGAAATAAAACAGAAAAGAAAAAAAGAGGTGAAGTTAATGCCTGCCTGGTATTGAATTTACATTGACATTCCATTCACTTGAGATGTAAAATGCTCTTTTGGTGTTACCAATTTAGGCTCCAACAGAAGCGACTCTTCCTCCAGAAGCAGTCTCAGCTGCAAGCATATTTTAATCAGATGCAGATAGCAGAGAGCTCCTCCTACCCTCGACCACGTCAGCAGCTGGCTCTTCCCCACCAGGAGACTCCACCGCCATCCCAGCAGCCCCCACCATTCAGCCTAAGCCAGCCCCTGAGCCCAGTCCTTGAGCCCTCTTCTGAGCAGATGCAATTTAGCCCTTTCCTCAGCCAGTACCGGGAGATGCAGTTGCAGCCCCTGCCCTCCGCACCCAGCCCCCGGGCTCCCCATCCCTTACCCTCACAATTGCAGCAGCCACCCCCACCACCCCCTCCTCCTCCACCTCAGCAGCCAGGAGCTGCTCCAGCCCCGTTACAGTTCTCCTATCAGACTTGTGAGCTACCAAGCACCACCTCTTCTGCACCAGACTATCCTGCTCCCTGTCACTATCCGGTGGATGGAGCCCAGCAGGGCAACCTCACAGGCGCGGACTGTCCCAGGAGCTCAGGACTTCCGGAGACTCCATCCAGCTACGACCCACTGGCCCTCTCTGAGCTCCCTGGACTCTTTGATTGTGAAATGCTAGAAGCTGTGGATCCACAACACAATGGGTATGTCCTGGTGAATTAATCTCAGCACAGGAAGTAAGGTGGCTCTAGTGAAGGCAGACTCTGTTTATATTTTTATTCCAGCCCTGTACATGTAAAGCTGATTTTTTCCCCCCTTTTCCCTAATGGGGAAAAATCAAGTTTCCCAACTGGAATCAGGATTTGACTAGGGTAGATGTTCCTCTCGGCTCTGTCCCACCACAAAACTGTCTGTGGCAAGGGCTAGACCATAGTTGGGAGCTGAAGCGCATGCCCGTAGATGAAGTGGAACAAGCTCTCACGGGGGACCAACAAATGTTTGTGTAGAATGACAACACAGACCCAGGTTTGCACCCGCTCATGTCCGAGGAAAGCCTTGGTAAAAGTAGGAGAAATGTATATGTTGCATATATACACACAGGGAAAAAGAAAAGGCAGTATATTTCACTAAAGCCAAGCAACAGCAAAGTGCTTCAGTGCATGTTGAGAATACGTCATGAAACCCAGTGCACAGGGAGGAGAGGAAAGCTGTGCGTTGTCACAGAGTCCTAAGTTCTTGGTGCAGGGTGTCCTCAAGACCGTCACACACAGTGGAGCCTGAGGTGTGTGTGTCTCAGAGACACCAAGTAGCAGCTGACAGTGACCCTGAACCCTTGCCGTCCTCTTTCTGGGAGCATGTGGTAATGCCTTTTCAAAAGTACCCTGGGGGCATGTGGTAATACCCCTGGGGGCCGAGTGTGAAAGTACTCAGGGCTCCAGAGCTCTCACCTGTAGAGACAACAGGAGCCGGTCCCAGTGGAGGCGGAAGCAGAAATCAGAAAGCACCAGGAAGTCGGGCCCTGAGCCGGGAAGCCAGGCTCTTCCTGCACAGGCTGCAGTCTCCAGAGACCTGCTGTCTATGCTACACTGTAGTAATCCCTCTGGCTCTCCACTCTGTTGTTAGGAGCTGTGGAGCTTTGCACATCTGGTTGGTAATTTCGTGTAGGGTTTAACGTTTTTAAGGGTACACAAAACTGGACTTTCCTGGCCCCTGTGAAGTGAGTGGTAGTGCTGTGCCTTCCCCACCTTGTCCACCTCCCTTTTCTCTAAAAACCAAGTTTTCCGTTTATGGCCTTGCTGAATCCAAAGTCACTTCAGTGTGTTTCCACCAGGTGGGAATCAGAAGTCTTCATTTCCTTAAGGCTTTGATTTGTGTGAACTGTTCAAGTATTATAGCAATATTCAAAGAACCACAGATGTGTTAGCCATATACTAGAAAAGCTTAACCCTTGAATTCAGTCATCAAAGGAACTGAAAAGTGGATGCTATAGCTAGTCAGTAGATAGCGAGAAGTAATTAGTAGTCTGTCATTTGCACAGTGACCTCTAGGTGTTACAAACTCAGTATTATTTATAAAATTATAATTTCTATTCTTTAGAGTGGCTTGTCCTATCAGCAGATGAATTCACTAAGCACAAAGCGTCTTCCTTAAAGCACAAGAAGAGAGAGCTACTGCACTGATGCTGCATCTAGAAACACCTATAAGTTGCCTTTCCTCTCTGTAGTAAGTGTCCAGGCAGGCAAGGGAAGACTAGGCATGGGAAGTCTACGGAGAGCCATCCTGGCCACCAGCCCAGCCCTGCCCGTGGCGGTGATTCCAGTGTCTTTGAGGCTGGCCAGAGACTGTAGTTGTTGGGCCCCACTGGTGCCAGGCTGCTTTGCAAACGCGCTCTGCTTGGAATTGGGCTGTGGGTGTCAGCAGGAATGGATAGCAGGAGGGACTGTCATTTTTGTGATTTAATAACTGAAAATCCAGTAAGGATGATAAATTGTGTTTCTTTATTGATTCTGTTCCTCCTCATGCTTAAAATCGATGATTTTGTGAGATAAAGAACATCATTTCATTTGAGAGATCATTTCATTAAGATCTCTAATACGTTTTAAAGCTTTGCAACATAAGCCAGCTATAAAACGGGGCCTGATTTGTTTAGACTGGAGGAGGATGTTTTCCCAAAATATACTGCAGAAGCGCTGTAATATTGACGAAATGAAAATGCCTTCCAGATTGAAAATGGGGGCCGCTCATTTCAGGACTGCAGGAACAGCACCGCTACAGATTGGCATAAACCCCTGCCCCCCAACAGGGCTGTGAGCTGCTCAGCCCAGGAGATGAGGGCTATGCAGCTATGGCAGGACAGTTAGGCGACAGATGAGGGCTGCGGAGAGGCTGTCAGAAGGTTCGAGGCTGCAGAGAGAGCCGGGAGCCCCCCGTCAACAGCCAGCCTGGTAGGCGCTGACACTCAGAGCGGAGGGAGGACAGTCGCCTGGTGAAGAACACCAACCATCCTGCTGGATCCCGTCGTCAGCTCCGGGTCACTCTTCTCACTCCTTCCAAGTAGAAACCCCTAATTCCATGGCTACCCTTATTTCCCGAGATGGAGCTGGTAAGAGCAGAGGAGCCCTGGTGGTCAGCTCATCGGATTGTTTCTGTTGCTGTCCCCTAACTAGTGACCGTGGAAGCTTCCAAGCCGTTTCTCCTCACAAGTACTAAAGTAACACTAAGAAGGCTTAGGCCCACTCTTGCTGAGAGGCAGCTTTGAAATACTGACGTGCTCCCCTGTCATTTCACATCAGCAGTGTGTACACTACTGTATAGTAACCCTTAGCTTTGTTACGTTGTAGACCAGCCTCTCCGAAGAGACTGGAGATTCAAACATGAGGTAAAATTTTCATTCGGCAAAAAGTGCAATCTGTGTGGTACTTTTTTATTTTTGGTTATGGGCTTTTGTTCCCCAGGGTATCACTCTCTGCTTTGGGGGAAATGCATTAGTTCTGCAGTCTCCAGTTGTGCAAGTGTATCTCTAGTATTTACATGCAACTGACATGCTGGTCCCTGTAAGGCAAACAGAGGGTGTTAATACAACAGGAAGACCATGGGTTGTGGGGTCCCCCTCCTCTATTCCCAGGAAGCTGCCTGACCAGCACCAACCCTCACCCTGCCCTGACTTGGCCTGTCTAGACTGCCTTCCCACCACCTTGGGAGCAAAGACAGGGCAGTTCTATGCCCACCACCCTCCAGAATCTACCCAATGGGAGATAGTGAGGCCCCAGGAAAAGCCTTTGAGACTGATGTAGAGCTGGTCTGAGCAAAGCCCTTCCTTTCGCTTTACATCCTAGGAAAAAGAAGGCCAAGGTCCCTCTATCTCAGACATCAAGATCAGAAGTGTTTAAATCCTGGCCTGGTGTTGGGGAGGTAGGACTTAAGCCTTTGCCTGCCATGTTCCCTCCAAATGTGTTTAGTTGAGTCTGCATTGTTACAGGGCCCTCGCCCCATACCCCCAGTACCACCCAGCCTGTGGAGCCATACCCTCTGCCCTGCCCCAGAACTCCAGTACTAGGGCACTCAGCAAGGACTCATCACAGGCCTCTACCTGTACCCCAGGAGCCATTATACCTAAGGCAGGGAAGGGTACTAGGACTGGGGAAAAGGGAGTGTTCTCTGCTGGAAGGTGACAAGGTGATGAGCCAGAAACTGAAGGAACCCAAAAAGTAGCAGCTTCTAGGGCCCCAAGAGTGCCAGCAGCTCAGGACATGGGGACCCAGTGGGCCCTCCTTCGTCTATGGGGTTCTCTAGCCTCTAAATAAGCCTGTTTCTTACATCTATGAGGGCCAGCGTTTCTCTGCTCTGATTACACATTTACACTCACATCAACAGTAAGTTAAGCTCTGTTGGTTTAAAGAAAATTCACAGTCCAGGTGACTTTTTCCCATTCCTCCTCCTCTAGACAGTATGGAGTGTCACAGATGACACTGACCCCAGTGGGCAGTTGCAGAACCCCTGTGCCAGGGCTGACCTTTGCTGCGTTTGTACCCCTAAGCTGGGCTGCCTCTACTGCCTCCTCGGAAGCCACTCGAGCCACTCGGTCTCTCTGTGCCTAGACATCAAAGGTAAAAACTGGAGAACAGGTAGTAAGTTGGAGTCATTGCCCAGGCAGGGATCTTTATCATTTTGTTGCTTCTGGAAATTTTTTACAGAACTTACCTTCAGAGTGATTTGTGGGGGAAAGAGCAGTCTCATCAGCCTGGTTTCAACACTGGACAAAACACACTTCAAAACTTACACACACACACACACACACACACACACACACACACACACCTTCCCTGGCTGGGGGCCCAGAAACTTAGAGCCTTCCTGGCTTTTCTCCCTGCCCTTGGTGGCAAATGGAAGGAAACATGACCTTTAAAGTGTCCTTTGGCCCTAAAGCATCCATCCGATCCCCAGCATCTCCTCACTCACTCAGTTAGCCATTTTTACCCAGTTACAACAGCCTAGTTGATTGTAGAAGACTCCAGCCTTCCTAGTTGTACCACGTCTTATGTCCACATTACCTGTGAGCAGATTTGGGGACATGACTGCATGGGCTGACAGACAGGTAGGGATACTGCCCAACAACTTCACCAAGGACGGTGCTTGCAGGTCCTGCCCTCTCAGCTTGCCTGTCCATTTCCACAGCAACGGACCAGGCACTTTCACAAGTGTGCTCTCACACTCCTCATATCATTTCTGTGAAAGTAGCTAGAGAGATACGGTCTGTAGTTCTCACAGCTGAGGAGAGCAAAGCTCTCGAAGGATACATGACTTAACTGAGGTCACAGAGCTCAGAAGTGGTGGAACAGAGACAAGCACCTTCGCCTGGCTTCTGGCTGGGCTTCTGTGTTGGAGCCCTGTCCCACAGCCCCTCCCTTCAGAGCACATCTTTGCAGAAGCAAACAGCTATGTCATCAAGGCCCTGTCCCACAGCCCCACCCCCACCTGACAGCCGCCTGGCTTTAAGTGTAGTCATCCAGGTGACTGCGCTAGACACGAGGGGAGACAGACACCACAGATGGACATCCAGCTGTCCAATAAATTGCGGAAGTTTAGGCTTAAATTAAGGATGTCTGCTCATTCAGAGTTATGTGGCCTGGTGCTTTTTCTCTGTAAGTATATATTGAAAGGATTCCTCCCTGGTTGCAAAGGGGAAATGTAGTCAACAGAGTCAACCCCAGAAAATCGTGCCCAGAGAATCGTGAACTCAGACCTTCATCCTAAAGGGATGGCATGTAGAACATTTTTTTCTTTTTTTTAATCGTCTTTTGAAACAGGGTCTTACTGTGTAGCTCTGATTGTCCTAGAATGTCCTGGTTTACTTGTAGACCAGGCTAGCTTCAAACTTGTAGATCAGCCTGCCTCTGCCTCCAAGTGCTGGCATTAAAGGCGTGCACCACTCCCACCCAGCACATTTCTTTACAAAAGTCCTGCCAAGTAGGAAGGCTTATTAAATACTTCCAGGATTACAAAATGGTGATGCGCTTTGATGATGGAAGGGCTAAGTCTTTTCAGAACCAAAATGGGTGAGCAGGGGTAGCTTTAAAAATAGAAATAAAAATAACATCCCCGTGGATGGAGTAAGGTTACATTACGAAGTGCAGATAACTAATGCCTACTCGCCCAGGATTTGCTCAGTCAAGGAAATTCAAGTGGTTGAACAACCCCATTACCCATGGTTTAAAAAAAAAAAAAATCTGCCTCTACCAGAATCTGTGAAGGAGAGAGCAGCAGCGAGAAAAAGGGACGCTGGCTGGCTTTTGGAGACTGCAGCTGAAGGGAGTGGCCGGGATTATTTGCACTTGGTAGAAAGGCAAGGCCATTTGCCTAGTGCAGAAAGGAAGGGGTGGTCTTGCTGGGTTCAGCTTGGTCTGTGAGTTACTTTCGATAAACTTAATCTGACTGCAGTCATTTTTTTTTTCTGTGTGCTTTTTAATTACTAAGAAAAAAATTGGTGACTTCGATAGCTTTGGTATTTTGAGTGCAAATCCTAATAGCTCCAATGTGGAAAATCAAAGTGTAACCTGCCAGTGTTAGAAAATTGCCTAAAATGCAGTTTAATAAATGATCTTTGTACCAAATGGTAATTTAAATGGAGTAATTTTCTGCAAGGAAAATGTACTGTCTTTATGTTTCCAACCCTCCTGAATTAAAATAAAAACACCTTGTTTTCTAAAAGCCTGGTGATGTGAATGTCAGGCTAATGAGATTATAGGCAGGTCTCCACCTCACTGTGGAAGGTGGCTGTGTTCTCTGAGCTCTGAGGCTCACTTCAAACTACAGAAAGGACAGTGGATAATATGTTCTCATTGACGTCAGCATGGTAAATAATACCTTGCCCCAGATTGCCTGAGTACACGTTAGCCACTACAGATCGCTGATGGAAACATTGCTAACCGCAGCCTGCATACAGACAGGGCCCCACTGGGCCTGGTTAATGCTCCTTGATGTTAGTCTCAGGACAAAGCCCATCACTGCAGGTAGTCTGTACTAGGGCCTCTGCCATAGGAAGAGAACAAAGACGAGCACACCGTGCTCTTGTTCAGCTCTCCCAGAACAAGTAATATACGGGATGGAAAATAAGATACGCTAAACTGCCAGGAAGGCCAGCAAAGGACACTGCTACTTAGTGACAGTGTTACCTCCTCTCTGGGTCTGTGAAAGGGACACACACCCACCATGGACTTCTCACAGGGACAGACATCCTTTAAGACACAATGTACGGGGTTGGAGTAATGGCTCAGTGGTTAAGAGCACCAACCGCTCTACCAGAGGACCCGGGTTCAATTTCCAGCACCCACATGGCTGCTCACAACTATCTGTAACTCTTAAGATCTGACACCCTCACACAGACATACATGCATACACCAATGCACATAAAAAGTAAATAAATTGTTATAAAAAAAAAAACACAATATACAACCCCTGGCCCTCAGGGTTTTGGAGAATCCCTCACCAAGCTGCTTTCATGTGTCCTAGACTTGCGCCAGACCCCAAGAGAAAGGGTAAGATGAAATCTTGTTCTCTGGCAGTGGATGCAGCTGAGATTTGGTTCCCATTGTGTAAGCCATTTCCCTGGGCCAACATTCTATAGAACTGGAGCAGCTCTCAAACTGAGGCAAGCCTGGTGGCTGAGGTGTGTATAGAGCTGGGAGCATAGGACCCTCACTGTACACGTGCACAACTCTGTCCTGCCTGCAGACAGCTCTTCCCTTGGAAGAGATTCAGTACAAGTTTCCATTTTCTTTTTCACTTTCAGTGACTGTTTTGCAAACTTTACCCTTGCCTGTTGAATCACTCCATCGTGTAATGTTGTCATAGCAACCGCCCAGGCCTCTCCTAAGTCTAAGGACACCCTTCACATCCATGGCAAGCACAAAGGCCCTATGAAGAGCAGCAGAGAATAGGCCAAGGACACAACAGGCCAGCAGTAATCACATTTCCAAAACCACCAGTCATTCTGTGGCCAGGTAGGAACAAACAGGCCTCGTTCATGGGAGCTGCCCTCACCTTTCTTCCCCAGGCCTTGAATTGCAGACTCAGTCCTCTGATATGCAGAGACATCTTTGGACTCTTCCCAAAAAAACACATACAGAGATGCTTAGTCTCTAGGAGGAGGATGGATCAAGGTTCTAGAGGTTTACCCTGGGCAGATAGGAAAAAACACCTTACTCTACACCTTCTAAAGTTAAACATTCAGACATTGACACTCCTGTCTGAGGGGTGCTCATATCTCCAAGTGGGGTCAAGAAAGGAGAAGCCGCAGCTCAGCCTGCAGTTCTCGGGGCAAGTCTGGGCTTTGTACACTCAAGTTATTTTTCAATCTTGGTATGATTATTTAGCCTTTTTGTCCCCCCGAGACAAGGTTTCTCTGTGTAGCTTTGGAGTCTATCCTAGAACTCACTTTGTAGACCAGGCTGGCCTCGAACTCACAGAGATCCACCTGCCTCTGCCTCCCGAGTGCTGGGATTAAAGGCGTGCACCACCACTGCCCAGTCTATCTAGCCTTTTTAGTGTATGAAATAATGACTTTCATTATGACATCGTCACACCTACATATCCAGTTCTTTGCTCATATTCACCCTATTACCCTCTTGCCACCCTCCCATAATGTATGGACCACTTCAGAACTTGGATGTCATTCTTGTGTAGGGACCACGCTAACCTCCCTGTATTGGTCCAGTATTATCAAATGTGCTGCCTGAGCAAGTTCTGCGCACTAAATCTTCAGTGCTGTGTGGCCACATAGGAAATTTCACACAGGCCACAGTCGCTCCGCCTTGGGCTCATTAAAGCATGGCTCTACCCTTTCACTTTGACTTCAGCCAGGAATTTCAAGAGCTGAACAGCTCTTGAGCGATGAAATATTGTACATAGATGACTTCGGTCCACGTCCAGTAAGAGGATATAGATATGGGTCTCGCTCGAGTGAACCGGAGTGGATGAACCTTCACCTCAAACACGGAGCTGTCCTCAGTGACAACCGCCACCATCCAGGCACAGAGCTGGGGACCACAAATCACCGAGGCAGAACCTGAGGCTAGGCAGTGTCCTCGGCATCCCTAGTTGGAGAGCCGGGGGCCCTGCTCCCTCCCTTTCTGTGTGTCTGTTGGGCTCCCCTCAGGAGTGCTGGACTGGTTGGCAATGAGGGGAACCAGCAAACACTTCAGGAGGAGCGGAGACTGCAGAGAAGCCACTGCCCTGGAGCCAAGCCCCCAAGGCCGGCTGGGCACAAAGCTGAGAAAATTCAAAGCCCGGAGAAAATGAGGCAGTTGAGTGCTGAACCTCTTCAGGAGCTGAGTCACTCCCTCCACAGATGACTTTGAAAGCTTTTTACTCCATTTTCCTCCTCCTCATTCCCCAAAGATGGAATAATGAAGCCTCAGTTGCCTAAGGGAGGGCCTGACTGAGAACTCTGATCTCAAGGCTGCCCACCAAGCTGATGGGCTAGGATACAGCTGAACTAAAGATGACAAGGTCTTTCCACAAAGCGTTCCATACCAGGGACCCACTTCACAGCCTTCCTGTCTAGCCTGAGACCCACTGTAACTGCCTTAGATCACTCCAGAAACTCCAAAGTTTAGTCATCAAAGTGAGGGCCAAAGGACAGGCAAGCAGTTGGAAGGGTCCCAGGAAATGAAGGGCCAGTACAGAGCAAGGCTTGGGGGAACAGAGGCTGGCTCCCCAGTCCCACCCACAGGGTAGTCAGACAAGCACTGTAGGTGAGGGGTGGATACCACCCCTACTGTCAGAGACGGCACAGGAGGCAGCACAAACTCTGGACTGAGTCTTTGGCCCCCGGCCTGCCGCTGACCCACACAGATCACTGGAAAGGTTCATTGCCCCCGGCTGTGATAGGAACACAGCCTGGCTGACTCCACACTGCCCTCTAACATGAAAACACTAAGGATCTACCAAGTGCCCTGGACAGCTTGTCACAGTACGCATTCTGTCTTGCTTTAACTCATCTGCACGACACTGCCGTAGGACACGGTGATGAGGGCGTCTGTGAAGTCTCCTCACTGACTGAAAAATGGTTAGCTATTCTGACAGCCCCGGGATTTCTGAATTTTTGTTAATGAGTTCTGGGCAGCACTGGTCATGAATACCACGAGACCATTCCGAAGAATCTGATGGTTCACCTTCATTGTCAACTTGACTGGATTTGGAACCACCTAGGAGACACTCTGGGTCTATCTGCGAGGACATTTCCAAAAATGTTTAACTTTGGAGGGAAGAACCATCCTGAACGTGGGTGACCATACCATAGGTTGGTGTCTTGGACTGAATAAAAAGGAAAGAAAAGGAAGCCAGCAGTGTATCAGCCTTCATCTGATCTGACTGTAGATACCATGTGACAGACCAATGCCTTACCCACCACAAACTGTCCCCTCAAGCTGTGAGCCAATCTAAACCCTTAGGTTGCTTTGGGCAGGTTGTCCTGTCACAGAAACAAGTCAGTAACACATTTTCCTCCCCAACTTTGAAGTTAAACTCAAGGGTGGAGAAGGGTAGAAGGCCTGGGGGAGTCTTACTTTGCACAGACAGCTCCCCAGTCCTCAGGGAGTCACAGGAGACCAGAGCCTAGGAACCTGCTCCAGCTGGCCTGTGACCGATCCATTTACTTCTGTACTTGTGACCTATCAGTGGCCTGTGGGATCCAGTTCCCTTAGCTGGAGGGCTTTAGGGATGATCAAACATCCTCGAGCTCTCGTGGGCAGCAGGTCTTCTGACTGGACTTGCGTCTCCTGGAGTCTAGTCTTTCTGGGTTCAAGACTAATCCACTGGCCAAGAAGTTGAGCCAAACACCCACAGCTGGGCTCCTCAGAGTTACCCTTAATCCCCAGGCAGCTCTTATGCCCCTCAGTCTAAGGAATAAGCCAACGGCCTAGCAGAACAGCCTCATCTCAGGCCAGCCAGAACATCCTAGGTCACCAGCAAGTGCTGGCTTAGATCCCAGAAGAGTCCAATGCCAGAAGGCGCAAACCAGAGACTGGATGGGAGAAATGGGCAAAACTCCGATTAAACCCAGCAGAAGAACCGAGGGTTGGGGGAGCAAGGGACAGGGAAGGTGAGCTCTTAGCTGAGACTTAGTGCAGGGACTGGGGCTGGTCAGTGTCTGTACAGAACAGACTGTCCAGGCAGAAAGAAAAGGAAGAGGAGGGTCGATTGTCAGCCCAGTGCCTGCACCCATTATTTATGGATGTTTCACTTGATTTGTGAAACCTGGGCTCAGCGAGGAGACTGAATGTCCCTCACAGCCGCTCCTTCCTGCAACAACAAGACTGACATCACTGTTGTCAGGGAAATGGTGTTTTGATTAAAATCATGTGACAGCTACTTCACGACTGAATAAACAAATCCACTGTTAACCCTCGCCTGACAAGCTCGCCAGCAGCTGTGGTCAGAGCACAACCTCTACCCAGGAGGGTGTGACTCTGCCGACCTAGAGGTAGCAGAGTCTGAGAAGCGGCCCAAGCTGTTCCCTGGCAGGTCCTGCATGAGGAACATGAGTCACCAAATACGAAGAAGACCATGCAAGCTTCAGGAGACTCTCTCCATGGCACTGAGGCAACACCCACCCTTCACCAGGAGGAACCCTGGGCTGTTCTCTTGGACCAAGCAGCAGGCACAGCCCTAAGACATCAAATGACTCCCTTGGGGCTTTGAGGCCAGTCAAGAACTCGGTTCCCAGAGTTCTCAACACCCAGATACTCTTTCCCGATGAGGACAGATGAGTGAGCTGGCCATGCAACATTGAAAGGGGTTAAGAACAATTTCTGGTTTGCAACTGGATGACTTCCTGGATCATTCACTTGGCTGTGGGCCCCCGTCATGAAAAACTCTGCCTGGCAACAGGCAAGTCCCCTTCCATTTCACCCCCAGGACATTTGCTTTAAGTGAAACAAAGCAAGGAAGGCCCCGAGCCACAGAAAGGGGATTTTGTGGGTGAAATGAACTGCAGCCTCAGAGGATTAGCACAGCTGGCTTCTAAGGAAAGTTCCCAACCACCTGAAATGTGTCCACGGTAAACATGGTCTGCAAAGGCAGCTGGTCAAAGGCCTGACGAGGGATCACAGTAACGGGGGTTCAAGGAATGGCAGCTAGTGCTGTTCTCAGCTGGAGAGCCTTCTTCAGAGCAGACCAAGTCAGCTGGGGGGGGGGGGGGGGGAGCCCAGGTAATTCTCCAGGAGTTGAATGGCAGGACCAAATAGTCCTGAGCAGGTTGGAAAACAGCTCCATTACCACTTAAGAAGTGTGTGGCTTAGGCCAGTAAGAATCACTGTTCTTACTACCCCAGGCAGGTCTCTTCCCTCAATGAAGTTCTAGAAGTAGACAAGGGGCATGAAGGGCGGGCACCTCAGGCTGCTGAGGCTTTGTAAGCAGCAGTCAGCCAGCACGTTCTCCCACCAAGCAGCATACAACACCCCTGGGCTGCCTGAACCAGAGACAGCTGGGCAACTCAGGCCAAGGACAACCGTGTGCAGGGACAGAGAAGGGCAAGTGTTCACAACAGGAAAGATAGCATGGCCTCCATTTACATCAAATGACAAGTCAGGTGATTTAAAGTCAACCTTTCTACCATGGTTTAACCATAAAATCCACTGGAGTGGGTATGAGAGCACCAGCTTCTGTCAGTCACTGTAACTAGTCTGACGTCAGCACTAGGTAGGCCAGGCTCTCCACTTCTAAGTCATAACCACCCTTCTACCACTGGCCACAGCTGGAACCCCAGTGATTGCTGAACTGAAACTCTGCATCCCTTTTCCATGTAGTTGTAGGAGACAAAATGAGCTTGGAAAACATCCAGGAAAACAGGCATAGACTCT
Source organism: Peromyscus eremicus (assembly GCF_949786415.1). NCBI lineage: Eukaryota > Metazoa > Chordata > Mammalia > Rodentia > Cricetidae > Peromyscus > Peromyscus eremicus. The sequence goes on along the minus strand of NC_081422.1, from coordinate 45,392,270 downwards.
TGACTAGAAATGACTCCCTACCTAAGTAGAACCATGCCAATAACTTTCCAACTGTGTGGAAAGTGTACCAGCTCTTCCGTTCTACCCTTTTGTTGGATGGGTATTGTCTCAGTCTGAGGAAGATTCCAGAGACCTCAAACCACAGGAATGACTGACCTCTGGAGAAGATCACCACTTCACAAAGGCAGTAAAACAGAGCAATACTTTAAAATACACTCTGCAAGCCCTGGAGAGGATCTCTCTCCAGGCCAGTGTGCTGGGAACTGCTTCTCGGCCCGCCTTGCTGCGACTCCTTCCCTGTAGCAGCAGCAAGCTCTGCTGCCTCTCCTCAGCCCAGAAAGGACAGGGCTCTGGCCCCAAGTTTCCGGGGCACTTACCTTCCCAGTGTCCTCTCCAGGCACTCGGGGTCTCAGGAAGAGATTCTTGTCAACCCCAGGGACGCTGGGCTCTTCACTGTCCTTCACAGGAAAATCTAGCTTCCTCAGCCTTTGGGCCACCACTGGAGATATAGACAGCAAGGCTGTCACTGTCCCTGACCAGGGCATGTCCCTCCCAAGCCCACCTGTGCTTCCCAGCCAGGATACCCTCAGCTGCCCTGGCACCATGATGGCCCAGCAGCACACAGGGCTCTGGGCAGCTGTGCAGAAAAAGCCAGCCCTTGCCAGTACTTTAACTTAAGGTGCCTTTTTGCTCGAGTCACCCCACTGGATCTAACTTGGGGTTCCTCCACATCATGGGTAGCCTGAACAAACAAAAGACCTAGCTCCTTTCAGAACTGATCCTAGCAGTTTAAGACAACAACTCCCAAGAAAGAAATGACTTGGCTTTTCTTCCCAGTGAGTAATTAAGCTCTCTTCATCCTCCAAATGATTTCCATCTCAACTGAACATGATGTCATTTCCTGGAAACAGCAGGCCCATGGAAGCAAATGAGGAACAGCAAGGCTATTCTAGGTACAGAAGAGGACTAGAGATTTGTGAAGGAACAGGAGAGACAAGCAAGATCGTGGCTCGAAGGGGGAGGAAACAGTGAGCGAGGACAGCAGCCATGTCACCTGTTTACCAAGAACCCCGGGTGGCAGGACCTTGTGCACCTGACATCCAGGGAGACAGTAAATGGCAAAGAACAGCACCCCAGGGACGAGGGGGAGGCTAAGCACCCAGCTTGTCTGGCTGCCCTGCCCCACACCCCCAGTGTGATGGACCCAAGGACTTGTGTAGGGACACCAGGCTTTCGGCTCAGGGACACAGCAGTGTCAGGAAGACACACTGTCTTCCTAGGTGTTACACAAGCATCCTGGACACTTAGACAAGACACCTTGGTCTGGCTGTCTCTTGAATAAGGACAAGCCCTCCAGCAAACACACTCCCCAGCCCCGGGCCCACATCAGCACAGTCCAGCTTGGTACTTCTGTGACTGGAAGGGTGTCTTTTATTTTGACAAAGCTTCATTCAAAATCACACATTACGCTGTTTGTCCTTATGAAACAAAATCCCTCTTTGGGCTCCTGTCTCATTGGCAGCACAGTAGACACATAAGATCTACTATTTGAAGCTCGTGATGGGTAAACCCCGAACAATCTGTAGAAAAAAAAATCACTAAAAACTCCACTATTAATGGGGCACTTTTTAATTGACATGGGATGCATGTGTTGGTTTTGGCTTTACTTTCCTAAAAAGCTGAACAACAGTTATAAACTGCCCAGATGTAAACAGCTTCAATATATGTTCAAAGCAACCAGATAATTCCAAAAGAATCATTTCTCAAGCTGGGCATAGTGGCGTGTCTTTCATCCCAGCACTCAGGAGGTAGAGGCAGGGCCAGCCTGATCTACATAGAGAGTTCCAGGACAGCCAGGGCTACAGAGAGAGCCTTGTCTCAAAAAAGAAAAAAAAAAAATCCTGGGGGTGGGGACTGGCCTAGGTCAGAGGCTCTTACTTCCTAGGAGCCAAGAAATCTCTAAGTTTATCAACTACAGAGTGAGACAGTCTGGTGGTGACTTTGTTCAACACATCAGAGGGCAGACCTTAGAATCACTAGTGAACAGGTTTTTAATAAGCACCAACAATATACACCAGACACTGGTCTAGGCAGTAGTGACACAAGACAAGACAAGACAAAACAAGCCAGCACCACGGGGCTCTTGGAGAAATCAAGTGTAAAAACGAGTATGTAAAGAAAATGGCCAAACTGAAGCTCAAGAGCAGTTGCTATGCAGGTTAACACAAGAAGTTCACTGTGTACATCAGAATGAAGTGAAGCCTCTAATGGCCACCCAAAAAACAGATCCTGCATGCTACGTGACCTTTATTTAAGAAGTCAAGGGTCCACTGTCTCCTTTCAGTAGTCTTTGGCAGAAAGGTAAAGGCACAGGCGGAGTGGGGTAGCAGGACAGGGATGCTTTACAAGTTCATTCTCAAATGAGTGCAGCATGTGGCATTTCCAACCAAAGGTGAAGCAACTGTCCCAATGCACAACTGTTTCCAAAATCAAGACAATAATCTCTCAAATATAAAACTCAATAAAGACGAATACAGCCAGCAGATGACATCAAAAAAAATTAAACTATAATGTTTACAGCACAGTCATTTAAGGCACTAAAATGAGAATCTTTTTACCTAGGAAAATATTCAAACCTTCGCCCTAGAACACATAAAATGGAAACTTACTACAAAGTAATCCGGCAGTTTAAAATACAGGCACACGATCTCTGATAGAAATTTTCTGTTCTGTTTTTCTAAGGTATGATAAAAGCATTTACACAAACTTGGTTTTATGTAACTTATGTTTAATGTACAAAGTTTTGTAGGTATCTTTGGGCCTTCACAAAACAGAACAGGGCTTGTTATATCTAAAAGAGTTTGTAAGTAAAATCAACAATTCAGAAACCAAAATGGAAACACCAAACTACATGAGATGTACTGAGAAAAACCAGGCTGCAGGAAAACCTCATTAACTGAGTCCACTGGAGACAAGGAGTCTGTTAGATGAAAAACATTTACATTATCCAGAAGAGTCATCAGAAAAGGTGTGACCTGTCAGAGCTGCTCACGGAAGGAGTGGGTTATAACTGACCAGGGTCATTGGTAATCAGCATGCCCACTGATAAGCAGGTGCTTCTAAAAAGTGTCAAGCAGCCTTCCATAAACAGTTTGCTTCTGCAAACCCTTCAGCTCTACCTACTACCTTAAATTTCAGGACAAATTAATGAAGTTTTAGTGCAAAAGTAGAAAAATGTTCCAGCCTCAGTGATACAGGCAAACACTGAGCAGCACGACTTCAGTTTGGTACTGTGCCGCGTAGCAACGGCAAGATGCTAACATTGCTAGAAGCAGAACCAGGACCAGTGGTTCCTACACTTACTGGAAACACAAAACTTCACAATGAAACAGTAGAACCACAGCTTAGTAGGAGGCACTAAAGTTTCTTATGAGTTTTTGAAGGCAGTCACAGTGCTGAGCCGTTGAAATTGATACCTTTCAACATCACACATTAGCAGCAAGATACACCCACTTCAGGCTTCTGCATGACATGATTACAGTCAAAACTGAGCAAATGAAAACCAGAACAACCAATACATTAACCTTCCACATCTCCTTTCATGTGAAACACTGATATGGACCGTCGTAACCAGAAAGATGTGGATGTGACTACGGTCAAATGTCAGTGTTGTCTCCCAAGTGGATAATTACAATAAGTTATTCTAAACCATTTACTTTTAACATTGGAATGCTAGAGGCATAGAGACAAGTGTAAACAGTAAGAGAATCACTCCACTCTGTGTCGGGGTCCAAATCCATCCAGGCTGTCTGGAATCTTAAGTGGCTGGGGCCTGATTCAAAAGGGAGGAGGCAGGAGCCTCGATGGTGCTGGAAAAAACACTGGGACACTCAAGGGGTGACTGAGCGAGGGAGTATCAGCGACTGGTCAGTAAGAGAGCGTTCAAGTTATCCCGACAGAGAAATAAAATCAGTCTCAGTTCATATTTAGAAAGGATCAAGTCACTGAAATCTGACTTCTTCTAAGCCGGTGCCATTTGCTCGGCTGAGGTCTTGAAGGGTTCCATTTTCTCCACCCAGTGTAAGAACACATGGACTAGAGATCTGTGACAAGAACTTAGTAAAGGCTTTTCCCTCCTGTTCCTCTTTATGCCAAGGCAAGAACTGGAAAATTCCAAACAAAATCATGTTAGTGGTACAGAAAGTTCATGAATGATTGCTATGTGAACATTCAGTGTGTAACAGTGACAAAAGCGGGCGCCTGAGATCTCACTGCGGCCCTGCACTCTGTCAGGCTGACTGGAAGTTAAAGACTTACTCAAGTCCAAACCAAAACTGCTCTTGCCAGTAAGAATCAGCATCCTATACATGGAACTGAGAAAATGGCCTGCTCACTTAGAGAACCATGGGCCAAGACATTTCTTTATTTTAGACAGGGTCTCACAATGTAGTCCAGGCTCCTCTACTCTGAGACCCTCCTGCTCTGGTTTCCCAAGCGCTGGGATTACCAGTGTGTGCTCCCAAGCCCAGCAAGGGCCAAGAAATCCCTAACCAAACAGGCCCAACATAGCAGGGGCTTGCCACCCTGTCTCCCATCCTGCTCCTCACACTGCCATTTCCCACTGCTCCCACAGTAGGGAAAACTCCCACCAACCCAAGTGTAGCACTGAACAAATGCATACCACTTATAGCTTCCTGTGCGAAATACTTGACATCCATGTCTTCATCCTGACCTAACTTCTGCAGCACTGGTTTCACTTCCCCCTGCAAGGCACTGAAATGCAGAAGTAACTGTCAAAAGATGCCTGGTGGGAAAGAAGTCCATTACAGTATGATCTGCTATGGAATTTGGGGTTTGGATCGATGGTCATTTTTTTATTTAAAATGAAAATACTTCTAAATACTCACAAATATGACATATACATCAAATAATTTCTAAAGAAGTTCTTGGTGAAACTCACTTTCAGACAGTGTTCTATACATACCCAGAACATAAATGTAAAAGTCAAACTGGACAGTCTCAAAACCAAGGGCTAAATTTTCTCTGAATAACCCAGATTCTAGGTAAAGTGAGAAAAGAAATCCCTGGGCTTATTTTAGCTATTCCTCCCCACCATGAGGCAATACTTTCAAACCAAGAGCAGCACTACAATCTTACTTGGTGTCTAGGATCGGTCCAATTTTCTGCAGTGACTTGGCCACATTGAAACGGACATTTGCTACCTGGTCCCCTGCCATTTTCAACACGATGGGCAACATTTGCTTAGTGGTTATTTCCTGACCACAGGCTTCAGACAGTGCCTAGAAAAATAAACAAGACGGCACATTGAAAACTTTCGTAATACTCCCCAATCTAAAGAAACAAACTAATATTTAAAGGGAAGGTAATTGACCAACCGAAAAATGTTTCCTGCTTGAGCATCTAAGGAACAGGAGGTGGCCCCAAAGATGAAGGCCTACCCCAAAACCTACACTAAAACGGCAGCTTTAAAATACTGCAAGCTTTAACTATTCAGTTTTATCTTATTACGTGTGGGAGATGAGAAGAATGAGATCCACCAGCAGCATCTGGAGCTACAGAAGCTGTGAGCTACTTCACCGGGGGGGGGGGGGGGGGGGGGGGGGGGGGGGGGGGACCACGGGACACGCCTGTCCACTGAACCATCTCTCCAGCTCCAAGTGTTTAAATCAACGTTTTCTCTATTCTAATTATCCAAATTGATCAGTATACGAAATGCACCTCAAACAGAAGACAGTTCATTCAGAACTTAGAAATATACAGAGAATGATTCAATGCCTGAGCTTAGCAATAACACCATTATTAATACTTACATTAATGCAGAATAAAGTGGTCATTCTGTGCAAGTAATTAGGATCATTCGCCATCACTAACACTTTAGGGACGATGGTATTCTGGGCCCACTCTGTACCAAACTTCTGGACTAACTTCATGAGGTTGTTGGTGGCAGCTTCCCGAATGGCATAGACTGCAGCAGAGTGCAAGAGAACATCTTCAGTTGCTTGCTTTACACACCATCACATCACACAGACCCAAAATAAACTCTGCAAACCTAACATCGCATACTTCATGATAATCACGATGAAGCCCACCCATTGCAGTTTAAAATGTCCATGTCCAAGGATGGCAGCACCCAGGTTTTCCTCCTAGCTACTGGTTTTTAATAAATACTTTATTTTAACAAAATGACTGTTCTTACCACAATGCCACTAACACAGGGTTCCACTGCCAAAGTCACCAGAGACTGAGCCTTGACCAAGACCTCAACTGCACTCAACTCTACTTGGCCAGAGGCCTACTATATTCCTGGCAACTCTCACTTCTGTTTTCAGAGGAATGCAAGCCTTTCCTGAGTTCTGCCAGTTTTCACTCCTTGTTTTGTCTGTGTGTCTGTCTTTCCCCTCAAGGTCAGTTGATCTGAAAGGTTTCTTTCAATATCTAATTCTGTCTATTCTCACCAACTTTGACTTGATAAATGAAGTGCCCCCACCACTCAGAAAAACAAAACCAGGAACTTTGGTTGAACTTCCTGCCTTTGGTCGACACTGCCCACTGTCAGGAAGGCAGCCTCCATGCCTTCCTCCTTCAGCTTCTCCAGACTGCTCACAGTGCTCCTCCAGCCATTTCACGACCAAGGAGGGGATAGAGGGATGTTCCCAAAGAAACCTGTTCACTGTGTACCACTTAAAGTGCAAAACATAATTTTTCTTCAAATTATAAAATTCTAAGCTAAAATACAAAAGCTGTAGGATGCCATGTGGTAGTGGTATACACCTTTGACCCCAGCACTCGGAAGGCAGAGGCAAATGGAGCTGAGTTTCAGGCCAGCCTGGTCTACAGAGCAAGTTCCGGGACAGCCAGGGATAAACAGAGAAATCCTATCTCAATAAACAAAACAAAAAACAAAAAAAGATGCATTGGAAAGCCCACAGACAAGTAGATATTCTCAGCCATCATCCAGCCTCTGCATCAGGGAATTCTGAGTGTATGTATGGTGATACATACACTCCACCCCACCAGCTCCCAAGTTGGAAGAAAAAAAAGAGGGGCAATACTTAGGTTACATCTTTTTTTTTTTTTTTTTTTTTGGTTTTTCGAGACAGGGTTTCTCTGTGTAGCTTTGCGCCTTTCCTGGAACTCGCTTTGGAGACCAGGCTGGCCTCGAACTCACAGAGATCCGCCTGCCTCTGCCTCCCAAGTGCTGGGACTAAAGGCGTGCGCCACCACCGCCCGGCTTTAGGTTATGTCTTGTAGAATATTGGACCTTAGAAGTCCTTCAAAATTTGAAAGACAAAAAAAGCCTGTCTTAATCCAGAAGGCCGGCTTCCAAAGGAAGCAATAAAAAGATCTGCTGGGAATGCCATGCACATTAATATTTGCCAAAAATAAACTTTTTGTTTGTTTGTTTGTTTTTTGTTGTTTTTTTTTTTCGAGAAAAGGTTTCTCTGTGTTGTTTTGGTGCCTGTCCTGGATCTCACTCTGTAGACCAGGATGGCCTCGAACTCACAGAGACCCACCTGCCTCTGCCTCCTGAGTGCTGGGATTAAAGGTGTGCACCACCACCACCTGGCAAACTTTTTTAAATACATAATTTCTTAGACTGAGAGATGGCTCAGTGGTTAAGAAAATGCATACTGCTCTTTCAGAGGACTAGAGTTCGATTTCCAGCACCTAAGCCAGGGGCTCACAACTGTCTACAATCTTAGCTCCAGAGCAGGAGCTGATGCCCTCCCTGGCCTCTTATAGAGTACCTGCAAGCACATGTGTAAGCTCACACACGGACACATACACACACATAATTTAAAATTAAAAAAAAAAAACTTAAGGCACCTTTCCAATAATTTATAAATGATCATTTTTTATCATTTTTTAAAAATGGTCATAAAAACAACTTTTGAGAAAAAAAGAAATAAAGAAGTCTTTACAACATAGTTTAAAAGCACCAGATGTATCCATACATATGCCCTAACAGATTGTGATACATAGCTTCACAACCTTCCTTTTTCACTTAGACATATGATACAAATACGCTTTTAACAAAACCACCTACAAATGTAAGCAGACACAAATATTCTTACTCTTTCCTTAGTACCTAGTCACAAGTACCCACAGATAAATAACTCGGTACATAAAGTACTCACAGTACACTGGGGAACCACAATAGGATGCTTATCACACCCACCAAAACATGGACCCAAAGCTCATGGGACCCATCACAGGAGAACTTGAAGGCGCCCCCTGGAGTGGGGCTCAGGCCGTACTGAAACTGCCACATCTAGGACCTGACGGAGCTCCTCCCCATATCAGCTACAGGGAAACAAAGGAGTCTGTGCACACACACTGCCCTGGGGCATCACCGACAGGCACCTGGTCATCCCTGTCCAGTTAGACCGTCCCTGAGCTCAAATCTCTAGCCCAGCAGCAGCAGCAGCAGGCAGAGGAAAGCCTTCCTCTCACCAATCAAAACCCTGGCTTTGTCCTAGGGACAGACATGTCCCCAACTCCTACTGTACCTTCGCACACCACCTCAGAAAGCTCAAGTAGCCATTTTTTCCCATTCTATCCAGCCTGGTCTGCAGGTACCGAGGACACCAACGGCAGCAGGTCAGCTGCAAGCCCTGTCACCGGAGGAAGTGTCTGTCCATCTAAGAGTCTGCAGCCCACAGCAGCAGGAGGTGGAAGAGGGCAGAGAGGCTACTCAGCACAGAAAACACATTTCAAACAGAAAGGAACCACAAGTACAAATGTCCAATGTGTAGTCAGGCCGGGCACGGTGCTGCCTGCCTTTACTCCCAGCACCCAGTAGACAGAGGCAGGACAACCACAGTAAGAAGTAAGTAAAATGTTGACGTAGTCAGAGAGAGCTAGCAGAACTTCAACAACTTCTCCTTAGCACTATGCTGTCAAGGCAAAGAGCGTGCCCCACAGGACTCCTCTCCAAACGGCCATGTGTGAACATCACAGACACATGCAAAAGCCTGGACTTCCCACAATATCTGTTTTTAACTTGTCTACTTACCATGATCCACAAGCCAGGCCATACACAAAGAATTCAGCTTTTCATCAAAAAACTCCACACCCTATGGATAAGGAAGATTCCATTAATAAACATTTCCAAAGTTAGTACAAGATGCTCTATTACACTGCACAACAATTAGCTAAAGCTAAAGACACAATCCCAAACAAGCTGAAACACAAAAAAGCCATGAAAACAATGCTATAGAGTTTATAACCTATGAAACTCTCTACTAGGTAGAAAGCAAAAACAAGGAGTGGTGAGGGCCCTGCTAACGGGACAGGCCCGAGCCATGCACAGGACTGAGAAGAGCAGGCAGGGCACCGCGGAAAAGCTGCCAAGCCAATGCAGATGCCATGGGAAAATGAATTACCCAGAAAAATGGCTGCTGAGAGGCTTGGTAATTGGCATCTCTCCTTTTTGGTTAACAGCAAGTCCTTGAGAATGAGGCAGGTTGACACCAAGATATCCCCAACAGAGGACAGCACTGCTAGACCATGACAGAATGCAGCAGAGAAAACACACGCACCGGGTGTGCAAGGCAAAGGGTGGAAGTGACGGGCTGGAACCATCCTGACTCTCCAGCCTGCTGGTCAGTCCACACCAGCTAGGACAAGCCCACCTCTGGCCCTGGGACAGACACAGCACACAGGGGCGCTCTGTGATGCACATGTTCCTGCTGCCTTCCTTCTGAAGTCTTTAGGCTTATTCTTCTGGTTCAAGTCTAAGAAATTCCTGACCAGTGACCAAGACCAATGGTCCTGTGATTGACACCAAACGGCTGCACCTTGCTGTGACAGATTCTGATAGGCACTTGACCTACAACATCAGCTCTCAGATTCCGTTTTCATTCCAGGTAGAGGATTTTCCTCTAATCTCCTTCAGATATTTGGTGGTTTAACTTTGTATTTACTCATCAAGGCCTATAACCAGGCTGGATAGTCTTGAGAGAATTTTACAAATTGACTAACTTAAAAAAACAAAAAAGTTTACATGTAAAGAAAACCTAAGAATGTATAAACGGAGGTAGGAGAGATGGCTCAGCCGTTAAGAACACTTGAGACTCTTGTAGAAGGCCTGAGTTTGGTTCCTAGCACCCACATGGCAGCTCACAACTGTCTGTAACTCCAGTTCTAGAGGATCCAGTACCCTCTTCTGGACTCCACAGGTACCAGGCATGCATATGCTTCACATACATGTGCAAGAAAACACTCACACACATAAAAATAAGTCAGTCTTTAAAAAAAGAAAATCAAAAGAACAGATATGCTAACAAGACAGGATGGTAAAACACAATGTCTGTCCATGACTGACGTATGTCATCCTAGCCAGAAAGGTATAAATCAGCCACGACACCACCTGTCTTATTTCCACACTGCTCTGTATATTGCTGGCGGCCCTTGGAGACTTTCCAGGTCTGGTGGAGCTAAGGTTCAAAGAAATGGTACCTATAATCCACCTTCCTTCCAGACAGCTGTTTCATCCAGCAAACCCATTATTAGCCACTGCTGCTTCTCACTCCAGACAGTGGCACAGATCACTGAGAGCAGAAAAGGACCCTCAACATTTAGAAGTGATGGTGGAAAAGCGTGGCAAGATGACTTCCCCTGGCACAGAGGTATGCTTGGCATTCACTCTGAGGAAGAGAGCACTTCAAATTTGATAAAAAACACACTACCATGGCCATCGACAAGATGCATGCTCGTAACATCAAAATTAGCAATTGGATGGAAAATATGAACTCCATTTGTTGTGATCTGAAATAAATGGAAATAAGCCTTGGGGGTGGGGAACAACAAAGTATAGTAATATCAGTAGTAAACTGACATTACGAGCATTCTTAAAAACCACACTGGTCTGCCTTCTTTCAACTAGTAAGAAATGCCAAGTGTCTAATTAACAACACACTATGGTAGCCACTGGAAATGAAACAGCACACTTTCTGCCCTGAGAGCAATCACTTGTCCTTCTCCCCAGTTACAGTTGACAACTCTCTAAGCCTTAGTCTAGGGGCTCCATGCAGTGAAGGCTATCAAGGTTCCCACTGTCTGCACCTATTGAGAAAGAAAGGGAAGCATGTGACCATGAAGCCCAGCCTTGAATTTATACTTAGTCAAATTCATTAGAATAAAACTAATAATGAAACCCAAAGAATAGCAGACAGTGTGATAACAGGACTTTATCCAAAACAGCCACCATTATAAGCTCTTTGTGTGGTGGATCCTCAACTTCCTGTCATCAGGATGCAGGGAAATGCTCCTGAGTTCATTTTGCTTAGGACAGAGTCCAACAAAAAGCCAAACTGACTTATCCTAAAACCGTGTTTTCTTCCACAGATCAGTTCTTAAGTCATACAGGTTTTAAATAATATAACATTTCTGTTACATGAATATACTCTACACCTTTATCATGAGGAAGGCAGCAAGATCAATGTTTCTAGAACACCATTCTATTAGGCCTCCCTTCACTACTGAAAATAAAAACCATCCTACAGGCCATAGGAATTTACCTCGGTGCATCTAACTGAACCAGACCAGACTGACTACCTAGCCTCCCACTCACCTGCTCCGCTCCATGATCTGACAGACCCCATTGTTCACAGAGCCCAGGAACTCACCAGCTGGCCCGCCAGCAGCGGCATATACTCGATGATAGCCAGGCGAACCCTCCACTTGGCATCTTCTGCCAGTTCCACTATGGCGGGAAGGAGAGACTGAGAGAGCTGACGAATTCCAATCACTTCATTTACACAATCCAAATTGGAGATGATATTCAAACGAACTTCAGGACACTGTAAGCACACAAGCCCCAGAGACATGTGAAAATTAACTTCTTTGCCCAGCGCCCTCCTGGCATGAGGCATTGAATAAAAAGTACTAAATAAAATGTAGCACTGACTCAGGCTTAGAAAGGTGGCAGTCACAGAGCTGGGGCATGGCTCAGTGGTAAAACATTTGTCCGGTTTGCAGTAGTGACCAAAAGAGCTACAGGCAGAAGGAATCTTAAATGCTGAATACACAGATAATCCAGGACACAGTGCAACTGATCTTAACCAGAATGTCAGTAAAAGGCCTGTGCGATTTCCTGACTTTGTATGCCAGTATTAAAAGTTAATTAACGACTGGCAGGCAGGATGGCTCAACAGGAAAAGGTGCTTGCCTCACAAACCTGGCAACCTGGCTTTGATCCCCAAAACCCATGTAAAGGTGGATGGAGATCACTGACTCCACAGATAGCCTCTGAGCTCTGCATGTGCATGTGTGCACACGCACAGTAAAGTTTTTTAGACTATTGATTAATAAATGAGCACAAAGTCTATGAGATGGTAAAAAGCCCAGGCCCCGGAATTAAATTCTATGTACTCAAATCTTAGATCGGCCACTGCTGGAAGACCTCAGACATCATCTCATCTGCCTGTGCCTCATTTCCTCATCGACATCTGGGAGTAATACAGGACCTAAGCCTGCTGTGGCCACAAAGCACTTGATCATGCCTGCCATTAATGTTTTAATTTTTCATTTGTGTCTATGTATTGTCTGTGTAATGTGTACGTCTACCCATGTATGTGGGTGCCCACAAAGGCCAGAAGAGGGAGTCGGATCCTCTAGAGCTGGAGCTACAGGTAGTTGTGGGCCACTCAAATGTGGATGCTAGGATTCGAACCCTGGTCCTCTACAAGCAGCAGGCCTCTTAACTGCTGAGCCATTGCTCCAGCCCCTAAAGGTTAATATCTGATTCTGTATTTTACACTTAAGTAAAAGATAGTGTATAGGCAAAGACATATTAGTTTTAAAAATAAGGAGCCAGTGACTATAATATAAAAAATTTAAAAGATAGCTATTTCTGGAGTGGTTTTAAGACATTTATTTTATATGCATATGGTGGTACTTTATTTGTACTGAAATGTGTTTTTAATTGTATGTTAATAAATAAAGTTGCCCAGGGGTCAGAGCTATTAGAGCCATAGCAAGAGCATGGCAGTGGTGGTGCACGCCTTTAATCCCAGCACTTGGTAGACAGAGCTAGGTAGATCTCTGTGTGTTCAAGGATACAGCCAGCATTGGAGACACACGCCTTTAATCTCAATACCAATCATAGAAGACCTGGAAGTCTCTACAGACAGGCAGTGACGAGGCAGTCATGTGTTTGGGTTTACAACCAATAAGAAGGCAGAACTGAAAGACTATATAAAGACATACACACAGGAAGTAGGTCCCTTTCGGAGAGCTCTCTTGGCTGAAGAGGATCCCTGAAGCAGAAATGGTAAGGCTCTTAGCTCTGACCTCTTGGCTTTCTTCTCTGAATCGGCTCTGTGTTTCTTATTTAATAAGACGGTTGGTTACATCTACAATATGCATGAGTGTTTTGCCTGAATGTAGGTTTGTGTACCGTGTGTGTCTGGTGCCTGCAGAGGTTCGAAGAAGGCACTGAATCCCCTGGAACAGAGTTGTGAGCTGTCTCTCAGGTGGGTACTGGAAACCAAACCCAAGTCCTCTGAAACAGCCAGTGCTCTTGACTCCTGAGCCACCTCTCCAGCCCCTAGTTTTTAGTGTGTCGGGTTGGTTTATGCTTTTTGATTCAGGGTTTTGCAGTATAGTCCTGGCTATCCTGGAACTTGCTCTGTAGACCAGGCTGGCCTTGGACTCAGAGTTCCGCCTGCCTCTGCCTCCCTAGTGGTGGAATTAAAGGCAAGAGCCACCACACCCGACTATGTTTTTTGTTTTTGTTTTTTTTTTGTTTTTTTGTTTTTTTGAATAAGTCCTTGTGCCCATTTTTTGGGAAACCTGTAAATCTGTAGCCCTATACTCAAACAGAAGGACTGTCAAATATCTAAATTATTATTTTCCCCCCACCTACACACTTTAGGTCCTATTTTAGTAAAATCACCAAATCACATCAAATCAGTAACATCAAAGGCAAAGAATTCCTAGCCAGACTCACCTCATCCTTTAATTGAGCCAAAAAAAGAGGCAGAAGATGTTCAATGGTGTTCTCTTTGCCCAAAATTGTAGATAATCCCATAATTACAGAAGCTAGAGCTGACTTGACATGTTGATTGGTATCAGACACTAATTCCTAAAACAGAATAAAAATTAAAGACAACAAAAGCCTCCACACCGCCTCCCAAGGAGCCGACAGCAACACTAGTCACACAGTAGCTGACCCAGACGCCTCGGGGTAACGAACCTCAGCACCCACAGCAGTGTACAATTGTGACTTGCACAAATCAACTACGATACTGCCACAAATGTTATGTATTTGACTTCTTTATGCCTCGTCTTTGTTAAAATGCTAAGAGCTTCACACACAGAGTAAACAAATAAAATGAAGTCACATTCACCTTTATATAGGGCAGGATTTGATTCATAATTATGGTCTCTCTTCCTTCGGTGGGCAGGTTTTCACAAAGTTCTGAAATAAACAAACAATGCAATGCTGCCTAGGAGCCAAAACAAAGTTGATCAGATCTTTCCAACAGTTCAAGTTAAATCACATGTCTAAGCAAATAAACACTAATGGAGAAAATTAGCCTGCTTCTCATAGCATGGTCTAAATGCCCCGTGTGACAAACTAAAGGAGCAAGAAGACACAGTGGGTGTCTAATGTGAACTATGGAACGGCAGCTGCACGCTGACATCATCTCTGTCGGCAACATCTTATAACTTCAAACTCCGCCAAACTTCCGAACATGGCAAACGCATCAATGTCGATGGAAATGCTGCTACACAGACTGATTTTTTTTTTTCTGATTTATACATTTTGGGGCCTATTTCAGTAAAAACACCAAACCAAAATCACATCCGATCAATGACGTCAAAGTCAAAGGAGTTGCAGGCAGACCCACCTTTCACTTTGTGGGCAGCGGCCGCTCGGACCTCAGCTTCACAGTCTTTAAGGAGGCTCTGGAAGGCGGGGATGAGGTCATTGAGCGTGATTTTAGGGCCCACCGCTTTCTGGAGCTAGAAAACAATTTATACAGGTTTAATGTATACTATAAAAAGTTACTAAAAACAAAATAGTACAATCTTCAAATGTATACTGTAACCACATCAGGCTGGCAGGCTTGCGTGGCAAACACTTTACCCTCTGAGCCATATGACTGACCCCAAAATAGAAAGATTAATTGTCTCCTTTTTAAAATTTGTGATGCTATATTCAAAACTATTCAACAGAATTTATAAGCTGTGTCTGACAGAAAATCTGTGGGGCAAATGCCTGTAGGTTTTGAATACTTGAAATGCCAGTGCATTTACCTCTGAAAACTTGTCAGCCACCATATAGCGAACCCGCCAAGATTTATCTTCCGCTGCTTGCCGGAGTGTAGGCATGACCAAGGCCTCAAGGTCATCCTGAGACAGTAACTGGGCAATACTGACACAAGCTTCCACAGCCAGCAGGCGTACAGAATCCTAAAGGAAAAACATTCTGTTCGGTCAGTTTGCTGAAATAGGGCACACTGAGTGTAGTGTGAGGCGATGCTGTCACAGGTACTGTTTAAGAAAGAGGGAGAGAAAACCACTGTGCTGGCTCATTTATGTCATCTAAGAGAGAACCTCACCTGAGAAGATGCCTCCATAAGAGCCAGCTGTAGGCAAGGCTCTAGGCCACTTTCTTAATTAATGATTCATAGGGAGGACCCAGTCCATTGTAGACGGTCCCACCCCAGAGCTGGTGGTCCTGGGTTCTATAAGAAAGCAGGCTGAGCAAGTCATGTGAGGCACAAGCCAGTAAGTAGCACCCCTCTGTGGCCTCTGCATCAGCTCCTGCCTCCAGGTTCCTTCCCTGTTTGAGTTCCTGTTCTGGCTTCCTTCTGTGATGGACTACAATGTGGAAGTATAAGCCACATAAACCTTTCTTCCCCAACTTGTTTTCTGGTCATGGTACTTCATCACAGCAATAGAAACACTAGGATAACCTCCATTTATGATGGTGTGTCTTTAGGTCTTCAAATGGCTGAGTAACCTCTTCCTTGGCATGTGAAAGACATAAAAATGGCACTTTGTTCAAATTATCTTGACTGCAGCCAAATTTTTATTAAGTAAAATGAAAAAGGTGTTCTAAGTGTCATTAGTGTATGTGACTAATGTGTGTGGAGGTCAGAGGACAACATCCTGGAGTCACATTTTCCACCTTTCCATGGGTTCTGAGCATTGAAATCAGGCAAATGCTTTACCACTGGGACGTCTGATTGGCCTCAAAATATAAAGATTATTTTTTAATTTAATGCTATATTCAAAGCCTTATTATAGTAAGAAGTTGAAAATATACTTACATAAGTATTAATAACATATTTGAAGAGTTTAAAGGATAAGGGAGATCACTGTGAAAGCTATTTCCAACTACTTACTGGCCGGAACAGTAGCATGAGACATAGTGTACAAAGGAAGACACAGAAATTCTGGGGGAAAGTTAATAGCCAAATAACAGTTGAATTGAAATGCTGAAACTCAAACAGAGAGAACCATGTCGAGTAAAACAGAGCAGAAGAAAATTGGAAAAGTAGGGAGACAACCTGCTTTTCCAGATATAAGGCTGATCAATGCCAAATGGAACACAAGAATGTCTTCTGAGTAAGAGAAAACACAAAATTAAAGCTTAATTAGACATTAGGAGTTATGACTTCAGCCTTGGGAAAATCTATGAGCACCAAGGAGAAATGGAGCAAGAAATTTACTATATATGTGATACAACAAAACACAAATCCAACATAGCGTGCATGTGAGTGTGTGTGTGGGCACAAGCGTGAACACACAAGTCCAACACAGCACACACATACACCCTCATCACTTGCCCGATTTATCACCTAACTGGCCTTCTCTTTCTATCCTTATCCCTCCTACAACTGTGTTTCCACCCATAAGCCAGAATGACCTTTCAAAACTGTAAATTACATGTCACACCTCTTCTCCAGATCTAGGCAGAGTCCCACTGCATCTAGAGAAGAAAATCCAAAACCGCAGTCAGCTGTGGGCCAACGATGCTCCCACCCCTTCCTTCTTCTCCACTTTCATGCTTACTGGACTCGTCCAACCACCATGTTCCAATGTTGGCCTTTTCCTACTTCGTATCCTCTCTTTACTGGGCTCTTATGCTCCTGAAAGGAGCAGAGACAGTGTTTTCCTCTCCTTCTTCAGAGCACTCTGCTGACCAGCAATCAGTGTCCCACCATGTTACAGCATTTTCAAAACATTTTTGCCTGATTTTTATCATGTTTCTTTTTCTCCATTAAAATGTAAGTTCCATAAGAGCGGGGTCCCTGTATGCCCTTAACACTACAACTGTGCCTCACATATGGAGGTACTCTATGTATGCACTCAATAAATGTTTCTGTCAATGAGTAAGCCATGAGCAGATCTTCTACTCATGTCAGAGAAGGCACAATGTATACATATTTCAATATTTTTTTGAGCACCTACGAGTGGGTGAGTTTCATACCCATTGGTTTCCATAGTCTGTATCTACTTCAGCACTACAGGAGCAAAGTTCAACAACTACAACACGGATATTATGACCGACAGAGCCAAAAATATTTCCTGGCTGGTCCTCACCAGAAAGTCTGCAAATCCCTAGTCTACTATTTTGCAGGAAGGACAGAAGATAAAAGAAAATATCAAATGATGCCATGGGAAGTATAACCAGCTAAATTCCAAACAAGGGTTCTAAGCTTGTCCTGCTCAAACACGGAAACCACCATGAACGTGTGACATCTGCATGCTTGAAATGTTGCCAATGTTCAAATGATAAGACTTAGAAACTTGGGGCTGAAGCCTATGTACATTCAAACCCAACTTCACCACTAGCTGCATACAGCCTTGAACAAGTGTCATAAACTAGCTGGGTCTCCATTTCCTTGAGTGCCATGAGCTGTTAGGAGAACCTAATTTCATAATACATGTAGCCATTTAAAACAGGCTGAGAGATATAGTCAGTCCATGTCCATGGTTCCCCCACATCAATGGATTCAGCCAACCATGGATCAAAATATTTGGGAAAATTGTTTTATCTGTACTAAACATATACAGACTGTTTTCCTGTCACTATTCCCTAAAGAAAGTAGTATACTAACTATATATAGATCATTTACACTATAGTTTTATTATTATTATTATTTATTGACTGTGTATGTGAGAGTGTGTGGGTACACGCATACCACAGCACATATATGGAGGTCAGAGGGCAATCTTGGGGATTTGGTCCTTGCCTTCCACCTTGCTGAGGTAGGGTTGCTCTTGTTTCTGCTGCTGCACTGTGCACCCCAGGCTGGCTGGCCCACGTTTTTCAGGGTGACTCTCTTGTCCCCATAGGAGTGCTGGGATTGCAGAGTGTGCCACCACATCCAGCTCTGATGGGTTCTGGGGACAGACACAGGCCCAGGTCTGGGCAGCTATCACCTTCACAGGCTGAACCACCTCCCCAGGCCTGGCTCATGCTGTATGAGGTACTGCGAGTGCTCTAAAGGTGACTCAGAGTAAGTACACAAGAGGGTGTACAAGCAGTGGCCAATACCCCCCATTTTACATATGGAAACAGCTCTACAGACGACCCTGCAACCTTCCCCACCCTCGTACTGAGAAACAACTGTACTAAGTCATTTTTATCATTTCTACACCAAAGAAAGCAGACCCTGGGATCTAAGATCGCCGTTGTGTGTGGTGATACCGCACACTAGTGCAGAATGGACAAAGTCAGGATTGCAGAAGTGCTTCCTCGGCATAGCACAATACAGCCCACAAATCTGAAAGACCCATCCCTGACGCAGTCCTGGGCTTCCTAGTTAAAGAACTCAATTCATTGCTGACCCCTCCTAACAGCTGCTACTGTCAAGAAAGTGGGGCCTAGTTCAGAAACAAACACGAGCATCAGGATGACACCAGGTCAGACCTGCAAAAGGACCCTACAGCAGAGTCAAAACTCCCCCAACAAATGTGTTTTCCACTATTAAAGAGCATATCTGTGTCTCCTAACTCTAAAGCCTCGAGTTACCTGTTCATCTGAAGCTAGATTCGTGAACAATGGAACAATTTCAGTTTTCACACTGTCTAACTCCAAAACTTTGGCAAATTCACCCAATTTGGAAGCAGCAGCACGTCGCAC
Source organism: Peromyscus eremicus (assembly GCF_949786415.1). Taxonomy (NCBI): domain Eukaryota; kingdom Metazoa; phylum Chordata; class Mammalia; order Rodentia; family Cricetidae; genus Peromyscus; species Peromyscus eremicus. Next base: position 45,373,141 of record NC_081422.1, on the reverse strand, counting down.
CATTGGTGTGTCATCTGAGCACAGGGAACGGAAGTGCCTGCAGCGTGAAATAAGGTATTTCCTGTCAAACACTTGGTTAAACATGCCCCAATACCAAGAGATGGCCTTTGGAGCCTTTCCCTTACATATATCAATGACTAGGTTTCTACTCACAGATGTAAAGAAAGGACCAGGAAACTCAGTCAGGAAAGTGCCTGCCTCCCAAGTGAAGCCCACTCAGTCCCCAGGACCTACACAAATAGCTCAGCACTGCTGGGGGATGTCTTTCTGTTCACTGTGAATACATGTTGTTCCCATTGGTTAATAATAAGCTGCTTTATATGTGTTGCTATGACTGGTTAATAAAGAAGCTGCTCTGGCCTATGGCAAGTCAGGTTATAGCCAAGCAGGAAATCCAAGAGAGAGACAGGAAGAAGAAAGGCAGAGGCAGGGGAGACGCCAGCTGCTGCCTAAAGAACAGCAAGATGCCAGCAGACTAGTAATGTGGCAACATACAGATTAATAGAAATGGGTTAGGTTATAAGAGCTAGCTAGCAGGAAGCCTGCCATAATTACCATAGCATGCAATTGGTAATTAGTATTAAGCCTCTGAATGTTTATTTAATAAGCGGCTGAGGAACTGTGGGGCCGGGTGGGACCAAGGGGCCGGGTGGGACCCGAGAAATCTCCCGGCTCCACAGCATAGTGGCAGTGCCTATAACCTCAGAGGTGGCAAGGTGGGAGGCAGAGATGGGCGGATCCCAGGGAGCTCGAAGGCCGGGTAAGCTAGCCTATGTGATGAAGTTCCAGGCCAATTAGAAACCCTGTCTCATAGAAAAGGAGGAAGACACCTGAGGAACATCACCAGAGGTTGCCACATGAAATACTCCTGCGCGCGCGCACACACACACACACACACACACACACACACACACTAAGCCATCAGTAAAATATATTCAACTACATGAAAAAGCATCAGCAATCCCATCAGGCTAGTCTGATGGCAACAAAGTACTGTGTAAACTCCAGCTATAAGTCCCCAATAATCGCAGACACTAAAAAATACTGTCTCTTACTGTCGAATTTCTGCCTTGACAGCATTGGAAGCTCTGGGATAGCAAACGCTGAACAAACCACACGCAGATGTACGAGAGGTGAACCAATCCCCACTTGCCAGGCGTTTCACCAGAGGTACAAAATGAGCTTCGAGCGCAACGGGAGTGTGCTCCTGAGAGATCTGCCTCAGGGACTCCACAGCCTTATCTCGAACGACAGTCTCCTCCACAGTAGCCAAGCTTTCCAAAGGAGGCTGCAGAGATCAAAAAGGAAAACCAGAGATGACAACTTATTAAATCAGGTTAGACACAGATTGACACCTTTTATGTGACTGAAGAGAAACGGTACATGTAACCAGAATGTTAACTACATCATACCAAATGGTTACTTTCAGTTCTCACAGTGATAACATATGGTGTGGCCAACCTGAAGACACGACTTCTGCAGAAAAGCCAAGATCGCATGTCCCAGATGGCAATCCCCAGATGGTGTCTACAAATGACACAGTCGAAGAGACTTGACACGGTATCACTATTACTGGGAGCTGACGTTAAATGAAATGCAGCCACATTCAGACAGTAGTGTGCATATATTTCCTTAAGAACAAGTCCCAAACTACGGCCAACTGTGGGTGCCACAACTGCGTGGTAATTTCTGGTCAGACTACAGAGTCCATTTCCTTTTGTGCACCGTTCTACATTCTTGGAGCGGCAAGCAGTCCTGTCCATGAGAGTTCAATAGCATCAATTTATGCAACCAATAAAAAGCTGAGTCAACACCAGGTTTTTTTGTTTTGTTTTCAAAATATATTCAGAATCTTTCCAAGAGCAAATTAGGAGTTTCAGAAAGAACAGTCAAATAATAAATGCAAATAAATAGGGGAGATCTTGCAGCTATAGAGATACAAAAGACGGAGAGGTTCAAGGTCTGACCCTTGTCGGTAACTGAATGTGCCGTGGCCTGGTAGACGTGGCGATGGGCTGCTTCTCTGGACCTCTAGCTGCCTTTCTCAATTTGCATGTGATCCCAGTAAATTCAGCATAAGGCACAGCTGCAGAAATCAGAACAAAACTCCACAGCAGAACTGACCAAGAGTGAAGGTCAAGACCTCAGGGAAGAAGTGTGCCTGCCCAATATGGTTCAAAAGGTAGACACCACTCATGATCTGTGCCCTGCCCACCGTGACTTTCCTCTCACTACTACAGAAGAAGGCCAAACTCCGGAGGGTGGCTTGTGACCAGTCCCTTCGTTTGAACTCTGCCCGCTTTCCATTGTCCTTTTCTGGGCCCTCATGACCACTCCTGTTTACTTTCGCTCCAATTTTTTATACACTAGCAGCTTTGAACCCCAACAGTTTCACAGCTGTAAGCCTATGGAACTCATTCTTTCCGTAATGACTACTGTTATGTTGTGGCACTGAGGATCCAAGAGGAACAAACACACAGGATGCCTCGCTCTAAAGGAGTCTACATCCTAGTGGTGGAATCGGACGAGAACAGGGCAAGGGGCTGATCATGAGGCTACTGCAATGGGGGCCGCGGAAGGCCTCTCTCATACAAAATGCAACTGTCTGACTTACGAGGAGTCAGCGACAGAAAACTCTAAATAGCATCTCTCTAGAGATAACACCTACAGACAATGTCTTAAGGAAATATGAGCCGGGTTTACAATGAACAGAAAGACCAGTGTGTGTGGAATGAATTATCAAGAGGAACACAGTGTATACATTATGAGTTTTTCACTGCTGTGAACAAAAATAGCTAACAGAAACAAAGGATTTATTCTGATTCACAATTTCAAGAGTTCAGTTGATGGTTGCCTGGCCCCATGAGTCTCAGCAGAACAACACAGTAGTAATAAAGTGTGGCAGCAGAGCTTCTCTGCCTTCCTGCAAAGAAGCAGAATCCAAGGACAGAGGCAAAATACCCTCCAGAAGCTGCCCCCAGCATCCTACCTCCTACCGCTAGATCTCACTTCCCAAAGTTTCCAGAAACTCCCAAAATAATGCCACTAGCTGGGGACCAAGTGCTCAGCACACGAGTGACCTTCTAAGACTGACTGGGATAGATGCAAAGTCTGCAGGACTAATGGCTCAGATGTGAGGAAGGAGGGAAGGAAGACTGAAGAACGCCTTCTAGTGCTGGGCTGCAGCTCAGTGAACGAGAACATACCCAGGAAGCAAAGGCCTGGCTTCAATCTCTAGCACCACTGAAAACAGCAGCTACCTTCTCGGTTGCGCTTGTATAGCTGGGTGGCAGGTTGACCCAACTAAAAAGAGGCTTATTTTGAGGGGAAAATGACAGCCCACATCTAACTGTTGATTTCTACAAGTTTCAACTTATCTAATGTCCATCAATGTCTGGAATTCTACGGAAGGGTTCAGGGTAGAGCTAGGAACCATGGGAGCCAGCATCTTCTATGGAATATTGAAAGCCCTGAAACAGACAGTTCGGCCTTGTACAGCCAGTCAGTTTCTAGTCATCCTTTAAGACCTAGATCATCTGCATGGTAGGGCACACCTTTAATCTCCATACTCTGGAAGCAGAGGCAGGAGGATCTCTCTGAGTTCGAAGCCAGCCTGGTCTATATAGCGTTTCAAGCCAGTGAAGGCTACACAGCAAGACCTTGTCTCAAAAAATACAAACAAAAGAAGAAAGAAAACTAAATTAAGTTCCCTTCCTCCACATCTCTAACAAGTCTACAGAGGCAGGAAAAAAAGTTCTTATATTCAGCTGATAAAAATAAGAGCTAAGTTGCCAGGCAGTGGTGGTGCACACCTTTAATCCCAGCACTCGGGAGGCAGAGCCAAGTGGATCTCTGTGAGTTCGAGGCCAGCTTGGGCTACAGAGAAACCCTGTCTCGAAAAACCCAAAAAAAAAAAAAAAAAAAAAAAGAGCTAAGCTAAAGTGCCTACGTTATTCATTCACTCAACATTATTACTACCTGCCCATAAAAAGATCTGCATAAAAAAATGCTGCAGTGTGTCTATCACCAGATAATAAAGACACAGTTGATCCTACAGGGTTCCAGGCGGAGGGTAGGCCATAGATCAGTACTCACCAGCAGACAGTGGGCAAAGTCAGGACCTCCCACCAAACCGGTGAAATTTCCCAGCTGCTCGGCAAGAGCTAACAGCACCTCATCTTCATCATAAATTGTATCTGGAAAGAACAGCAGTTGGTTAGCCCCTGGGGACAAGTGCCACCGAGCTGGCATGCATACCAATGCTGCAACTACAATCTTAAAAGCATCTTCTTCCTTGTCTAAGTCAGAAGTCTTCCTGAATGTTTCACAGAATTATTAAGACATTCATATCCCACGTCAACTACCTTCCCATTAGTTACAGGGCTTATGTTTGAGTATGTCTGGCGTAATATTTCTATATACCTTGCAGAAGGCACCTGCTCCGTCTAGTACTTGTTGCTACGCTAGGTAACAAATTAAAAAAAAAAAAATAGTTTGAAAGCCAATGGAAAATGGAACGTGTTTCTTTAAAGGACACATACCTGTAAGGAAAGGCAGCAGTTCAGTTCGAGTCCTTTCCACCCCGAGTGCTAGAGCAATAGTCGATAACTTCTTAATACTGTTGAGACGGAGCTTTAAAATGAAGCGGGAAGACCAAAGCAAAAGATGGTTGCAATTCAGGTCAAAAGAAGCAGATAGGTGAGACACTGGCAGAGCGTATGTATAACGAGGATGAGACTTTCACTTAGATCTTATTCCTAAAATAACTCAAGGACCGTTTACCACGTCATTAGCCAGAGGCTATCCTGGGGAGAACACTGAAGGGCCCGGAAAGAAATGAATGAATGAAAACACCCGGGCAGTGAGAGATTCTGAAAAGAGAGAACTCTGGACGGAAGGAAGCAGGTGAAACGGTTAAACAAGACTCCTCCCTTTTCAGAGAAAAGTTCCATCACAACTGATGCACCACTCATCTGGGTTCATCAGCTGTGGCGCTCTACCCACCCAACCAGCCGGGCCAGTTTGCCAGCCGAGGCAGACACTCCACAGCACTTCAAAGGGACCCTGGTCCCCGGGCCGCTCCTCCGCTCTCGGGCGGCCCCGCAACCCACCCACCGCGGCTGGTCCACCCGAGGCGGGAACTGGTTCCCCGCCCCACCGCCGGAGCAGCCGGGAGCCACCGCCCCGGAAGGCTGAGGTAGGGCTGCCGGGAGCTGGGGCGGACCACCGCGGAGCCGCCGCCGTCCCGGGTCCCGTACGAAGCGCTGAATACGGACTGCTCTGCCGTCCCCGGGGCCGCCCCCATGGCTGAGCCGGCCTTCCCGCTTCCCTACCCTGTACGCCTCCGAGCTCGCCCCGGCTCCCCAGCCCCAGCCTAGTACCTGCACGTCCTCATTGCGGAGCTCGTCGATTAAAACCGCGATCGGGTAGAGCGAATCGTCTCCATCTCCGCCCGCTGCCCCTGGACCGGCCCCGGGCCCCGCTGCGCCCGCCATGTTCTTCCTCCTCTGGCTAGTCGCCGCCGTACGCCCTGCGCCCCGGCCACGCCCCGAGCCCCGGCCACGCCCCGCACCCAGGCCACGCCCCGCACCCAGGCAGGCGGGGCTAAATCCAATCCGCACGCTCTGGGGAAGCAAAGGAGTGGAGTTTTCAGCCTGCGCGCGGAGGCTCTGGCCTGAGCCCCATTGCTGGAACTTGGGGTCTGAACTCCAGAAGAAGGGCGGGCTGAGAAAGCCAATGGAACCCCTGCATCCTTTCCCCAGCCGAAAGAAACATGGGCGGGGATTCATCCTCTGCTCGCTGTGCTCCGAAGGAGAGGAGCCTTCCTGAGTGATGGGTGCCGAACCTCAGTAGAACTCCAGGACCATAGTCGGTACCCTAGGCCAGGAGGAAGCAGCTTAGCACCTCCCCCAGACTTCATGCTGGCCTGGAGCCACTGGGTCTCAGCCCTGATTTCCCCCTGGGCGAGAAGCCTCCACACAACCCCTCCACCTCTTCCTCTGGCCTGTTTGCCAAAATCGTGGCTGGCTCCTGCTCCTTAAGACAAATAATGAGTGCGGTGAGGGAAAATGAACAGTGCTGTCCAAACTCCCCAGTCAATATTTTTTCCACGCAAGCTGTTCAAAACATGCGGCTCTCTTGTTTTTGTGTTTCTTTTCAGTGTGGTACTGGAACGGCGCCTTCTGTTGTATTGTCTTCTTCTTTTTAAACCGCTCTTTAGCAAGAAGCACAGCCACCAAGCATAACTAGGCCCAGTTTTAATCTCCCCAGTTCGGTGGGGTGGAAACTGGCCTCCCTAGACCTCCAGAAGTCCTCCCAGAGGACCCCAAGAGGAGGTGGTCCTGGGCATTTTCTCACAGAACTTAATGGAAAATTTTCATTGCCCTTTGAACTGCACAAAGTAACTTAAATGCCCTATCTTCTTATGTTTTAGACTGAGATGTAAGCAACTTAGATTGGTAGTTCTGTACCACTATCACAAGTTCTCAAATGACACTATTTTGTGCCTTAATGAAATTGTCAAGTTATTAATAAATGCAATTTAGGAAGTAAGATTTTTTTTTATTTTTTCTTTTTAAAACATGGGACTCCTAGCAGGAAACAGGAGATGGTTAGCCTTTAGTAGTCAAGGCTCGAAAACCAACAGACTTCAGCAGTTTGGGCTTTGGTTTTTTGGGTTTTGTTTTGTTTTGTTTTCAAATTGGGCCCGTGAATGTATGCTTGAAGGCTTTCATTTTCTTTTTATTTTGATAACTTTTAGATTCGTATAAGGCACAATCTGGAATGCTGGGGTGACTACTTTGTTTTTTAAGTTACAAAATGTGTGTGTGTGTGTGTGTGTGTGTGTGTGTGTGTGTGTGTTGTGTGCACACATAAGCCACTGAGCAAGCATGCAAGCATGGTCAGAGGACAACTTGCTGAGTGGGTTATCTCCTTTTACCAGCTGGGTTCCGGTAACTGAACTCAGGTTATCAGGTCTGGTGGCACACACAAAGTCCACTGAGCCATCGAGCTGGCCCCCAAGCTCTCCTTTACCCAGTCCTGCCATATGACTTCAGCACCTGTACTAGCATCAGTTTCCACACAGCTTTTATTGTTCTGGGCTCATAAGAAATGAACAGAGGCCAGGCAGTGGTGGCTCACGCCTTTAATCCCAGCCCTTGAGAGGCAGAGGCTGGAAGATCTCTGTAAATTCGAGGCCAGCCTGGTCTACAGAGTGAGTTGCAGGACAGCCAGGGTTTACACAGAGAAACCCTGTCTCTGAAAAAAAAGAAAAACCTAAAAATTAATTAAATTAAAAAATAAAAGTGGATCCAAGCCATGCTTAAGGGTGCATGCCTTTAATCCCAGCTTATTAAGATAGAGGCAGATGGATCTTTGTGAGTTTGAAGCCAGCCTGGTCTACATAGTAAGCCCCAGGTCAGCTGAGGCTACATAGTAAGACCCTGTCTCACACACACACACACACACACACACACACACACACACACACACACACACCAAAAAATGCACCCAGGTGCATGCTCATAATCCATTGCTTAGGAGGCAGAGGCAGGGGAGACATCGATAGCTCTAGGCCAGGCAGGGTTCACAGAGAGACCTTGATGGATCCAGCCTGGCATGGGAAGTTCAAGCCTGCAATCCTCCCTGCACTTGCCTAGCATGCAGGAGGCACTACTCCATCCCTAATACCCAGCAAAAGAGACACACAGGGCTAAGCTAAGAAGTCCTGACTTTACCAATAGAAGATTTCTATTCCCTTAGCTAAACCGTGTTCAGAAATGATGAAGAAAGAAGCACAAAGAGGAGTAGCCTAGTTGTTCCCATACCTCAACAGGCTAATAAAACTGGCGCACTGGCCTTAAGCTACCCTGCTTAAATGTCAGATGTGATCTGCTCCACCAAGCACAATGAGGTGGAGGCCTAAGGAATAACTATGATTAAACATGATATCACAAGCTGAGGAAATAGAACCTAGAAAATTGCCTGGTTTGAGAGTTATCGAGGCCAGACTTCAATACCCACCTGTGTCTCTGACTCATGGTGACCTACCTCTCCCCAAGCCTCGGTCACACTCTCCACCCCCTCACCCCTGTAAAACAGAGCTAACCACCTGGTTCCTCCTCCAGTAACTGTGAGACTGTGAGAACAAAGCAGGTAATAAGGGCAGAGATGCTAATAAAGCCTCCAGTAAACGCATGAAAATGGGCCACAGCGGGAGAAGCTGCTTCCAAAGGGGGCCAAGTCCAAAGGCGGGCTTTGAGGAAATATGATCTACTGCCCATCATCCAAGGGTTTTGTCATAAGTGTAGATTCCTGGGCCTGTGGATGGAGCTCAGCGATAGAATATGTGCTTTATATGCTCAAGGCTTTGGATTTAACCTACAGGCTGAAGGGAGACAGTTCATTGAGTAAGAGCACTTGGTACATAAACGTGAGCTTCTGGGTTCAAATCGCCATTTAAAAGGCTTGATGGAGCTGTAACACCTGTAGCCCTGTCTGGTGCTGTGATAGGAAGACAGGAGTCCTTGGGGCTTGCTGCCTGCCAGCCTGGCCCTGGGTTGAGTGAGAGATGCTGGCTGTCTTAATGGAAGTGGTAGAGAATGATAGAGCAAGACACCCTCACATATGCCCCCTATGCACACACGCATGCATGCATGCACACTTTAAAAAGCATTTCATTTCATGCATCCCAGTACTCAGGAGACAGAGGCAAGTGGATCTCTGAGTTCCAGGCCAGCAAGGGCTATATAGTGACACCTTGTCTTGATATAAAATAAATAAATAAAATTAAAAAATCTTTTTAATGCAAATTCCTGGCCTCCACCTCAGCCTTACTGAGTCAGAGTCCCTAAAACTGGAGCCAGGCAACTTACAGGGCTCTCCAGAGACTCTAATGTGACTGATGTTTGAAACTCATTAAAAGGTTTATCCAGAAAGACAATCACCAGGTCAAGCAACAGGCATGGGCTCAGAAAGGATCTCAAATCTTTGGAGGCCATCTCTGTCCAGGAAATGCAAACAACAATGCTAACTGTTTACCAATAAGGAATTCTGTCCCTACTGGCTATGGGTTTTGCCTGATTAGAAAGGTAATCCCTCTGTTGCCAGGTTGCTGGCAGGCAGCCAGGCTCTACCAATACAGCCTGTGGTGCTGAACAACTTCCACACACACACCCCTCTCCTTTCCAAGACTGCCTCCAGCCTCCTCTCCACTTCCCACACACACACCACAAGAAACCAATGACCAGGGAGCCCAGGGGGCAATAGCTGAGTCCAGGCTGAGGATTGAAGGAAGCCTCTGAGACAAGGCTGTCTTAGCAGCGAGCCAGAGCTGACACCCACACAGCAGTTCACTCATCCAGTGTGAATTGAGAGAAGGCAAGGTTAGGCTTGCCCAGTTCCGGTACAATAACGCAGCAAGAATATGATCACACAGCTTGGTGAAATCAACAGACACCACGGCTCTCTGTGCCACAGAAAAAAGGACCAATCCGAAGGAAATCTGAACAACATCCCATCCTCAATAGGCTCTTTGCCTGTTCCTCACAGACACAGGTTTACAAACAGGCACAATGGCAAAGGAGGGTCCGTCCCATCCAGTCACTCAAAAAGGCTAGCACAGAGGGAGACCTGTAGGTTACAGCACTCCTAGACTTCTGACTCACTCCCACCACCAGCAAGAGAGGGATGAATGGCTCAGTTCATGAAACAGGACACACAGGTGCCTTCCCAATACAGCCATCCCTCGGCACGAACCAAGGGCTTGGTTGCAGACACACCCCTGTGCCAAAATCCAACGATGTTCAAGGCACTTCTATAAAATGGTTTGGAACCTGTGTACAGTCTGCACCCAGCCATGTGTTTTAAACATCTCCAGATCATTTCACCTAACAGGTCCATGCCTTTTTTTTAGGGATATTTAGGGATAATGACAAGGAGAGAAGTCTGCTCATAGTTAGTAAACTTTCATTTGGATCTATGAACACGGATCTGCATCTTCATTTAGCAAGATGACAGTGTAAAGTGACTCCCAGGCCCATGCTTAATTCACTATGATGTAGCAGTCACCACAGTGGCACTCAATGACATCTTACATTTATATTTATTCAAACACTGTCTCATTCTAAGGAACTCATATATTTCATATCAATCTTTTCACCTTCTTTCCCTCTTCTTTCTTTGTGTCAGATTTCTCCCCGACCCCCGTCTATGGATGACGATATTCCAAACAGTGAGAGAAGGCTTTAGCTGAGGTCACACAGCAGTGAAAGGAAGCTGTAGCACTCAGAAGCATGACCAGGGCTATTTCCCCCCTCATCTCCTCAGCAGCTAGGGTAAAAGCATTACCTGAATTCTTTTTGTTGTTGTTGTTGTTGTTGAGCCGAGGCCCGAACCCAGGGCCTTGCACTTGCTAGGCAAGCACTCTACCACTGAGTTAAATCCCCAACCCCTACCTGAATTCTTGGCAAGAGCAAATCAGAGAACTGGCCTCATCAGTCTGGTTCAGAACACTACATCCGACTGTTGAGAGGACACTCGGGAGGGAGTCAGGGATGCTGTGGGCTGCAGGGCCATTTCTACCAGTTGCCTGCTGTGTGACACTGGGCAAATAACTTACTCTCTACTGAACCTTGGTTTTTGTATCTACAGCCTGCCCAGCTTCATGTGGCTGTGCAGCAGAGTAAATCATATGATGCTCAGAGCTGAATAGGGCAGCGTGCAACTACAAACCCAGCACTCAGGGCTATCTCCAGGAAGATCAAGGATTCCAGCTAATCTAGGCTGCACACCTTAAGAAAAACCAAGCCAGTGTGGTGGCCGTCACCTTTAACCTCAGCACTCACTCCGGATGAGGAGGCAGGTGGATTTCTGTAAGTTTGAAGCCAGTCAGTGACATAACAGCACCCATTTCCCCATGTTTCTATGTTGCCCTTTTTGGTTTCTAGCCTCACTGCATTTTGAATTTGAAACACGAAGATTCTTACAAACCTTTGGGTCTGTAAGCACCGCACTGCAGCCTCCCCAATCTGGTCCTACCTATGGCATCCAGAGATGCCCAGCTATTCTCTGCTCAGCTCTGCTCTGTCCACAGGGTAGAGCCCAGCTTCCCTTCCCCTCTCTTATTTTAGAAGCTTCTTATCACAACTTATACTAGGCCCAGTCAGCGTAAGTAGAATAGTAGGTCTCAGCAACCAGCAGAACTGCCCCTGCCAGAGATTTGATCTCACAGAAGCTTGGCTTATTCTCACATGTTCCTGCTCTCTGGGTCTCTTACCTGCGTCTCCCCTGAAGGTGATGTTCCTTCTTACTTTCTTTTCAGAGCTGCCCAGGATAAGTCTTAGGAGAAAAGTCACCAGGCAGAGAAAGGACCTGTGCCCAAATCCCCTGCCTATGCCTCTCATAACTCAGCAGAAAGAGAGCTGGGGCTGTAACCACAAACCAGAATGTATACTAATTTCTAGGACTTCAGGAAGTCCACTCCCTCTCTGATCTGACTGTGAGATTCCATTTAGCTGGGGTCCGTGGTGTTCTCGGGAAGCTCCAGCGAAGACTGAACTTGCTGACTGCAAACTCCAGGCTGTGGTCACTGAAAACGATCAAGGAGCGTAAAGAGAGAGAGGCCTTGACTAAATCGCATTCTCTGTGCTCATCTATTCTTTCCACGTCCCCCATCCCAACATCCCAAAGGAGGTGAAGGATGGAAGACTTCAAGCATGTGCCGTGGTGGATGAGGCTGAGCCCAGTGGTAAAGTATTGTCTAGCACAGCTGAGGGCCTGAGCTGGATTCCTAGGGGAGGGACAAATGGGGGGCAAAGCTGGGGTGGGGGGGATCTGTGAGTATCAGTTTTCCCTTCTAAAATAAAAGGTTAATATACACGGATTGTAAGTGCTCTATCACTGAGCTACAAATCTAGCCTAAACAGTAGCATAAGCTGTTATTTGTATGCTATTTGCACAAATCCAATCCGATGATCTAGAGGATACAAAAACAAACAAAAAAACCCTCCTCTAAATCATAAACAAAACACCAGCCTCAAACCGAACAGTCTCCACGCTTCTAGGTTAAGCTAGAAGACTGGTGCCAGGCAGCACATCTGAAGGCCAGGACCCTCATTCCATGTCCGGCATCGCTCACCTTGTTCAATCCCAAGTCTGCCTAGGTCGTTATCTGCACATTTAAAATGTGAACACTGCTTTTGAACCTCACCGGCTAGGCATGAGGAATAATCATAATAGAAAGCCTCCTAAGGCCTTTTACTGCCCAAGGCTCACGCCCTGCTAAACACCATTACCTTCCACCGAGCTACTGTACTATAAATGATGTGCTGGCATCAGAAGGTGAGAGCGCTAGACATTCATACACCCTCCAGGCTGCCTCTGTCAGGATCAGCAAAGCAGCAGTGGTAGGCTTAGGGATGTGTATGTGATAAAATTTGCTGTATGTGAAAGCATGACAATGGGCAGGTGGCTGGTAATTGCCCCTAGGAGAAGCTGTTCCTCCTCTTCAAGAACATGGTCTTTTATTATCTGCAAATACAATCAAGGACCTAACAAATACAACTGAAATTAACAGAGAAGTGTCAACTTACAAGATAGCCTACCAACCAGGCAATCTTAAGTGTAATGGACAATTCATCCACACAGGAAACATCTGCAGCTGTAGAAATAAAGGAGGCAATATAAGGACGTGTCCCAAAGCTTCCAGCTTGGCTATTTCAACATATACTGGAATTATAACAAACAAACCCAGCTAAGTTCCTGCAGAGAAAGGAACCCTGTGATGTTCAGTGAGAGTAGGGTGCCCTCTGCCGGACACGAAGGGAGTCTCCATGATGGCTCTACAGATAGGGTAAACCTGAAGCAAGTATGTGGCAACAATGTGTGGTACTGTGTGTGTACACATACATACACACACGTGTGCACTGTACTATATTCAGTCATCACAGGCTGTGAAGATGAAAACATAGAAAGAGCCCAAGACCAGAAACAGGCGGGATCAGGGAAGTTGCTAAGATTCACTCCTAAACGTCACACACAGAGACACACCTGTTTCCCTATGAATCTCCACAAGTATTACTTTGGAAAGAAAGAATGGAAACACCCTATAGGGGATTCCAGAGGAACTCAGAGATATACTGTTTACAAAGAAACAAGAAAGAGGTACCACATGCTCCTGAGTGGTACGTTGAGTGAACACACTTCAGGTCACTTCTCTCAAAATGGGATTAACCTTTGCTCTCACGCCTGAGCCAGCTAGCAGCAGCTGCAGGAGGCTGTCTGCAAAACAAGAGTGGGGGCTTCATGGCATCGGCTCCAGTGAAAAGCTGTGTGTGCTTCCATACACACATACACGGGGTTTCTCTGTGTAGCTCTGGCTGTCCTAGAACTCACTCTGTAGACCAGGCTGGCCAGAGATCCGACTACCTCTGCCTCTTGAGAGCTAAAGCCATGAGTCACCACGCTCAGCTAAGTGTGTCTTAAGAACCATACAGTTCGAGGCTAGCCTGGTCTACAGAGTGAGATCCAGGAAAGGCGCAAAGCTACACAGAGAAACCCTGTCTCAAAAAACCAAAAAACCAAAAAAAAAAAAAAAAAGAAGCAGCAGCAGCAGCCGGGCGGTGGTGGCGCACGCCTGTAATCCCAGCACTCGGGAGGCAGAGGCAGGCGGATCTCTGTGGGTTCGAGGCCAGCCTGGTCTACAGAGCTAGTCCAGGACAGGCTCCAAAGCTACAGAGAAACCCTGTCTCGAAAAACAAAAAACAAAACAAAACAACAAAAGAGCCATACAAAGCTGGCTCCAGGCTGTGCCCTGAGAAGGGAGGATATGGCTCAGCATCTGCACACATTCCGCCCCTACTGTCCCGTTCAACATGGGTCCCTGCCTGATGAGGCCAAGCAGGGCCAAGCCCTACAGTGAAGCTTGAGTCTGCCTACCCAAACTTTCTTTTCCTCCCTAATAAATCCATAAATGGCAAAAAAATTGTATTCGTTCCTTTTCTCTAGATGTGTTCAATAGAACACTACAAGAGACCACGAGCTTCCATTAGTATACATCAGTGTCTTATTAGTTAACTGCTCTTCCAGCAAGAAGGACTCCAGAGGGCATGGGAGACAGAGCAGGTAAGGAATGCTTAGGGCCTGGAGTGGGGAGAGCCCAAATAAAGGCCTAGGAGACTAGGGGTTACAATTAGAAAAGGATGCCAGCATTCTGCATGCTTCCTTAGCAGTGGTCTTTGGTGTGAAGTGTACCTAGTCTCTGTCAAGGGCAGTGGTGGTTAACTCTGGCTACACACGAGAGCGTTCTAAAAATAACTATGCCTCTGCTCATCGCTGGCTGCTAACTCGTTATTCTTGAGCAAGGACTGAGCAGAGTGCGGCGGCTTTAAAGCCTCCCCCATGTTCCTACCCTGCAGCTCTGGCTGAGGATTGCTGCTTTATTGGTTATGATTTCTGCAGCGTTGAGCACAATGCTTCTACAACAGCAAGCTAAGAACCCGAGAGGCCCTGCCCTTCTTATTTGGCAACGCGGCTGACTGGTGAGTTTAAATAACTGACCGAAGGGCAAGGGTGCTAGCTGCCCAACTGTTCCCACAAATGGAGACCAAAGAGCTTCTCACAGCAGGTGCTGTCTCGAACCCACGATGCAGCTCCCTGAAAAGCCCTACTCTGAAGAAATCACCCTTCAATCATCCACTTTGGCTTTTTAAGGCCCACCAAAAAGTTACCTAGTTTATCCTTTTTATCTCCAGGTAAGAAATTATAGAAAAAGCCCAGAAAGTAGAAACAAAAACAAAAACAAACAAAAGTCCTCACTTACCTTGAAGTGTTTTAAAGATACTTCAAGAAGCACTTAAATTTCAAGAAAAAAAAATCCATGCCTAAAATGTTCACTTAAACTCAAATTGTTCATTCAAACATAAGCTGGTTTACAAGGCTCTAACAGGAAACATCCAGCTAGTCCTCCCTACTACAGCTCCACACCCTCACATCCCTAATCTCAATGTCCCTCATTTCATTGGACAGACACGTTGATTTGAAGTTGTTCAAGTATCAGGTCTAGGCTGAATTCCACAGCTAGAGAGACCCAAGGAAGTTTTCAGCTTGAAAATAGTATTTGCTACTTAATATTCAATCTGAATGTGTGACTACAAATCCAGATTGCAGCTGGGCATCTTCTACAAAGGACAGGGGACAAGAAGGACCTAATGGCTCCTCACACCTACAAGAAAGGTCTTCTAAGGCAGACTCATTCAGAAGATCATCTGTGCCAAGTCTAGCCCTCCAAAACCAGGAGATAGAGAAATGTAAATACATCATAAAGGGCCGTGTTGCTCTTTTTAGAAGCAACCCTCGGGAATGTGTTCTCATGCCCAAGTCTGGAGTTCAGAACTGCTAAGCTTCACACATACACTAACAGGCTTACTTAACAGCTGCCCTTCGAGTTCTCAAGACTTATGACTTGCTGTATTTTCTGTGTCTAAGAATTCAGACCAAGATGCTGGGCACGGTGACTCGTGCCTAATAATCACAACACTGGGAGGTTGAGGCAGGAGGATTGTTGTAAAACCCAGGCCAGTCTGGGCTACATACTGAGTTACAGGCCAGTCTAGGCTACAGGCCAGTCTAGGCTACAGAATGAAACCGTGTCTCAAGAAATAAACATTAAGAATCTGTGCCAAACTGAAAACAAGAGCTGTGTGTTAGTAAAACGGTGTCTCTGTCTTTTCTTCCTTCGTTGTCAATAAGAATGCATGGGACCAAAACGCTGGGGGACTGCTGAGCCCTGGAGTAAGACAGTAAGGAATTTGCCCCATTGTGCCAATTATCAAGACACAGGTTTACAAGGTTTCTGCTTAAGGCTGTCTGTGCCCAACAAAAGGTGAGAAAGGAAGTCGCCACGGGAGTCTGAAGTCTAGAGGGTTCTTAAATGAGGTTCTAAAGATGGAGAAGCAGACAGGGAGTAAAAGTGGTGTCCTACACAGGACAGAACAATGGCTACAGTGGTCTGTTCCCACTTGGGACTAGATTAATGAAAGCGTCTAAAATAGCATGGGAGAAATAAACCAAACTAAATCTCAAGGACACCTGGTTCATGAGGGAAGAAAAACGAAAAGTAATTATGAAAAACCAGGCAATGAGATTGCATGTGGAGAGCAAGACAAGAAAATGATGTGGAAAACTCACTTGCTCCTACCACCCCCAAAAGTCTAACACCTCCCCAAAGGGAGAAACAATCCAAATGCCAGCTATAACTGGATCGAGATGCCTATGAAAACTAGACCCTTGTACTCCGGAGACTTGAAACCCAAACTGTAAGATAAGCTAGGCATGTGACACACTCTCTCTTTGAAGCACAATGTTCAAAAATAAATTCCTGTTGTGCTTTATTTCTCCTGGAAGGAATAAAACATCACTGACTCCAGAAGGCTTCTTCCCTAAGTTTCAGGGTAAACGTTCTGGGCTCTTTGACCTGGAGAAGTTGCATCTATGAACTGAGGCATGGGCATGGGGATGGAGAATGCCCAAGCCACGCTGTTTCCAATTCCAATTCCCAATGATGATTAAAGCTGAATGCAAAAGAAAAAAAGTGACCTTAAGAAAGGGGAAATCAAGCCCAGAGTGGGGATGACACCTTTAATCCTAGCACTTGGGAGACAGAGGCAGATGGATCTCTGAGTTCAAGGCTAGAGTGGTCTATAGAGAGTGTTCCAGTACATACAGCACTACACAGAGAAACCCTGTCTGAGAGGGAGGAAGGGAGGAAGGGAGGGAGAGAGGGAGGGAGGGAGAGAGAGAGAGAGAGAGAGAGAGAGAGAGAGAGAGAGAGAGAGAGAGAGAAAAATCAAACTGTCAAAATGTATTCACTTTTTCCTTCACAGAAACCCAGTAGGTATGTAATGTAACCACCAGCACAGGAGAAAGCCCAAGGGTCAGGAAGACAGTGACCTGGAATGTAAACACCGGCACAGGAGAAAGCCCAAGGGTCAGGAAGACAGTGACCTGGACCACACTGGTTTCAGCACTGTGCTGCTTCCTGGTTTCATCTGCATCAAGAATCACAAGGTCACAGAGACTGGGGAATTTAAAGGAACATTCAGATTTATGGATCCAGCAAGGCCCTGAAACCCAGTCAATGCCTTATGGAAGCCTTCATCTTCCTGTTACAAAACCATTAAAGCTGAACACATGCCCATGTCATCCATTTACCTGAGGAGTTCAATGTGGGAGCCTAAACGTAGACTCACATGTAAGCTTTCCTGCATCTGGGGAGACAGAGATTTAACTATTTTCCTCTTAAAGAAAACAAAACTACATTAAAAGCCAAGATGTCTGTTGTTAGCTACACAGCTATACACGCACGGTGACTCTCATTCACCACCCTGAGAAGCACGCGTAGAAAGGTTCCCACTGGGGAAGTGGCTATTTGGAATCCTTACAGAAGGATTCCAAAGGTCTTTCCCAGAACTCCAGACTAGGAAACATTGACCTCAAGAAAAGACTGAGATCAATCACCACCTTGATTGAAAACCGTGTCTTCTGTACGCCTGACTTCAGCATGAGGAGAACAAGGCTGCAGTTTCCTGCACATCCCCGAAAGGATTAAGATAACCTGTCTTCTTATCAAATGATAAGGCAAAGGCAGATTTTGCTAACAGATTCCTATCATACAGACTGGGTCAATACTGGTACTTGGTGTCACAAGATTTAGGTTCAGATAAAGCTGCTTCAGGGCTAGAGATCAGAGAAGTCTAGATTTGCCAAGTCTACCCACTACTTCGTTCTGTCCGCAAAGGAGATTATGAATCATGTGTAGATCTCATTCCTCAGCAGCAACGATTCACAAGCACCTTAGTCTGGGGACTGAGCAATGGTGTATGCAGCACCACAGTCTTCAGTGAAGATGTGAGACTGACCAGATGCCTTTTTTGCAGGGGAAGCTAACCCCCATGTTGCCAAGAGGTACTTGGCATAGTGTCCAAGATGTACTGTGCTCTCACCAGAAAACAGAATGGAGAAAACCAGAGTGAGGTTTTTAAAGGGACAGGAATTGACATTCCCAAGAGGTCTCTATACCCATCTGGCATTTTTGTGCTACTTTATAATTAAGTTCTTACTCGGACGACTGTGTGTGCATGTATGAGTGGATGCCTATGTATGTGTATGTGTAGGCCTAGGTTCCTGTCAAGCACCTTTAGAGGATCTTTACATTTGTTTCAAACTTGTAAGATGATCAAATAGCTCAACTTTGTACCATGGGGGTGTGTTTGCATATGTTAAGAATTGAATCTAGGGCCTTACTTACAGCAAACACGTGCTCTACCATTCAGCCACCCCCTACTCCTGTACTTGGACTGGAAAAGAGCCACTCTTCACAGAACTCCACTATCTACTCTTCCACACATCCTGTAGTGCCTTGGCTTCTGAAATGTGTCCCACTACAGTTCTGTTCTTCAGATCACATTCCCACTATTTGCTTTGGAAAATGGTGATCGGATACTGAGAACTAAATTGCAGGGACTATTCACACAGTAGGGCTGCAGTCTATTGTTCCTATCCAGTTGTCATTCTGTATGTCTGGACCTGCTACCTCACCTCTGCTTCATTCAACTCCAGATATTCTTTTAGAGGGGAACCCCCAAGAGTAAATACTTTCGTTGTACTTCTTATTTTTCTGTCCTCTTTACTCTTTTATTGGGACTAACTCCCATTAGAAAGCTACTTTCCTCTAAAGGAAAAAGAACAGCGGAAACCATGACCAGTTCTACCCTCTCGGCACTCCTAGAACCTGTCACCCTAAGGAAACAAGGCACCTGTAACATGGCCCACAGGGACAAGAACACTGCACACAGAAGATTCTGTGGAGTACAGAGCAAGGACTGTCCTACCAAGGCCTGGAAATACCACACAGCACTGCTAAGAAGGTATCACCCACAGGCTCCAAGAACTCAAAGAACTGTACCTAAACATCCTCCCTAAAATAGAGACTGGCAAAACTAATCTGGTCTGTGGCCAGTCTAATCCTCCTTTCAAGTGGTGTTTCATAGGCGAGTGGAGAGGCATGGGCAATTTTGAAAGCATGAGAAGTCAGACAGCCTGGATCTACTCCCAGGCCTCTGACTTACTGCCCACACACGACACTGGACAAGCCACTTCCCTCCACCTTCATCTGCCTCCTCTTCTGAGAAGTGGGTCCTCAGTGGTTGTTAGGATCAAATGAGAAAACATCCTCCACACAGTGCCGTATCGGAAGGGAAGGGGAGGTAACAGGCAGGCTCACTACCTGTTAACCGTCCTTACCATGCCTATGCAACCAGACCTGCCTGCAGCAGAACTGAAGTATGGGTGCTTTATATACACAGTCCTTTTCACTTCATTTTACATAAAGAATTCTCAATGTCCCCAAAATGGCCTCTGACTACTTTAAAATGTGATGTCACCCAAATCCATTATACTTTTCTCCAAAAATGCTCAATATAGTTATAATCTTTGTACAGAGTCTAGAATTCAAGATATATCACGCTGAAACTTTTTTAAAAATCTTAAAACCCTTCCCAAATATAATTAAGACTGGTTTGAAAGAAGATAAAATGAAAATGAAGGCATCGTGAACAGTAAGATTGGGTCCCAGTTTTTCAGTGGTCGTCTTTTCCTGAGCTCCAGGCCAGGCCGTAGTCCTGCGAATGCTTCTGTCTTGCTGGAGGTGAAAGGACATGTCGGCGGCAACTAGGCTGCGCTTTTCAGCACTAGGATTTGAACACGGTCTGCTAGGAGCTGCCCAACAGTTTGGGTGGAGAAACCATGTGGCCTAAGGATAGCTTGCTAGTTCCCAGATGGCAGGCCAGAGTGTGAAGAGCCAGCACACACACACCCAGCCAAGAGCTCTCAGCTCTTCCTCCACTCTAGTAAATGACTGAACAGAGAAAAGAAGGACAATGGAGCAATGTTTCTCCCCAGGCTTTCGGGACTCTGTCTGCAGAAAGCTCACAGGCAGAACAGACACAGGGGCAGGAAGCGTGTGACTCTGACACAGACATGACAAACTCAGAGCACCCGGATCTGGCATTCGTATCAGGCGACCTTTATTACGAGCGTTATATGATGGCCTGGAAGTCAGCTCAGTGGAACCACTAGTTAACACGGTGGCTGTCCGTTGGAGCCATGGGGGTGCTGCTAACCTCCACTTCTCTTCCTGCTTTGCTTTGTTTTCCGAGGCTTAAGGATGGTGTAGTTTACATACACTGTATATTGATCCGACAGGAAGGGGACGTAGAATGCCCGAAGCAGCTTCGAAGACCTGAAAGAGAAGAGAAAGGAGGGGATAGGAATTTCATCATTTTACTAATGGCTCTGGAAATAATTGAAAGAAACCAAGTGCTACATCAAGGATTATATTTTATATAAATAGAGAAAAGTCTACTGTTCAGGTACCAGATCATGATAATAGATCTTGCTACTCATGCCCCCCCAAAAAAAAGTATATCTCCCTAATAGGCAGCCTTTCAAGAGCTATGGGTCTGAATTTTGCATTCGAACGTGACACACAAAAGTACCAAGGTATACAAAGTTCCAAATAATTTTTGCATCTAAACAATTACAGAAATGCCAAATGCTCAAACAATCCTGGTTCCAGCTCTAGCTTTTCCTAGAGAGATGAGGAAAACCATATCCTGGGTACCTGTACAGTCTTGCAACAGCGCCTGAATCAAGTGGCTAGTCTACGTACGTACAAGCTCGGGCTAGCACAATTTGTTCTGGAAAATTTTCATGACTGAAGTATGAGAACTGGAAACAACCTACCATAGGGTTTTGAAGCATGTAAGTGATTTGGTTTTAAATTTGTTTATTCCATCCGATAAATCTATGACAAAGGTGACAATGGTGTCCCTGTTTCACAGATGGAGAGCAGAGGCATAAACCTACTCAAGGTCATGCAGATTAAGCAACTTGTTCAAGTTCACACAGTAACTGATAAGAGCCTCATTCAGGTTAGATTATAGAATCTGCAAGCTTAACCATTATGGGTTATCCTACAGCCTATGGATTTATCCTTTCCTGGAAGAGGTAATAATGACAGCTTCAAACACATCAAGTATTACTTCCTGATTGAATGTTTCAGTCTGAAAATCCAAGTTGGCCCAGTTACTGATACCGGAAACGAGATAGCTGAAGGGTGTCCACGGCCAGTCCTTTTCCAGATTCTAAACTTGTAAATGTCATGTCGACGTGGCATTTGCACTGGCAGCCTACCTCTGGGCTTGGCAGACTGCTGAGATGCCTGCACACACAATGATATTGCACTTGGCAAACACACCTCTGAGAGGGACTTCCCAGCTGAGATGCTGGCAGTGGCCTGTGCTCAGCAGAGACGCACTTCACTTCAGCAGCCAACAGCTCAAGGGCTTGGAGAGAGAAAAGAGGCTTAGAGAAAAGAGCCCTGCAGACAAAGCAGGGCTCTCATGAGCAGACGACCAGGAAGAGGATGCACCTGTTCCAGACAAAAGAAGTGAATTCCGTCCTTCTGCTCACAACGCACAGATAAGGTGATGCCTCACACCGGCACCAATTCCTTCAGGTCTGTGACCATTCTGGAAATGACTCCTGTTTGTTAACAGCAGATATGCTCAGGTGGAGACAAGCCCTCAGTGTAACAACAGGGTCTGTAGAATCAACTGTGGTGATTCCTTCTGGAGCAGCTCGCGCAGTTTCAGTACAGAATGAACCACTGGAGGCACTTCTATCTGCTTTTGGCCTCCAATGAACAGTTTGGAATCCTTACTTCAACATATTCCATCTCTAATGGTCATAAGAAAAGTGGGACAGAAAGACACTCCACAATTCCAAGACAAATCAGATGTGCACACGCGCGCGCGCACACACACACACACACACAGAGAGAGAGAGAGAGAGAGAGAGAGAGAGAGAGAGAGAGAGAGAGAGAGAGAGAGGTGTACAGCACATGTCCAATGGCAATGACAGGATAAG
Source organism: Peromyscus eremicus (assembly GCF_949786415.1). Taxonomy (NCBI): domain Eukaryota; kingdom Metazoa; phylum Chordata; class Mammalia; order Rodentia; family Cricetidae; genus Peromyscus; species Peromyscus eremicus. Next base: position 45,351,154 of record NC_081422.1, on the reverse strand, counting down.
CAAATTTCACACTATGGTCTTTGGGTGGCAGTAGACCAGATGAATGTCCTCAAACTCAAGAACTGCTGAGTTGGGCCAGCACCTCCTGCCAAGCCTGGTGACCTGAGACTGATCCCCAGAACCCACTCAGTGGAAGAAGGGGAAAAAAAACTCAAAGTTCTCTTCTGACTTGCCCACATGCATTCCTCCCCACTCAGGAACACACAAAATACATAATAAATGTGATTTTTTAAAAAAAGCATTGATCAATAGACAATATATTCCTAGCACAAAAAGGAAAGAGCATATTCTCTGCTCAGTTCAGCTTCACCAAGAAAGATGTTGTTCCGCAACATCTGCGATACGATCCTGGATGACTCCTGTTATAATAAAAAGACACACCATCCTTTCATTTTCCATGACAGTGTGTGTAAGATTGTATTTGGTATAGTTCACAAGTGGGTAAGCTAGAGGAAGGTCTACACTAACGACAGAGGGACATAGATGACAAAGACATCTTAAAAATCATTGACTAGCCAGGTGGTGGTGCACACCTTTAATCCCAGCACTCAGGAGGCAGAGGCAGGCGGATCTCTGAGTTTGAAGTCAGCAGTCTACAGTCAGGGCTACACAGAGAAACCCTGTTTCAGAAAAAAAACAAAAAAACAAAAGTCAACAACAATAACAACAAACCACTGACTAGTCTACTCTAAATACAAAATAAATAAATAAATAAAATTTTTGAATTAGGAAACACAGGAGCCATGTGACTCACCAAAGGTGTCACAAAAAATAGCATTCAAGTGCTGTTTTTGAATGAGAAGAACTAGGAGCAATGATGCACCAGACTTTATTAGTGATAGAACCGAAACCCACAATCAGTCTTTCAGGACGGCTGCATCAGGTTCATGCACAACAGCTAATGAGCAGTTGGCTGTAATCTGAGACATTTTCCATTTCAGGAATAACACACATGTATGTGTGTGTTCCCAACAAGTAGAATACAGAATACAAATTCAGACTATACGGCCAGGTGTGGTGGCACACACCTTTTATTTCAGCACTTGGGAGGCAGAGGCAGAAGGAGTTCTGTGAGTTCAAGCCAAGTCGGGCCTATGTAGCAAGTTCCAAGCCAGAGTTATACGGTATACCATGTCTCAAGAAACAAAACACAATAAAATAAGTAAGTAAATTAAAACTTAAAAGAAGGAAAGAAAACACAATAAAAAACACCCAGTATGTTTGTGTATGTGTGCATATGCGTGTGTTTATCCATAACCAAAAGAATATAGAAAAGTTGCTTCATGTATTATATATTTTTTAAGACTTATTATTTTTATGTGTACAAGTGTTTCCCTATATGTATGTGCATTATTTGCAAGTCTAGCGTCCAAATAGGCCTGAAGAAGGCATTGGGACTGGAGTTACAGACAATATTGAGCCAGGTCCTTTGTAAGAGCAGCAGGTGCTCTTAACCAATGAACCGCCTCTCCAGTCCCCATTTATTATATTTTCAGATGACTCTTTAGTGACCCTCCTATTCCTACTTTTATAAATCATTTATAAGATAACTAAAAAACAGGGTCTGCTGGACCCAAGACAGTGAATGCTGGTGACCATTTTCCTGGCGTGCTGACAGCAGACACCACAGTCCCACATATTTCAGAACGCTGCTTCAGCTGCACACAGAACATGCCATCACCAAAAGTACTAGACTAGACTGAATTGGAATATCCACTCTTGGTTATCGTTGGGTATAAAAGGCGAGCTCAAACAACAGAAAGATAAAAGAGATTGAGAGAAATACCTGTAGTCTACACAACAGAGGATTGCTATGTAGAGTATATGAGCTTATAACTCAGGAAGACAAACAACTCAATAGGAAAAGCTACAAAGTGCTTGAATAGCAAAGAGAAATGCAAATGGCTAATGTGACGTGACAAAATGCAAGCGTGGACACTAATTCAATAAGCAGGCTTGCAAAAACTATCAAGTCTGGTGTTAGCAAACCCTGGTACAGAAGTAGGAAACATGTCAGCCAAATTCAACCTACACAGCCACAAGGATGGGCAAGATGAGCAGAATCAGTTAAAACAAACAGTGTGCATCACGGCATAGTAGGGGCTGTTACTATGACTCATTTACTTTTTTGCTTCACAAATAATTTACTTGTTTTCTATTATACCAGAAAACTTCAAACATACAAAGCAGGCAAAATATGTTACTTATATACTTAAAAGGAATGGACAAATTTGTCTCAAAATCAGAAAAAAATTACTTTCTTGTTTTGTTTTGCTTTGTTTTGTTTTTGAGACAGGGTTTCTCTGCGTGTAGTCCTGGCTGTCCTGGAATTCGCTCTATAGACCAGGCTGGCCTTGAACTCACACAAATCTGCCTGCCTCTGCCTCTGCTGGGATTAAAGGCATGTGCCACCACTCCCCTACTACATTTTCTTTTTCAAAGACAGTGTCTCACTGTGCAGCCCTGGCTGGCCTGGAACTCAGAGATCCACCTGCCTCAGCCTGAGATTAAAAGTGTGCATCACCATGCCTCACCTGGAAAACATCAAATTCTTAAAAAGCTAAACAAATGAAAATAGTCAATATGGCAATTATGTATGAAGATTTGCATGCTTGCCACATAGACACAGTCCTTTCTCAATGGGCTAATGGTCTAATTGAACATATTCATATCTGAATACATAACCATAACTTAGCATATTTACTATTAAAGCACCAACACACAAGTTCAAAGTGATAATGTATCCATTCAGAAAAGAAGCCAAACTCTGAGAACTGGCTAGAATGGGAAAAGCATTTAGTCCACATCTTTCCATCTCACAGTCACCTCGCTGGAGGCTGTGTGGTTGTCTGAGGACGCTGGTGACCCTTCTTCCACTTCCTCTGGCTCAGTGTACAGTCAGTCCTTTTCATTCTATCTTTCCCAATTTGTATGTACTTATTAGTTAACTTGTTGACTGTCTCTTTACTCCATATTCAGGGACCGAGTATTTTTTACCTATACTACATGCCTGGTACTACTGTACGATGAAGAGCATATATGCTGGGAGGATGGACAGAGTGGCAGAGGACAGACTAGGTAAAGGAAGCAAGCAAAGGACATCATACAACCACACGGCACTGAGCACCATCAGTAACAGGGCTTAGATAATGCAGGATACAAGGATGGTAACCAACAACTCCTACTCCCAATGAGGAATTCCAAGTCCAAGAGGTTGTGGTTTGGGATAATCATCTTGTCAAGGACAAACGTGAAGTGAACCCAATTCTGCCCTGTTCACCCAGTGTAGAGCCATTGGAAAAGTAGCACTAACTTCTAAACACAGCATTCAGCAAGGAGGCTTTTCCAGGTAAGCCTGAGCATAAAACTGTATAAAAGGTGGGGGATCAGCATAAGGAGAAAGCAGGAGAGTTAGAGGCTCCTCTGAGAACCCAGGGCTCCTCTCCTGCACACTCCGGCACGATCTGACACAGAGCCACTAGCTGAGTGCTTCTAGAAGGCAGGCAGAGGCTAGCAGCAGTAGACGCATGCTTACCCCTAAGCTGGGACAGGAAGAAGTCTACGGTGTCTGACTGCTGGTTTTTAGAACAAGTGAGCTGGAGTCCTCTTGTCTGACACTAGCTTCAGTTCTACATTTCTTCCTTCTTTTGCTTTGACTTTGAAAGAAGGAAATCCCTGATTACACTCGTTTCTTAACCATCAGTAGCTATAGCAGCTTGAACAGTTAAGGAAGATCAGAAAGACTTGTTACACTGTAGTTTCTGAAGAAAGGGAAGTCGGATTTATAAAACAGAAGAATAGTTAAGTACCGGAAGGCTGAGTCTGCACACACTCACACATGTGGAAACATAAATCAGCTTCACCACAAGCCAGGACAAAAGGAATACCTATCAAAGCTCATAGCACAAGGCCTGTAATGAAATGAAATGCCACCAGTGTGACCTGAAAGAACAAGGGCATATAACTGGGGAGCTGTAAGATATATGTCATCATCACAAAAGCCCAAACACTCTGCCCCAGTAGGAAAGTCTCTTAAGCAATTCAGGCATGGAACAGACCTGGACAAAAAAAACTGCCTGGGCAGCATAATTGGCTGACAGCTCATAATATGTCCTGATTCAATTACCAGCCCCGTTTATTGGGGCTTGGGAGCACTCTGCTGTGCAGACTTAAATCTGCACTTGCTGACATCAACTAGACTGGCAGCTAGTCCCCGACATTACCAGTTCAGCAGGTGATGTCATTTTGTCAGCTCAAAAAGAAAATCTTCTGGCACTCAGGTTTCCCTTCCATTTTTACCTGTCTGTCCACCCACCTGCCCATCATCTATCCAACCATTCATCCACCTTCATTCAAACAGTAAAATCATGTTCAGCCTTGCCAGTTCAGCCCCACTGGGCACTTTCTAGAGCTGCTCTTTGCTCTTTCTCTTCCATGTAGTGCACATTTCAGTGAGATATTTTCTATATCTGTCAGTGCAGAACTGGCCCTTCAAAGTACCTTCAGTTCTAAATAGAATCTGAGACTAAAGCGACAATCACAGAGCCTGCATGGGTCTGCTCTAGGTTCTCTGCATGTATGTTATGGTTGGGTAGCTTGGTGCTCTTGGGGGACTCCTAACAGTGGGAGTGGGAGTATCTCTAACTCTTTTGTTTGCTCCTGAGACCCTTTTCCTCTACTGGGTTGCCTCATCCAGCCTTGACATGAGGGTCTGTGCCTAGTCTTATTGTAACTTGTTATGCTATATTCAGTTGATATCCCTGAGAGGCCTGCTCTTTTCTGAAGGGAAATGGCAGAGTGGATAGGGGGAGAAGGGAGGTAGGAGTGAAGGGAGGGGAAACCGCCATTGAGATGGATGAGAGAATAATGAGAAAGAGAGAGAAGCTGAGCTCCTTTAAGATTCAGCCACAGTCAACCTACCATCCCTTGCTGAGCAATTCTAATGTTCAAAAGACTGGTGTTGGGCAGAACTCAGAGTGCTTATTAACACAGCGTCTAACCCATGGTTGAGGACACTGCTCTACAGTCAGTGACACCGCAGAATGACTCACTCCTGTTCGGCGAGAGGGCACACGGGAATAACGGTTAACATGCTGCACTTGCTGGAGGGCCAGCTCCTAGGGACAGGACTCTGTCCAATGCTGCATCTCCAGCTTTTAGAACTGTACCATGGAAAACACTCACAGTTCTACAAATGAAAGCGTATGCCACTCTCAAACCAGATTGTCTCGTCGACTTCCCTAGAATCTAATGTTCTTCTTCCACAAGGAAATGAAGCACCAAAAATAAAAACGGTTCTTTGTTTTCCCCCCAAACATTTTAGTCCTAAAGTCATGAGGCAGAGCAGAGCAAAGCAGGAAGGTACACAGTGTGGGTGGAAAAAAGGAGGGAGCTACAGTGGCCCATGGGATGGCAGGTACAAGTGATATAGAAGTGTCCATATTAATGAAGAAAATGTTATTCTAAGAGGTCAAATAACCTTTTCAAGTTCCAGTTCACACAGGATTTGCCAAGTTATGGTTATCTGTGTGACTGGTGTAATACTTAACTTTCAGGCCATGTGAGGACTATGGTCACAGTTCTGACCATTTAAAGGAACCTACAATGATCCGTGATGTGGCATGATCAGGAAGTCTGCCGAGGCACAGACTGGAATTACAGCACTGTGATATGGGTGCACAGTGAATCATGCTGCTGATGTGTACAACATCTAGCAGAGTATCATAGCCTCTGCACCAGTCACCTTTAGCCACTATTCGCAATAGCCGAGTTGAGAAAGACGTGCTATTAGGCAACTGGACACTTGTGACTTTCAGTTCCAAGGGTTGGGGGGAGTGCTCTTCACCAGTCTGTTCCCATCTGGTATCGACGGAAAGATACAGGTAGTACCATTCTGGTGGGAAGAGCACACACGGTGTCTATTGGTCTCTGTCTTGCTCTTCAGACCCTTATCTGGGCTTTATCCTTGTGGCAGAAGAACAGTGGGAGCCATGCCAAGACAAAGGCTCTGGCAGGCTTTAAAGGTTTGAAATAAACAGTGAGTATACTTTGCCTCGACAGTTTGTATTTCATTAAGTGCAAGCCTCTGACAAGATCCTTTTCACTGCTACATCAATCCAGCTCTAAGAATGTAAATCTGGGGCTAAAGAGGTGATGGCTGAGCAGTTAAGAGCACTTGCTGCTAATGGGGAGCACCCACAGCAGGGTGGCTCACCACCACCTATAACTCATGGTACACATACATGTATGCAGGCATTCACACATAAAGTAAAAACAACAAATACATCTTTTTTAAAAGAACAGAAAATCCACCAAATAGTATTTTTAAGGCCCTATAATGTGCTGAGAGTCATGAAGAAGCTAGAATGAAGACTGGTGGTGCCAGCTGCTGGTCTACTAGCTTAGGGTCATCCTGAAGCACTCTATCTCTTCAAATGGAGCCCCTCACACTAACTCAGTGGGGAGATGTGGAGATGGTCTTTCTAGAAAACTCATTCCACAACAACAGAAAGCAGAGCTCTCTGAGCTCCACAAGGGATTAAAAAGGTTCTTTTACTCTTCCTAAAGGTCAGCAGATTTCAACGATTGAGGAACTGAATAAGACATCGGTCCACATGTAATGTGTTCCGAGGCCAAATCTGGCCCACAGTAGCTCTGTCCGATGCAGGTCTTGGGAAAGCGTCCGGGGAGGATGAGGCAGGTGGATACGGAGGGGTAAGAGGAAGGCGGGGGGGGGGGGCAGCAGGCAGAGGCTGACAGACTCAGACTGAGAGCAGTAAGCTGGTAAAGAAGGGTAAGAGTCCATCAACTCTTTTGCTCCTGTTTCTCAGCATCCTTGGCACCAAGGAGAGAGGTAAGGGCATGGAGGGAAAAGACAAGAGCCCATCCATCACTTATTGCTTAGGAGGAAGAACTGAGTCTACCCAAGGACCAGCCACCATGTGAAGCATGACAACTGTTGGCCATCAAATCTTGCTGTGGGTGCAGTCTCCTTCCCTCCTGAGCATGAAGGGGCAATGGCAGGTAGGGCTGCCTTGTTCTCTCTTGTAAGAATCTTAGAAAAGTTTAGAAGGAGAATGACATTTAAAAACCTGTTATTTTATAGCATGCCCATAAATTCTTCTGTCATAGTAAAACAATCCTAATTGTCATCCCTTGAGCATGGGGCTGTGGCTTCCCACCACCACCAGGAAGAGGGAGAAGTGATACGGTCTGACTTCCAAGGCTAGGTCATAAGCAACGGAGTTCTTGGAATGGAAATGGAAAAGCCAGAGACAGGTATTCTGGATGACGGCCTCAGCTGAGATCTAAGCAAAAGCTAGTCTCAACTGCCAGATGTATGGGTGAGAAAGCCTTTGGGATGCCTCCAGTCTCAGCTATCATTTGATGGCCAACGCAAAAGAGATTCTGAGGAAGAACTAGCTAGATGAGGCAGCTGTGGTTTTCTTCTACATCTTTAAGAATGGGTGATGGTTAGACCGCAATAACGGGACCACAGCTTCCAACTAACCCACCCTTCACAGCACTTTCTTCAGTAACCGTACTGGACAGAAACAAATAGTTCCACCGACGCTGGCGCCCATCAATCAGATACAAATGGATAGAGGTATACAGGTGTGAGTGTTTCAGGCCTCATAGTTGCTAGATTCACATCCTGGAAGCTAATTCAAAGGCCATGCACAGTCTGTAGAAATTCTCTAGATTAGCCAGAGTTCAGGGTCCTGTACTGGGCATTGAAAGAAGAAAGCAGCAAATATTATCATACACTCCCTATCTGGCTACAGCTGAGGTCCTTCGACTAGAAAGGGCCCCTACTCCGCCCCGTCAGCTGCTGTTTTAACCTGCTCAGTCCCTCAGCTGTAATGAAACCTGCAAGAGTTTGAAACCCTGCCTAAGTTCCCACCACCTGTCCCAAGCCTCTAATCATGCCAGTCTAGAATTCAATTAGATGACACTCCAAAATGCTCCAAAACGGGAAGAGCCACACGTGGAAGCAACATAAACAGACAAAAGCATCTATGAGGAGCCTCTGCAGGTGGAGAACGCTGCACAAATTGGTGTAGGGCCTTTAGACAGCTTCCAAAGCTACAAACCGACCCCACTGCTCATGAGGTCAACTTGAATAACCTGGAGAGGACTTCCCACCAGGCTCCACCAGGCTCCCACAGCCCCACACTCACCACTGAGCTGTTAATTTATTCCAGCACTTGCCCATCACTCCTCTCAGGGGACTCTTAGAGGAAGCATTACATCCACCCACTTGTCAAGCTATTAGATACAAGCAGCAATTGTGTCCTGCTTCAAAGAAAGGAAAATCGCCTCTGGTTTCATCAAATACATAATATGAGCTGGCCATCCAATGGCAAATCTGCCCTCTTACAGTTGGGGCTGGAGAAAGACAGCTCAGCAGTTAAAAGCACTGGCTGTTTTTCTGGAGGACCTGGGTTCAATTCCCAGCACCCACAAGGCAGCTCACAACCATCTGTAATTCAGTTCGAGAGGACTGATACCCTCTTCTGGCCTTGGAGAGCACCAGGCTCTTGAGTGATGCACCGACATACATGTAGGGAAAATACTAGAGAGGTAAAATAAAACAAAACAATTTTAAGTGCTACTGCCAACTAGATTGGACCCATCTCCTTCGAGTCTGCCGGTCCTTATAAACATAGCCAGACCCTGCCATGACAAGGTCAGAAAGCCTGGGCGAGAACCAGTCCCACCTGAGCAGCAGCTGTACGCTGGTCACTGACATCTGCCTGGATGCTTCGGCTACAGGCCTGAGTCTCGAGGCCTCAGTAAAGTAGAAAAGCCAATTAGGACAAGAGGACAAGGACACAGGCTGCCATGCTCCCAATCATCTTACTAAGTAGTCTCCTGAGTCCAACAGCCAAGCCTCACCTCGCTTTCCATTCAACAGAGAGTGGGCTACTCACACAGCCACTGGGGTCCAGCATTTTAAAATCTGTCCCAATCACAAAAATGCCCTGATAATCTTTAAGTTACTTCTCTCTTGCAAAGACTCTCCAGTAACATTCTCTCAAGAGTGTTTCTTTTTAATATGTTAGTACTCAAATTATCCTGATTGCTTCCATTTCAGAGAGCTAAGGCTATGTCAGCAAGGAATGTCAGCAAAATCAATCAAGAAAACTGCATAATCTACAAAGAAATGTAAAGACAATATAATCGGGAGCTCTGCAGAGCTTGCTAATTAATCCAAAGGTCTAACTTGCTAGAATACTTCATAATTTTGAAGCACTTTCACTCACTCTCTTTAACCCCTACAAAACATATAAAATACCTTTGTTTTCCGGATGTGAGGTGTGGGCCTCCAAGCAGTCCTGACAGCAAACAGCCAGGATTAAAGTCACAGATCCTCGACTCCAGGCTTTCACGATACCCCATGTCTCTGTGAGAACCTGACCTCTTCAATTCACAAACCAATGGGTTTTTCTTCTTTTCTTTTATCTTGAAAATCTACCCCTGCATACAAGTTATAAGAAATTAAAACCCTCTGGGCACAGTGGTGCACACCTTTAATGCCAGCACTCCAGAGCAGAGGCAGGTGGCCAGCCTGATCTACATAGTGAGTTCCATGATAGCCAGAGCTACATAGTGAAACCCCATCTCAAAAAAAAAGAAAAGAAAAGAAAAGTTAAAACCCCCTGAAGGCACCAGCTCACAGGAAGGTGGCTTAGGATCTGCTGTTCCTCGGAGATGAAGCTCTTTCCTAACCCAGATCTCACTGTCACAGCTTTCTCAACTTGAAACCAAAGACACAGTAAGATCTAGCCCGAATACTCAATCAGGTAGGAGCCGGGCACCACGAAACCCATGCATTGCAGACCGAGACCTTGAAGTCACCACTGCTGCTCTGCTCTTTCAGAGTCTCCCCATTCACAACCTGCCACCTTTCACAATCGTTCCCTCACCCCCTCAATGCCCTCTCCATCTCTCTTGTTATCAACTTAAAGCCATGGCCACTAATTAGAAGATTTCTCACATGTGACTTTCTGTCTCTAATGCTGTGGTTTCTTAACCACTATCAACATCAACAACAACAAAAATGACGTGTTTACAGCATCATTATTCATACTGCCAAAAAGTGGTAACAATCCAAAAGTCTATCAGCTAGAAGGAATGAACAACAGAAAAGTAGTAGGTCAGCAGTAAAAAGGGACACTGGTACAACAGGAAAGAAAGTAGTAGTTCCCAGTAAAAATCATGCTGAACGAAAGAAGCTGTATTAGTTACTTCTCTGTTGCTGTGACAAAACACCACGACCAAAGGACTTATGGAAGAAAGTTTACTTTGGCTTATGGTTCCAGAGGTAGAGTCATAATGGCAGCAGGCACCTGAGCTGGAAGCTGGCAGATCACATTTCTGTTTACACACAGCAAGAAAAGTGAGCCAGCCGGAGGTGGGAGGAGACTAACTCTCAAAGCACACCCCCAGCAACACACTTCTTCCAGCAAGGCTCCACCCCCAAAAGGTCCCATCACCTCCACAAACAGTGCCACCCACTGGGGACGAAGTGTACAAACACATGAGCCTATGGGTGACTTTTCTCATACAAACCATCAAGGAAACCAAACACAAAACCACACACATTGCATGATCCCACTTATAAGAAATGGCCAAAAAATTCAAACCTATAAATAAGAGAATTATGAGTTGGGGCTGGCAAGGTAACATACAATTGTGGTTGTATAATTTGGCATGTAAATTATACTTCAATAAAGTTGCTTTTTAAAAAACTGGTTAAATTTGCCTTACTAGTGTGGCTACAGTCTATACATAGCTGGAGAAGAAAATGGCAATTGAATGGGCAAGATGGCTCAGCAGGTACAGGTGCTTGCCACCAAGCCTGAAAACCCAAGTTCAATCCCCAGGACTAACATGGTAGAAGGGAGAACCAACTACAGCAAGTTGTCCTCTGACCCATTGAGAGTCATGTGCACATGCACACAGTTTAAACAGAGAGAGCAGGTACTACCCTCATCCCATTCCAAGTGTGAACACTTGACCCCGCCCTCTTAGCACACTCATTTCTCCACTCTTGTCATTTACTGTCCTCAATCACTTCACACCTACTCTTTCCAACTTTCCCACACCTCATCTCTTGTTTTCTCATCAAATGAAAGCTCCCACTTCCTAGTTTCCTGAGAAAACTGATGGTATCAGAAGAAACACTCTGCATCTACTCCTCACACCCATCTGCTGACTAGGAACTCTACTATACTCAATTTACATAAGCTTCAAACCATTCCTCACAAACACCGGCTGGAAAGGCATAGGTGGCCTGGGGCTGTGACATTAGACAGATAGACTCCTGCTCCGCAGACAGCTCCAGCAGATGGGTGTGCACTATGACCTGGATGCCTAAGCCTTTGTGACCTGAGTTTCTTCTCTCACTGAACTCAATGGCAATGCTGCAGCAGTGCTGGGCTTTCTCCTCAGGCACCTGCTTTTAGCTGTACACGAGTCTTGGCATCAGCACATGGCTCATTTCTTTCCCTCATCCTTTTTTTTTTCCTTAAAGGTCATTTTGGGGTGATAGACGTTTTAGAATTTTCCGGAACTCATTAACAATTACAATAAAGTAGCAGTACCCAAAAATTAACATATAAGAGTCAATTACTTTTGTACAAATCAGCAATGAACAAGCGGAATTTTACATTCTCTTTAAAGAATTAGTACCATTTACATTAGTACTCCCCCAAAAGATATACTTAGGTATAAATCTACAACATGTGTACAAGATCCATATAAAGAAAATTACAGTGAAATACACCACAGAGCGGCTAACAGAGGCATTCCATGTTCATGAACAGGATGGTTCAATATTATTGAGATACCAGTTATTCCAACTAATCTTGACACAATCACAATCAAAATCCCAGTAAATTTCACAAATACTAAAAATCTGATTCTAAAGTTTATATGGTGGGCAAAAGAACCAGCATAACCAACAAAATATCAAAAGGGAAGCAAAAAGTTCTTTGGAAAAAATGACCAACTTGAAGACTGACTATAAAGCTGTATCAATCAAGACTGATCAAAAGAATGAATTCAGGGGTGGAAGAGATCCAAGAGTCCAAGAGTTGGTGTATGCATACACAGACAACTATAGTTCTCTGAGAAGGAAGCATAGCAATAAGATGGAGAAATGAGAGGCTGCCCTACTAAGTGGGCATATAAAAATATATTTTATATCTATAGAAAAATAAATGAATCTAGACACAAATCTTATAGCCTTTAAAATTAACAAGGATCATAGATCTAAATATACAGTGAAAAATATAAAACTCCAAGACAGCACAGAAAAATAACTAGATTTTCATTTTGCTAACTAATTTTTAGAAATAATGTTGTGATACAATCAAGGAAAAATAACTGTAAGATGAACTTTATTAAAATTGAAACATATGCTTTTTGCAAACGATATCAAGAGAACAAGAAGAACAAAAAGACAGACTAACAGGACACACTTAAAAAGATGTATGTGTGGGCTGGAGAGATGACTCAGAGGTTAAGAGCACTGACTGCTCTTCCAGAGGTCCTGAGTTCAATTCCCAGCAACCACACGGTGGCTCACAACCATCTGTAATAAGATCTGGTGCCCTCTTCTGGCCTGCAGTTATATGTGCTGTATACATAATAAATAAATCTTAAAAAAAAAAGATGTATGTGACAAAGTATTGTAATCTAAAACACACCAAGAATTCCTAAAACTCCACAACAAGGATATAAACAATTGAAAATGAGTCAAAGGAGCCAGGCATTGGTGGAACACATCTTTAATCCCAACACTTGGGAGGCAGAGGCAGGGGGATCTCTGTGAGTTTGAGGCCAGCCTGGTCCACAGAGTTAGTACCAGGACAGCCAGGGATACACAGAGAAACCCTGTCTAGAAAAACAAAACAAACAAACAAAAAGAGTCAAAGGGGCTGGAGGGTTGGCTCAATGGCAGAGCACTTGCCTAGCAACCATAAAGCCCAGAGCTGGAAAAAAGGAAAGAGAGAGGGAGGAAAGAAGGGAGGGAGGGAGGGAAGGAGGGAGGGAGGGAGGGAGGAAGGCAGGAAGGAAGGAAGGAAGGAAGGAAGGAAGAAGACAGGCAGGTCCCAGAGACTTTAAAAACACCTCATCCAAACAGACTTACAGATAAAAAAAAGTTCCACACCATATATCACTAGAGACATGTAAACTAAAGCCATATGAAGATACATACTACACTCCCTACCACAAGCAGGTAAATCCTCACTCTTTCCTAGTAGGATGCAGAATGGCATCTTCCTACAAAGCTAAACATGCTCACACCATACAATTCAGCAATCACACTGTTCAACACTGACCCAAGGAGAATGAAAACTCACCTGCCCAAAACGTGTACATGGATATTATGCAAATTGAGCAGCCCTAATCTAATCATTTGAAATCCTGAACAGTCTAAAGCTTAAAATTTTCTGAGTGCCACACCATTAAAACTTGTTTCTTGCACAAAATCATGAAGTAAAATTACCACAAGGCTGGAGAGATGACTCAGAAGTTAAGAGCAACGCTGTTCTTCCAGAGAACCCAGGTTTGATCTCCAGCACCCACATCAGGTAGCTCACAGCTAGTTGCCTGTAACCCCAGCTCCAGAGGATCCAAGGCCTCTGGTCACTGTGGGCACCCCCACCCCCACCCCCACCCCTGCCACACACACACACCACATGCACATATAAGCGGCATACACATGCACCTGATTGAAAATAAAACATCTTTTAAAAAACTTACCAACAAGGTATATGTGTAAAGTATATATGAAACGTCAATGTTGTGAGTAGACCTGAGTTCTGTCCCTAAGATATGTTATTATATATATATCTGTACAAATTCCCAACTCTGACATGTAACACACTTCTAGTCCCAAGTACTTCAAATAAGAGAAACTCCGTTTGTAATAGCTTTACTTACAACTTATATTATATACTACATGTGTGCATCCCTCAAAATTTATGCTGAAACAGATATGGTGACTCACACCTGTAATCCCTCAGTTGGGAAGTGGAGGCAGGAGAATTGCAAATTTGAGGTCAGCCAAGGCTACAGAGTAAGAGCCATCTCAAAAAATGTTCTTCCTATGCTCTAATTTGATCCCCAGTTCGATGATGCGTGGAGAGGAGCCTCTAGGAGGTCGCTCATCCATGTGTGTAGAGCCCTCCAGAATGGGGTTAGTTCCTGCAGAGATACCTGACAACTGGTTAATCCTCTTCCTCATGTTAGATAGAAGTCAGCTATCTGGAACCTAGAGGAGGCCCTGCATGAGAACCTGACCACCAGCACACTGGCCTTGACCTTCCAGCCTCCAAGCCTATGAGGAACACAATGTCTGATGCTTTGGCCATTCAGCCTAGAGTAACAGGTTACAGCTGCATGAACTGAAACCAATTTGTTCTGAGGCTTCTAACTTCTTTAAAAAAAAAAAAAGATTTATTTACTTATTATGTATATAGTATTCTGACTTGCATGTGTCCTTGCAGGCCAGAAGAGGACACCAGATCTCATTACAGATGGTTGTGAGCCACCATGTGGTTGCTGGGAATTGAACTCAGGACCTCTGGAAGAGCAGTCAGTGCTCCTAACCTCTGAGCCATCTCTCCTGCCCCGGCTTCTAACTTCTTGGACTGACCAGCTACTAAGTCTCCAGTGTGCTCCTAACAGTCCCTTTTCGTGATTACCAATACACTCAATTGGATATCATCCTCTAAAGAACCTTCAGATATAAATCTAGTTCCTCCTTTTTTTTTTTTTTTTTTTTTTTTTTTGGTTTTCGAAACAGGGTTTCTCTGTGTAACAGCCCTGGTTGTCCTGGAACTGCTCTGTAGACCAGGCTGGCCTCCAACCCCGGACAATTTCCTCTTTTATGTTTATGGCTGTCCCCCTCTTTCACCTTCAACAGTAAGTTTACAAACACCCTCACACTCCAATTCACACTTCCCATCATGCTTCTCACCACTAATTCCAGGGCCTTTGTGAAGAGCCAGGCAAGTCCTGGATCTCTATTTTAAGAAGAAAATATTTCTCTATTTCTAGAAGCCGGGCAGTGGTGGCGCACGCCTTTAATCTCAGCACTCAGGAGGCAGAGGCAGGAGGATCTCTGTGAGTTCGAGGCCAGCCTGGGCTACAGAGTGAGTTCCAGGAAAGGCGCAAAGCTACACAGAGAAACCCTATCTCGAAATGAACAAAAAAATCTTCACTAGATCTGCCAGGCATGGTGAGGCAGATTTGCTTAAATGTGGGCTGAGGCAAAAGGATCGCCACAAGTTCAAGACCAGACTGGTCTATCTAACGAGTTCCAGGCCAGCCTGAGCTACAGAGTGAGACCGTGTTTCAAACAACCAAAATAAAATTAAACAAGTCCTATCTAGTACTTGCTGAGCTTTGATTCTGAAAATGATGGACATCAAGCTCCTCAGAGCACAGTTAATCTTGTTAGCAATGTCTGAATGCTCAGTTAAGACAGTTAAAGTCAGTTACCAAAACTAATCAAAATCTTATTTGAGTTTCCACAGTCGACCTACCTGTACTACTCAGGACCTTTCATTACGATAATAATAGAATGTACTTTGCATTCCGTGGCCTCAAGAAGAGAGTACTCTTAAATTTCTCAGTACTCATGGACAAAACTGTACCAAATAAAAAGGAAATAAGAATTACTCGAGACAGCCAAGGACTGGATTTGCTCAACTCCAGCATTCTTTTTACCACTGATTAGGACATCTGTCACAATTGAAGTCACATACCTAGATGCATCCAGGAACGGTCTGTGGGCCAGGCTGATCCATTCTTCTCTGTTGGCTGAATAGTTTGGCTCCCGAGGTGTTTCTCTCATGGTATCCAAATCCACTAAGTAATGGCATTTGCTGATGTCAATCTGAAATGGAAAAGGTCAGTTCTTCATCAGTAATTATGAAGATCCCAGAAGAGTGGGACCCAGTTACAGTCCTAAGAATTCCCACAGCGCTGTAAAGGAATAAACACCCAGGCTACCTAGGCTTCTTCCACTCTGCTAACAGCATGGGCTACCACTGAGGCTCCTGGGGACAGAGCATGCACTTGCTCAGACAAGCACATAGGAAGTTGTGGATGGTTTGCAAGTAGTCTATGTTTTTAAGTCTCCCTAGCCCCACAGACACTTATAAAGCCATCTTGAGTATACAGCCTAACTCTAGAAAACCAGTCTTGTGCTCACTACTGCCCCCTTCATCTATCTTATTCTAGAGGTCTA
The DNA here is from genome assembly GCF_949786415.1 of Peromyscus eremicus. Taxonomy (NCBI): domain Eukaryota; kingdom Metazoa; phylum Chordata; class Mammalia; order Rodentia; family Cricetidae; genus Peromyscus; species Peromyscus eremicus. The sequence goes on along the minus strand of NC_081422.1, from coordinate 45,334,884 downwards.
AAGGGCACGATTAACGCAGATGCCAGTCTAACTCTCCTCATGGAGCCAGAGGTGGAACTGCACCTCATAATACAGCAAGATCATGAGCATCTCCTGCAAGAGGTCAACAGAACGGACAGAAGTGTAAACTGTCTCCACAGCAGGCTCAACACAACTGAGGAACTACAGCAGCAGGAGTGAAGAGCAGGAAAAGCACAGAATATTAGCAGTAGTTGTCCAATTGCTCACAACATGGACACTCTAGAACCTACAGGTGAATATCAATACATTCCATCTTAAACCTGAAAAGGCCTGTTCATCAAAATCAACATGTAAAATGGAAGGGCTGCAGCCACTGACTATCCCTGACTGAATCAGAAACATCCACTAAATGGTATCTAAATCAGTCATCAGGGAGTTGGAGAGATGGCTCAGTAGTTAACAGCACTTGCTCTTGCAGAGGACCCAAGCTGGGTTCCCAGCACCCACATCAGTTGCAAAACCCATGCACAGACAAATCAAAAACTATATATATAAACTCTACACATAAGAAGGAGGGAAGAAGAGGGGAATGGAGGGAAAGACTGATTTCAATAATCACTTAAAACTCAAGACAGTCCCCAAATTACATGCTCTCATAGTACAGAGTGCTTCTCATAATTTCTAATTATCATCTATAAACAGTGAAATTTCTATAAACTTTACAAAAAGCTGGAGCCATGTATATCTGATTCACTCTTTTTTTTTTTTTTTTTTTTTTTTTTTTTGGTTTTTTGAGACAGGGTTTCTCTGTGTAATAACCCTGGCCGTCCTGGAACTTGCTCTATAGACCAGACTGGCCTCGAACTCAGATCTGCCTGCCTCTGCTTCCTGAGTGCTGGGATTAAAGGCATGGGCCACCACCGCCCAGCTGGCTGATTCACTCTTATATTCCAAAACACTACAAAGCACACAGCAGGTGTCTTGTAAATGCATATTTAACAAATGAACAGGGGGGAAAAAGCATCTTAAGAGGAAGAAGGGGGAGAGGGAGAGGAAAACTAGAGGAGGGCCAGATATGGTAGCATATGCCTGTAAGTCCAGTTCAGGGCTGAAGCAGGAGGATCAAGAGTTTGAGGCTACACTGGGCTATAGCCTGAGATCCTGTTTCAAGAGACTCCCACCCCACACACCTGAAAAAGTGAAGGAGAAAGAGATGAAAAGACATGAGAATGAAAGAGACCATTTGAGAGGAAGGGGTGTGCATACTAGGAAACAAACTCCAAGCCTACGGAAAGGCTGTGAGAAGCTGAGAGACTGAGCAAAGGTGACCCCTGAAACGGCCAACATTATACCAACTGTATTTATCTCCACTACAATGTTGTGTGAGGACAAGGAAAGGACAGCCCAACCCCCTCCTTTCAGTGCCATCCCGATGTCCATCCAGCACCTGAGCCAACAACATCCCAAGTCCTAAAACAGGAAGGGTGAGAACTTGCATTCAGGCATGTACCAGCTGGAAACAACCGTGACGCACACACTGTAAAAATAGAGATCTCTGTCGAGGGCCAGTGCAAAGTTCAGGGAGGATCACAGAGAAAGCATCTCCACAAATACCACGGACCTTATTTCTCTAATGTCACTCAAGATGCTATAGTAACCAACTGCAGAAAAAAACTGTAGAAGCTCAAGAGAATAATGTGACAATCTCTGGAAACCAAATGTCCTATCCAAGACAAGGATTAAAGCTGAAGAAAACTAGACATTTTTCCCATAGCTAAAATTTGGTACCGAGGCTGCCCAATTCAACAATGGCTGACATGAGCTATTAATACTTAACCTCTGAAAAAGAATGTCTTTCCAAACACACAATATCTGATTAATGTCTCCTCATATGCCTCTGTAAGCAACTGCAGTGAGACCCAGGACTTATAGCTCAGTCCTCCAAGCTCTGTAAAGAGAGGACTGGGTTTTCCTGGGTCAGCATTATCCCCCTGATACCTGATACCACACCTGGCAGGTCCCAAGCATCTACAAGGCAGGAAACAATGGTCACCATGGTCAGCACAGGTCACCACAAACACCAAGACATTCAAGACTAAAAGCCATCTCTTGTGCTGAAGAGACCTTCCCCGGGCTTCTAACCCTGGGAGACAATCTAGTCCCTCCACAATATCCTACAACAAAGATCAAATCATACTATCATAAATCTAACAAACATCTCTGGTTAATAAAATAAATTCAAGGTCCAGTAAACTGACGACCAGTTTTGAATGAGGCTAGAAAAATCCACTGTAACAAGATTCAACTTCTTAGAAATTTTACAGAACAGAAAATTAAAGTTAGCATCATCAATTTAAAGACTTACAAATTCTACCACTGGTATCCTAACACACAGCTCCACTCAGATATTAGTGGGCACCTGATACTGAGAATGGGCCTAGAGAATCCAAGGGAACAGAAAATCAAAATCGGATTGAAGAGCAAGTGCCTGCTTGAAGAGAATTAACTGGAGCAGGAACAGTGGTGCATACCTACAATCCCAGCACTTGGAAGGCAGGGAGATCAGGAGTCCAAGGCCAGCCTCGGCTAGTTAGTAAGTCTGAGGCAGCCTGAGCTACATTATATCTTGTTTCAAAACGAAAGGAAAACAAGAATCTGAAACTAGATAATTGATGAAGACAAAAAAAAAAATTTCCTCCCAATCCTGGAGGCTAAGCAGTCCAAAAGCAAGGCCATGTGCTACGTCTGGGGAATACTTTCCTGCAAGCCTCTCAGGCAGAAGGCATCACACATTCCAACAGCAACTGAGTCCAAATTCACCCTTTCATACAAATCAACTTCCTTGTGAACAACAGTGACCTGCCCATGAGGTGGAACCCCACAACTCAAACATCTCCCATTGGCTCCATCTCCCAGCACTACTGTCGAGGATCAAGTTTTCACACATGAAGTTTGGAATACGAACTCAAACATTAACCCAAACTCTACACAGATGCCCCTTGATTTTGTCAGTTCTCAGATGAGATATTAGAGACAATCCAGTGCAGTTCTCCAGCTCGCAGGAGTCTGTGCATGTGAAGGCCTTCTCTAAGGTATCTTTTTTATTATAAGAAATAGGAAGCTAAGAATGCAGCCCAGTGATATGACATTTGACATGATTAAGACCCTACGCCAGAGCCTCAAGACCAAGAAGAAGGAAAAACAACCAAAAAGCCAAACCAATCCGCCTGCAACCCCCGTACTCAGGAGGCTGGACCAGGAGGAGTGTGAGACTGAGGACAGCTCAAACTATGAAAGCCCATCTCCAATAAAGAAAAGAGGGGAGGAAAAGCAAGGAATAGATGGGAGGAGAGGGCGGAAGAAGAAAGGGAGAGAAGGAAACAGTTTTGCATACACTTTACCAGATCTTACCGTATTTGGCTCAATACAAATCTTATTTAAGCCCTAATGTTTCTACTGTGTCAGGAAAGAGGACAGCCGAACACCCTACCCTATCACTTACCCTCGGAGGTCTTACCACCTCTTCAATGGGTTTAGAATACAATGAGAGCCTTCTCAAGTCTAGAAAGGAAACAATTCCACTGCTAAAGGGATATACTTGTCAAGAGGTAGAGGCAGGAGGATCAGGACTACAAGGCTCCCTTTGCTGCATAGCGAGTTTGAAGCCAGTCTGGGTTCTAGGAAACTTTGTCTCAAAAGACAAAACACAAAATTCTAGATTTTTATAGCGCTTCCTCAGTGTCAAGCATTTTATCAACAAAAACGTATGACTTTAGAGAGGGAATACAGCAGATCAGACACACCTAGCACAAACATCTGAGTCTCCAGGGGACTGAAACAAAGGGAGAACACAGCTGCTGCAGTGATGTGGTTTGGGAAACAAGGATTACAGCAGGAAGCAACAGAAAGAGACTGGTGAAATCGGAAAACCCTGGAATTTAGATCTGTGAAAGACAGGAAGGAAACTTACACTGGATGCTCAGCGACACTATAGGAAGAGGGACATTTCCCCTCAGCAAAGCTTTAGCAAGAGAGAGAAAGTAGACTTCTATGGTGAGCTCCTAAGACACATGACCTGGTATGATGCAAAAATGTAGTTAAAACAGAGATTTGGCCAGGCAGTGGCCTTTAATCCCAGTACTCGGGAGGCAGAGGCAGGCGGATCTCTGTGAGTTCAAGGCCAGCCTGGTCTACAGAGTGAGTTCCAGGACAGGCTCCAAAGCTACACAGAGAAACCCTGTCTCGAAAACCAAATAAACAAACGGGGAGATATGCACAACAGACAACAGACGCCGGAGGGCCTTGGCTTCCTACCTTACTCACTGGTGCTATGTCGGAAAGTCATCTTGGGGAGGTCTTACCATCAAATGAATGACTGAAAGGAACAGAGGCCCTTGCATTTTTACATCTACAAATCCCAGTGGCCACTCTTCTCCCCTGGCTAAGTGAATAGCCACCCTGTGAGTATGGATCCAGGAAATCAGTTACAGGTGGGACACTAATTCTGACAACACATCTATATGGGACAAAGTATCCATCATGCTTCCACTTGGGAAGGGCAGAAGAAACCAACGGTGTGTGTCTACAAGTGGAGGCTGGGACAGAGACCAGAAGCACCAGCAGGTCATCCAGTACTTGAGTCTCACTCCCACCCCATGCCCAGGGCAAACTGTTCTGCTTGGATCATGTTCTCTCTTAAAGCCCCAGAGACATTAGGTAGAAATGCAACCTCTGCCCATCTATATCTCACATCCACATATGCACTGGCCTAGCACCTCTGGCACAGTGAGCATCTAACCAGACAGTCCTCAGGCTGGACCAGTGGGATCAAGCTGAAGGATTTCTGAACATGCTGTACTGTGGTCTGTGGGCAAGACCACCAGCATGAATTCAGGCCAACAGCAGCTGTCCAAGGCAGTCACTGTCTTAGCCCATAAGCCAGTGTACAAAGCAGGGTGGAGCTCAGCCTCCTTAAAGCCTTTTCTGTTTGACCTGTTCAGAACTGAGAGAGAAAAGGATTCACACAGCCCTCCACATTCCTCCTGTGAACTTCAACACAAGAAGCCTAGGAAAAAGCAAAAGCTCTTCATCTCATCTCAGCAACAAATAACTACTGGCTGGACTTTTTCCTCAGTTTGTTCATTTACTGATGGATTATAAAAATTGCCTATGATACCTTAGTTTATCCTTCCAATAAATAGTCCTGTTGGTCTGGACCTCTAGCATCTCCACATTCCACAAAATGGGTTGTCTATCTTCATCCCACCTCATGGAGAAGATGATCTCAAGGGTCACAGAAAGTTATTCACTTCCGCAAAGTGTTTTTTTTTGTTTTTTGTTTTTTGGTTCTTTTTTTTTTGGTATATCGTGACAGGGTTTCTATGTGTAGTTTTGGTGCCTGTCCTGGATCTCGCTCTGTAGACCAGGCTGGCCTTGAACTCACAAAGATCTGCCTGACTCTCCTGAGTGCTGGAATTAAAGGTGTGCACCATCACCTAGATCTCATGATCAGCTCCTCCAAGCAGACGATGCCAATTTTACCAAAAGATTGAGCAATCAAAGGGTTAACTGTCAAGGCAATTTGATTCTTATTGATTTTTGCCATAACCATCTTGCAGATTAGCTCATTACTGACTTCAGATTGGGGCAGTCTCATGCACTCTATGGTCCTGCACCCCTCAGCATCTTAACTAAAGCCCTTAACAAAGGTGTCGATGAGTGTCTGGCATGGGCAGAGAAGCTGCAATACCTCGTGGATCTTTGGGCTTACACCGTTGATAGACATGATAGACTGATAAATGATAGATTGACTGGTAGATGATAGACTGACAGACTGACAGACAGACAGATAAATGATAGATGATAGATAGATGAATAGATGATAGATAGATGAATAGATAGATTTATTGATGATAAACTGACTGACAGATAAATGATAGATGATAGAAAGATGAATAGCTGATTGATAGATGATAGATAGATTTATTAATAGATGATAGATAGATATATGAATAGATGATAGATAGATGAATAGATGATTGATAGATGATAGATTGATAGATAGATGATAGATAGACAGATTGATGGATAGATGATAGATATTAGATGACAGACAGACAGGCACAGTGGCAGATTTTGCTGACAAATGACAATTTGGGTTCTGCAGATCCACAGAAGTTTCCAGCTGTCCTTGCCATGCTTGCCGCCACTCGGGTCTCAGTCCTGCAATCTGCCTATCCCCGTGAAGGTGCTGGTTAGCTCTTTTGGAGAGAAGCTTCTCTCACAGACGTTTACTGCACTTCACCTTGACTGTGAAATTCCTCCCCTTTTCTTAAGCATCTCTGGCACAGCAGGAACCTTCTTTCTCTTCTGGACTTGTTCTTCCTGCCCTGATGCACGTTGTTTCTTTTCCCTCACTTTATTTCTCCTAACTTCATCTCACAAACTTTCTTTCATATTTTGCTGCTTCTCTCCCCCTCCTTTCTGGTGTTTGATTATTAATACTTTAAATTTTTTCCACTTCCTACCTTACTCTTTATGATTGTAGCTTCTCCCTTTACAATTCTTATTGAGGGCATAGTTGTTATTCCCAAGTGTCTTTATTTTATTAAGTACCCCATTTGTTTTTGTTGGGGAGGAGGGTTGCATTGTTACTACAGTTTGCTTACTTTTCCCAACATAGAAGTGGGGACTAACCACACCAAGGGAACCCACAAAAAAACACAAACAAAAAAGAAAGCAAAACAGGATGAGGTGTCCACCCCAATAAACAAACCATAACATAGAAACACAAAATAAGAAAACATGAGGCAACATGACTCCTCCAATATATACCTAACTCTCCAAGAACCCAAAGAGATCAAAATTGCTGAAATATTGGACAAAGAATTCAAAAGTAATTTTTAAATAGCCAATTACCTCAAAGAAGACACAAATTAATAAAGTAAAGAAATAAATTCAAGAACAAGATGAGAAAGTCAGCAAAGAAACAGAACTGGGGAGGGAGCCCTCAATACCTAAAAGGAAAACCCCAAAGGAAAGCAGTCCTGTGGACCATTCAGGAAGGGATCAGAGAAAACCCCCAAAGGAAAGCAGTTCTGTGGACCAATCAGAAGGGATCAGAGAAAAACCCCAAAGGAAAGCAGTCCTGTGGACCAATCAGGAGAAAGGAAGAAGTCCAGGGGTCAGAGACTACAGACAAGGGGGAGGAATTAGTAACTCAGAAAGCAATACAGCAAAGTTAAAAACTATGACAACTTCCAGGACTTCTAGAGTGTGGTTAAAAGCAAAGCCTGAGGCTGGGGGCCGCTGGCTCTAAGAGCATGGGCTGGCTGCTCTTCCAGAGGACTTAGGGTCTGTTCACAACACCCGTATCAGACAGCTCATAACCACCTCTAACTCCAGTTTCAAGAGATCCAACACCCTCTTCTGGCCTCTGATGGCATCTACACAAAAGTGGTACACATAAACTCAACAGTCATACACACATAACATAAAAAGGAATATTCAAAAACACACAAAACCTAAAATCTTTGGTATAGAGGATGGATAGACTAAAGGCACAAAAGATCTATTCAATGGAATTATAACAGAAATTTAGGGAGAGATATGAACATCCAAATACATGAGAAATGTTTGTTTTTTTATCTTGTTTCTGCTCTGGTTTATTATATGGAATTAGTAATAAGCCATCAACTGTTCCTACAGATTTCCAAAGGTCCAAAGAGAACAGCCTGGCTTTGGAAGGCACGTTCCCTACCACCCAAGAAGCCACTGAAGGTGCAGCAGGCTTCGGTAAGAAACTCTCAACTGCAGGAGCACAGATGAGCACAGGGCTAGTACCAAACACCCTGTCCTTGCCTGTCCTTGCCTTTAACAGCCAGCATTTTGTGACTCCTACTGGAACTACGAAAATCTCCCCCCTCTAGGGTAAAGCTAATGTAGAGTCAATCAAATGTAGCAATGTCTGATAGTAGGAAATATGAAATGATCTAACCCGAGACAACTACTATAAATTTTGTATCCAGCTTTCTCTCAACATTATCCCAATGGTGAAGATTCATCATCTAGGTCCCTAATTCATTCCCCCATCATCCAAAGTTTCATTTCTCATGGTTTCAATAACCTTCACAGACAAACTATTCCAGAAATAAACAATTCTTTTTATTTTATTTTATTTTTTACTTTTTGGTTTTTTGAGACAGGGTTTCTCTGTGTAGTTTTGGTGCCTGTCCTGGATCTCACTCTGTAGACCAGGCTGGCCTTGAACTCACAGAATGTATACTGTATTAAAAATTATTTGACTATGTTTTCTCAAAATATTTCATTGTACTATAAATTTTAGTAACCTTAGCATAGGTTACTGCCTCCTAAGTGCTGGGATTAAAGGCATGCTCCACCACTGCCCGGCTTGAAATAAACAATTCTTAAAGTGCTCAACTGCACACTAAGTATGATAAAGTCTATTATGATGAAACCTCACAGTCCGGCTGAACATCTGAATCATCTTTGTGTCCAGTATATCCAAACGATATACACTACCAGCCTGTTAATCATATAGTAGCATCTTGGTTATCAGACCCATTACCATAGCACATCGGTGCTCACGCTCAAGGAACTCTAATTTTACTTAGTAATGGCTCCATAGCACAAAGGAAATGATGTTTATAATTTGGATATGGCAAAGAGAAGCCAAAAAGTATTTCCTTTAAGTAAAAAAAAAAAAAAACCAAATTCTCAACTTATTAAGAAAAGAAAAAATTTCTATGCTAAGGTTACTAAAATTTATAGTACAATGAAATATTTTGAGAAAACATAGTCAAATAATTTTTAATATAGTATACATTTATAATTTTTCTATTTTGTTACTGTTAAATTTTTTACAGTGGCGGGGGAGGGGGTAGGGAGTTCAAGACAGGGTTTCTCTGTGTAGAGAACTGGAACTCACTCTGTAGTTCAGGCTGGCCTCAAACTCAGAGACCCGTCTTGCCCCTGCCTTCCCAGTGTGGGGGTTAAAAGTGTACGCCACCACACCTGGCTGTTACTGAACTCGGAACGTGCCTAATTTGTAAATTAAAGTTTATCACAGGTGTATGTCCAGAAAAATCATAGCACATCCAGAGTTTCAGAAATCTACTGGGATTTCTGGATAAGGAACTAGCAGAAGGCCAGGCATGGTGGTCCACCATTAATCCCAGCAATTGAGAGGCAAAGGCAGGTAGATCTCTGAGGCCAGCCTGGTCTACATAGAGAGTTTCAAGACAGCCAGGGATGCATAATAGAGAAAGCCTGTCTCAAAAAATAAAAAATAAAGAGAGAGCGACTGGCAGAGTGAGACTAACTGTAATTACTACAGTAACAGCAGCAGGCTAGCAACTAGGTTTACAAGCCTGTCCTATACACTGTGGTGAACACACAGGGGACAAGGGGAGTCACCCTCTGGAGCAGTCAGGCACTCATGAGGAAAGACATAACAAACAAATCAGAATGCGCAGATAACATAAGAGAAGGCAGGCCAGTAACTGAGTGACTACAGACAAATCTGTCATGCACTAAGAGACAGCCTACTAAACACAGATGAACGTGTTCACTCACATGGAAGAGAATTCTGATAGCATGAGCTGGGAGACTAGTACTTCAGGCATGGTCACCAGCACAAAGACACTGATAAGGAAAAGACAACAGCATGGATAAGCAAATCAAAACTAGGCTGAGATTAGTAATAGAAGGAAGGAGAAGATCTGGGCAGATTACAGTTTCTGTAAGGGATCCTTCGTCAGAGGAAGAGTATTGGTGAGAGAAGTCTCAATACCAGACACTATGCTAAATGACAGGTTTCTGGGGGTGTGGCCCAGTCCAGCACACAGCAGACCCTGGGTTTGATTCCCAGTACTGCAGATACCAGGTTGCTCACACAAGAGAGAGCCTCACTCTCTGGCTGCAGGTCAGCTTCAGAAGACAACTACAAGTCTCAATATGCTATATCTTGAGTATATGACACAAGAGAACCCAAATTAAATATATTGACATTTAAGCTATTACCTATTTAATAATAAGTTGGCAAAAAATAGTGCTTTCCAATCATTTTACCAAATGGTCTTTCAATGTCTATGAATTTTATTCTATAATTTTTATTTATCATTTTATTCTATCACTTCAAAAATTTTTAATTATTTATTTATTTATGTGCGTGTCAAGGGAGTACACAAACTCATATAGGCACCACATTGTGGAAGTCAGAGCACCACTCAATGCCTTCACCACTAAGCCATCTCAAAGGCCAGCCCTCACCTTTTTTATCCAGAGATTCTACCAGTATCAAATGTCAAAACTGTTATCTTTCAAAAGAGACAAATAAAATTCACATGACTCCAGAGTGTGTGAAGACAAGTAGGTAGAAGATCCTGGCACTGACAGGGATTGCTCCATGGGACTTACTTACTATGAAACAGCTTTTCTGAGTGTCTCTGTGCTAAAAGCAGAACATAGCAAAAGCTAGGTCAAAGGTAACCTGGTCACTTAGACGTTCCCCACCAAGTATTTCAACAGACCAAGGAATGATGTGAGTTTCAGTATACCTAAAAAGACAGTTCAAGACTCTCAGGAAAATCTCCAGCCCCCTCAAAGCTTTGTAAGTTAACTGTATTATATGCTTTACATAGAAAATGAAGCATGCTTTGGAAAGAAATGACACCATTCATTCCTTCCACACATGCATTATTTCATCTTTCACTCTCAAGAAATCATTTTCTGAGACGCTCATCTGGTCAGTGCTCCAATGTCACCTGCCTAGAGATCTAGGGTGACTTTTTCTCTGGGCAGCAACAAGAGAGACTGGCAGCCCTTACGTATCTGGAAGTTTCCTCTTGGTTCTGGTCATTCATGTGAGCAGGAACAGTCCGAGTGGCCAGTGGTCCCTCTGCAAAAGGCTTTGGTAGCTGACCTCTGAACTCTGATGGAATGAACTGAAGTTGCCAACTGTCAGAAACACAAATGAGAAGAATAAGAAACACAAAGCAATCATGTTGCTAAACAGACTTGAAACAAACAACCCTTCACCCCAAATCACGAGGAAAACCTTTCACTTGAACAAAACATGATTTCTGCTAAAACTTCAACCAGAAGCAGAGGCAGAGGTCACAAGTCGGTCTGAAATCAAGAAATTTGCAACTAAAGGTCTCTCAATCCCTTTACTCAAGTCTTGGCTTCGAAAGAAACTCTCAACTAGACAGTCAACCACAGAACAAGGAGATTGTTAACATGTTACTATCTCACACACAATTAAAGAATTAAAGCCAACTCATTAGGTGCACAGAAAAAGATGGCAAACACACTAGGAAAATACTATTTGGTGTGAATAATCCTCAAAAGGTTTTTCAGCTATGAAATGATCTGGAATATAAAAGTCAAAGGCCTAGGTCACCATTTAAAAGTCAAGTTTATGACTGATATAAAAATCTTCATTATGTTAATAACAAAACAAAACAACAAAAAAAACCCAAACATTACCAGGTGAGGAACTGCCGAAGTCAGCAACATTACTCATCTTAACCAGACTTTTTCACTTAAAATGGACCAAATAAGAAAAACACACAAGTCCATGGTAGTATGTTACCACATCTAACAAAGTAAAAAGGACGCCGCCCGTATATCTCAATCATAGCTCTCCCTACTGCCTATGTATCAGTGTGAAAATTTACTACTGAATGGAAAAAACTCCTTTCTAAACCCATTCTTCTTGCCAGGGTCTCTACACCACTATTAGAAGTGTGTTAGTGTCAAGTGCAGAATGATAAATACATGCCCTCAAGAAGAGGGGCCTGGATGATGAGCTTGCTATGCAAGCTTGAGGACCTGTGTTTGGAATTCCAACACCCAGATAAAAGCTGGTGTGGCAGTGTACACCTGTAACCCCAGCACAGCACCGAGGAGACACACAGGAAGATTCTGGAAGTATTGCTAGCTGAAACCCTGGGCTCCAGGTAGAGTAAGGAGAAAAACCCTGTCTCAAAAACTGGAGTGGAGCTGGGCATGGTGGCACACATCTTTAATCTCAGGACTCAGAGGCAGAGGCAGGTGGATCTCTGAGTAAGAGGCCAGCTTGGTCTATGTAGCAAGTTCCAGGCCAGCCAGGGGTTACACAGTGAGACCATGGCTCAAAGGCAAAATAAATAAACAAATAAGGCGAAGAGCAATAGAAGATGATACATGACATCAACCTCTGGCCTCTACACATGAACATGCAAGAGTGTGAGCACACCCTGTTTATGAAAAAGAGAGGCAGGTACACAATGCAGATTCTGCAGCAGTCTAAGAAGATAAATTATTCAGTAATTCCTGTAAAAACTCTGAAGAGGGCTGGGAAGACAGTCCAGTGTCTGAGTTCAGTCCCAGAACCATGTGAAAAAGCCAGTTGTGGTGAGGTGTACTTACAATAGCAGTGCTGGGGGGCAGAAACAGAAGACCCCAGGGTCTTGCCAGCCAGCCAGCCAGCCAGTCAGCCTAACTGGCAAGCCCCGATCATGAGAGACCCTGTCTCAAAAACCAGGGTGGACATGCCTGGGGAACGACACCCAAAGCTGACCTCTGGGCCTCCACACACATTTACACATGGGTGCATGTGTCCCAAATATACACATATATACATACACCTCCAAAGAAAAAAATTAAACCCTCCAAACCAAATAAATCCTAACACAATCTTGCCATAGAATTGCTACTTTTTTTATGTAAATTGCTGGGAAACAGGGCTGAAGAGATGGCCCAGAAGTTAAGAGCACTTGCTGTTCCTACAGAGAACCTGAGTTCAGTTCCCAGTACCCACATGGAAGCTAACTACTATCTAACTCCAGTTTCGGAGGACCTGATGCTCCGTTCTGGCCTAGTTGGGCACCAGCCACGCATGTGGTACACACAAACACATGCAAGTAAAACACAGATGCACATAAAAAATAAGTCAATCTTTTAAAAATAAATAAATAAAATGCTGAGAATTAGGGACTGGAGAGATGGTTTAGTGGTTAAGAGTGCAGGCTGTGCAAGTCTGAGGGCCAGAATTCAGATGGGCCAGCACCCATATTAACACACCAGGTATCCCATACATGCCTGTAACCTCAGCACCGAGGTGGGCAGAGACAGGAGGATCCCACCAGGGCTTGCTGACGTCCAACCTAGTGGGAAAAGAAAAATGGAAGCAGCAAGCTCCAGGTACTGGGAGAGACTCTGCCTCAAAGGAACAGGCAGAGAGTGACAGAAGAGGGCACTCTATGTCCACCTCTGACATGTTTGTCCACACACACATACCCACATACATGCACACATACCATCCCCACATAGAGCCTCCACACATACAGGAATACTATCAATTAAAGGACAACTTACTTATCAGGCAGAAGGAAGCTACTGGGAAACCGATACCATTCTTTTCCCACACAAACATTCACAGGCCTGCCTTCTGGGACAGTGTGGATAGTTGGGTCTGTGGCAATTCGGTAAAATTCTGGATACAAATCAAGGGGCCCATGATATCCTAAAAGGGAGAAGAGTCCATGAAAATCAAAGATGAGGTTCTAGCTTTTAAGTATAATTCATGTTAATATCCCGCTATAATCCACATGAAATTTCTAAGAGTGTGAAAGCCCACAGCAACTCAGTGGGAAGCCTGCTCTACCAGCACAGATGTCTCTCTTGGTGGGACAACCACCACAGTGGAGGCCTTATTTGCCACATGGAACTTGCTTCCTTGTTCTCTGTATACTGTTCTACCCTCTAAAAGTTCTATTCTTTGGGTATATTTTACTATTATGACCCCAATACTGGTTATTAGGAAATATTTGGCCATGAGAATTTAACTCCAATTTGCATAACATATATAGGCTTCATTACATTAGCAGCAGCCACTAGAAAGGCTGGAGAGATGGCTCAGCAGTTAAAAGCACTGGCTGCTCTTTCAGAGGTTCCAGGTTCAATTCCCAGCACCCACACAGCAGTTCACAATTATCTGTAATTCTGGTTCCAGGGAATTCAATGTCCTCTTCTGGTCTTCACAGAATCAGATACCCATGTGGTACCTATGCATTCAGACAAAATACTATACACACAAAAATTTTTTAAACTGAAAAAGTGGGGAGAAACCAATGCTATTGGAGGGGTACATGAAGTATACATGAGTAGTGATATGAAGATATTGCAATCTCCTTTCAGTCCTGAGATATGGAAGCCACACCCCACTCACTATCAAGTCTACATGCCTTCCCTTTGGGAATGGCCTTTTCCCAGCATAAGCCAACCACATGCTACAAGAAAACCCTAAGGTGAAGTTCTTTGTGAGTGTGGGTTAAGACACTCCCAGCATGTCTACCTCTGAACAGAGCCACAGAGCGAGAGAATGACAAGAGCCCAAACAGGAAGACTGTTCCTAATGCCAGCCAGCTGGACGTCACAGTGTAATGCTCCAGGCGATATCGTTGAAACACAAAGTGGTAACATTTCTAGAAGGAAAGGCAACCATATTGATAAAGAAGATACACATCATCACAGAAACAATATACATAGCCACACATCATCACAGAAACAATATACACAGACACACACCATCACAGAAATAATATACACAGACACACACCATCACAGAAACACTGGGGATGCAGAAGCAGAACAAGGGGTATGAGGAAGGGTCTGAGCATGTGCAAACACTTGGTGTGGTACCCATTCCAAATTTAAAGACCAAAGCCAACTCCTCTAGCACTGTGTGCAGGTCTGCTTAGCCAACCAACTTTCCAAGAATGAACTCTAGTGTCAAAGGAAAATAATGTGCATATTTTTGCTGGTGCATAAAGTTCTAGGTGTTTTTCTTTTTGGCTTCAAGACAGGATTTTACTCTGTACCCCTGGGTAGTTTGCAATATTCTTGCTCCCATCCCTCAAATATAGGATTATAGAAGTGAGCTCCAACACCTGGCATCTAATAGCTTATTTTAAAATATTTGAATAAAATTAGTATTTTAGATATGACAATACTGACAATATTATGACAAAAGTTAAAAATGATATATAGTTGCATGTGTGCCTATTACAATAAACTTGTGATTGTAATAGGCACACATGCAACTATATATCATTTTTAACTTCTCTCCCTCTCTCCCTCTCTCCCTCTCTCATATAGAATATGATGCAAAAGTGTGAGGTGTCTTGATGGAAGATGAAATGTTTTTAGCAATTTCTAAATTATCTCACATGAAGTTATATTTTTATAAATAAAGTTATCTTTTAAAACTATCACCCTGATGGACATGGTGTCACACACCATTAATCCCAGAACTAGGGAGGTAGAGGCAGATAGATCTCTGTGAATTCGAAGCCAACCTGGTCTGCATACCAAGGCTACACAGTGAGACCCCCATCTCAAAAGAAAATGTGTATATGTAATATAAACATTAATATTATATATATATATATATATACTTACTATATATATAATATCACCCTAACATAGACAAACCTTAAAACATGCCAAGTGAAAGTGGCCAGTCATAAAAGAGCACAGGCTTTAGGATTTCATTCACATGGGATGTACAGAATAGACAAATTGATAAACAAAGGAGATTAGTGATAGTATACTGAGGAAATACCATGACAAAGGGGTGGGGTCAACAGGTAAAGGGCTTAGGGCTTTTGAGGTGATAAAAATGTCCTAGGCTGGTGGCTGCAGACATCTGCAAAGTCATATGTTAAAGTCACTAAGTTATACACTTGAAAAAGCTGAACTCATAGTTTATGAGTTCTCACTTACTGAATCTGTTAAAAACAAGACACTACCATTTTTTTCTCTCCCTGACAACTGCAAATGGCAGCAAGAGCAAGAGGGAGCCTCAACCTGTTGAGGTCAGAAACACAGAGGTAACCAGACAAATGTGAGGTTAACTCTGCCAGAGAACTGACCTGGACCGCCTTTAAACCAGGGTTACAAACTGGCCCATATTGCTAATTGTCTGATGTAATCCAAAGTCCTGATCATGGCTGACTCTGATCTAATAGCTGCAGGACACACATTCTGTTTAGTCTGTCCCAGGACCACCCTATATAGTGGTCCATATGATAAGTTAAAATGCGTTAGTAAATGGAACCTACTGTCAAGAGACAAATGATTATAAACATAATCAGCAAACAGTGAAATACGTTCTCATCAATACACAAAGCTTTCAGAGTATGTTCTGTAGCAGGTTTTACGTTACGGATAGAGGTGCTCTCCGTAACTTATCTTTAAGGGTTTCTGTTGTTGCTGCTGTTGGGTGAGACAGGGTCTCACTGAGTAGCGCTGGCTGGCCTGAAGCTCACTATGGAGCCCTGGCTGGCCTGGAGCTCACAGACATCCACCTGTCCTTAAAGTTTTACAGGCAATTGTGCAATAAATGAAACATAAAGAGGCAGACCAGCGCTCCCCTGAGACTTACCTGCAGTGCAGAAAGAGCAACGGCACCACAGAGACATATAAGTGGGTACACGGGGAAAAGAAACCGCTCCTCTTTGTGAGGTTGAAGGAAGAAAATTATAAACCAAATGTACATGGGTGCCAAGGTAAGCCAGTATGGGTGTCCTAAATTCTGAACTGCAAGACAAAATGACATTCCCCTGTCATCATAAGAGAACCAAACAATATATTGTTCCAAAGTTTGTTTTTATTTAAATTTGATACTATACCCTAGGACATTCCATAAAATGTTTCAGCTTAGGAATTTACCCTCATTCTAACATAATGGGGACACCAAACAGAAAGGAACATATTCCTGAGTTCTTCCAAGACATCCAAAGCTTAGAGGAAGGTACAAGAGTTAAAACACACAGGAAAGCACAGTTAATGGGTAACAGAGCTTAATAAATTCTAGTTGGGTAAAGATAAAAGGCATATTCTCCGTAATGTGTCCTGTCACTAAGACTAAAGAGTCCCCAAATTAGCCAAATCCACTTTGAGTAATCCTTTTATCTACGCATCAATGGGTTTGTTAAAATAGACATGGGTGAAGAAAGAAAAGGAGGAAGGAGGGAAGGAAGAAAGGAAGGAGGGAGGGAGGAAAGGGAGAGAGGGAGGGAGGAAGGGAGAGAGAGAGAGAGAAGGAAGGAAGGAAGGAAGGAAGAAAAAAAGATAGATCAGGTCAATTCTTGAACCCTATTTATCAAGCCCAATCCAGTCTTCTATGTTTTGTTCTGTTGTCCAAACTGGAACCAAATGCCTCATTCTCTGGAGCGCTAGGATTACAGGAGCGTTACCATGTTCAGTAACAGTGTTTCAAAGCAAACATAAAAATACTCTTAAGTTTCCTGATTATGTTTTCTCTTTATAATACACATCTACTCTGAATCACAAAATTGGAACCAACATGTACTTAAAGACTCTGAAAGGATGAAAGGAATACAGAGAACCACCTGAGCACCCGCTGGAGAGTTCCTGGCTTTACAAGACCACTGAGGAAAAGGCAACCATGCTGGGTTGGCATTATTGACAATGAAGGAGGTCTGCAGAAACACTGTCAAGAAGTGGACAGACAGCACCCCCTGCTGTTCATTACGTCTACAGCGTGACAGGCAAGAGCCCTCCCAGCTGTCTGATTTAGCTTGCTAGACCATAGGTGCAACCACAGAACTCTTTGGAGGTAAACACTCCTGATCTTGGGCCAGTGAGATGGCTCAGCGGGTAATAAGATTTGCCCTGCCATAAAAACTTGACAACCTGAACTCAATCCCAAGATCCCACAATGGAGAGTGAAAATTGCCTCCTACAAGTTGTCCTCTGGCCTCCACAATATACACTCCCCCAACATACACATACAAGTAATTTTCTAAATCTTTTTAAATGAGTGAAGATCCCCTCACTGTCTAGACAGCACATGCCATATAAACCATTAACAAGAAAAGCTGAACAGGCGAGAAGGAAAGATCAATCATCTGGCACACAAATCCAACTGAGATGTCTCCTGGTAAATCTTTCCAAATCTCTCATGAATTTCTGCTCAGATCTGTCTTCCACAGTGCAGACACCAGATACCCAGATCCCCTGCTTGAGAAAACAGCAGCTGTGTGATACAGGGTCAGAGCTTGCAGCAACATGGGTGCCACACAGCAGAGGGAGTCGGGAGCATCGGTCCCCGGCGAGACCAGAGCAGCTGCTTTAGCTCCAGCTTCAGAGTGTCTGCCTGCAGATGGATCACTGTCAACAGTCATCCGAGAGCCTCTACAGGGGAATGGCTCAAAAGGGCTGCTCTCCAGAGCTTTTCCAACATCGATGCTTCTCCGGTGATGGTAAAATCCCACTGACCCCCTTCCCTTCAGACAGTGGTTCTCAACCTTCCTAGTGCTATGACCCTTTAATACAGTTCCTTATGCTGTGGTGATGGCCAACCATCAAATTATTTCATTGCTACTTCATAATTGTAAATTTGCTACCATTATAAATCGTAATGTAAATATCTGATATTCTACCCCAAAGGATCATGACCCACAGGTTGAAAACCACTGCCTTAAAAGGATACAAAGCCCCATCTTGTTTATGTCAAACAACTAACCAAACCTTAATATGGGTTCAAATAATCTACAAATACAGACTGAAATCTCAGTTATTCAACCATTTCCAAAGAGAAAAAATGGAGACTAAAATAAGCAGTTTTTCCACTATTTAACCTGTTACTTGCTTTCTGCTCCCTCCCCCGAAACCTACCGCATCCTAAATCACTCACCATGGAATCTCTGTAGCAGGTACTCCATAAGAAAAGTCAGTGGCAAGACCAGAAGCGCCAAAGCAAAGGCAACATTGAAATTCAGAAACCCATTGATTAAGTAGAAATACCATGGTTCTGTACCTGAGGGAGACAAATAGGGAATCATTAGTGATGCCTTCAACACCGGCTACAGTATTTGACCCTTACTGTTTTCTGCTCAAGAAACACTGACAACCCAACACTCAACAAAAATCCACAAGCCTACGCTTTCTTTAGTGCTCAGGCACACACGGGAAGCACAAGAGCAGAAGACAGGAAACAGACTGCTTCAGATGCTTTGGATGGGAATTATTGGGTTTTAATCATTTCACGTTATTCCTATCGGTAGGAATTTAGTCCATCTTCTCCTCTACCATAGAGATGCAGAATTCCTCTCCTCTAGAGGGTCCAGTAGTTTGGTGCCACTGCAGAAGCACAGGCTCAGCCCTCACCAGGCACTCAAGCTTAAGAGCTGTCATGCTGGACTCCTGGTCTCCAGGAGGAAGACATTCTGTTCTTCATAAATTACCTAGTCTTAAGTACTCTGTTAAGGAAGCACCAACAACTCAAACAGAAATTTACTATACCTACTCCCAAATGCCATGCCCAAATGGGACAAACACTGTCTCTAGTATTAATAGCTTAAGAGCACAGAGCACATGAAGCTAACAAATCCTAAAACATCATTTGAATTTAACTGCAGTTTCAGTACTCTGTAGACCAAATAACAGATAAACTTGCTTGGAGCCATGCAGGCCCTTGAAAAGTTCAACTCCTATTTTATAGTCATACACATAGGGCACCATGTGTTTCATAAAAGGCAATAACTCAGGGCTAGGGATATAGTTGAGTGGTAGGGTACTTGCCTAGTATGTATGAAGCCCTGGGTTCAGTCTTCAGTAGAGCCAGATACACACATACACACACACATACACATTTTTGCTAAATATATATTTAGCAAAAACAACAGCTTAGCATAATTTTTGTGTGTTTCTGTGTATGTGTGTGTACAGGTGCCCACTGAGGCCAAAAGAGGAAATCAAATGCCCTAGAGCAATGGTTCTCAACCTAGGGGTTGGGAAACCCTTTCACAGGGGTTGCACATAAGATATCCTGCATATCAGATATTTACCTTATGATTCATAACAGTAGCAAAATTACAGTTATAAAGTAGCAATGAAAATAATGGTCAGGGATCACTATAAATGAGGGACTGTATTAAAAGGTCACAGCATTAGGAAGGTTGAAAACCACTGCCCTAGAGCTACAGGTGGTTTTAAGCTGCCTGTCATGGTGCCAGGAACCAAACTTAGATCCTCTGCAAGGACAGACATTCCTAACCACTCAGCCATCTCTCCAGCCTCCCCAGCTCCCCTCCCCCATTATGGTCAGAGACTCAGGTCCTACTCAGAACTCAAAGGATTCAGAATGAACCAAAATGGCTGAAACACAAGTCTCACTCACACTAGTTTTTATTCTATCCTTAGACCTGAAATATGAACTAGCTCTCCTCCCTGCACATTTACCATTTTCTCATCTGTTTTCCTTCTGTATGATCACTTCAATCAGGCAGTGAATGACACGTGTAGGTTTTAATCAGTGTGTGTTGTGACATCTGCCTTACACCATAGCAATTTCCTGCAATCAGCTTTGCTTACAGGGTAATCAGGAGGCAGAGGCAGAATCAGAAAAACCTGACTCTTGTCAGCAAACTTGTACAGCAAACTAAGGTTAAATTAAAATCATAACGCTAGAGACACTTAGCTGAGTAAGAGGGAGGCGGGTCTACTGTGGAAAGGCCCAAGTTCAATCGTGCCCCCTCTGGGGAAAGCTTGTTCCTATTCAAAGACAACTAACGGGCTTGGGTCAGAAGTCCTGTCCCAAGCCATTCATTCGGGACATCTTTAATCTTTTATTTTTTCCCATTTAATCTCGGAGTTGTAGAAAATCTCTGGATGGTTATATTTTCAAGATAGAAAAATGTCTTCTCTGGGTTTCAAATTAGTGACTTCACAACATCGGAGCGTCATAATGTTGGTCCCTGAGACTAGCCAACTGAGAGCCAACAAGCATTTTAAAGTAAGTTACAAGTGTTTTTCTTATTTGGTATCAAGAAAAATCCCAAGTCAGCACTCTATTGGGCCCAACCAAAGCGGTTCTAAGATCTAACAGTAATGAGGTCCTGATCGACATTCTAGAAATCAATCATCCATTCCTTCTTGACAACTTTTGATTGTAAACCTACAGTATACAAGGAGTTCCAACTCGAAGCTAGGATAGTATTCTCTGTAGGAAACATCTAAACAAGAAGCTAACACTCTTAAAGAATGTAAATCAGACTTTTAAAAAAATTGTCGCCAGTTGTGGTATTACATGGCAGTAGGATTTGCTGAAGGAGGCGGAGGCAGGAGGATCACAAGTTCAAGGCCAACCTGGGCTACAGAGTGAGTTCCAGGACAGCTAGGACTAAATGGAGAAACCCTGTTTCGAAAACAAAACAAAAATTTGTCAAGTTCAAATTCTGATCAGAGTAGAATTTGTGCTCTTGGAATAGTTCTATCAAGGAATCCTTAAGGCCAGCTACCTACAGTAATACACAATCACTTTCATGGCTACTGAGACAATCCCCACAAAGCTTTTCCACTACTGAGAGAGTAACCAGTACTCTACATCCAAAACAGCAAAAAAGTAAATGGAGTAAAATTAAAGTAGATTTACGAAGTGGCACACACCCCTAAGGTTCTTCTCAACAAACACTGTGTGAAATGAACAGCAGACACCAGTGTCCAAAGAAGGGACTGGACACAGCTCTACTGTAACCCCAAACCTACTGCAGGGTCCTTGACCAACCCACTCTTAAACTGGAAACATCCAGTCTTTCCTCTCCACTTTCCCTACTAGCCTGATTATTTCTAGAGCTATCTAGAGGACTACAAAACCACCTCACTTTCATATTTTCTTTAAAAAGTTTAATAATCAGTCAGACTACCCAGCATATAATGGCCCATTTATGAAAACGGAGAAGCCAGATTTTCAAAATTAACAAATTAACCCATTCACCTATAAATAATGGATAAATTTCCAATTGGGTACATGTAAATCAATTTTCACCATGCAGTCTGGACTGTAGTCAAATGAAATCGATAAACAAACCAAACTAAGGTGCAATTTAAAACATACGAACTTTCCTTAGCTAAAGGGAAACATCTAGAGGCTCCCAAAGCAAGCTACTAGTTTAACTGGCTATGCTACCAAACAAATACTAGACATGAAAGCTGACCTGGACACAGATATAATATCAACCTGATTCCCAACAAAACCAGGACATCCGGATATAGAGAGTATTCTAGGGACACCTAGAAGACTAAAAAAGAAACTACACTAATTCCAAGGGGGTAATTTGTTCATAAAGTATTTCCTAGTTTCGCTGATCTAAAAAAATCTCTAACACATCCTTCTGTAACTAACCAGCTCAAATGCACTCAGAGACTGGAGTGGTTGGGTAAGAGATGGAGGTACCCAAGTTCCTGGAGACTACATCCCCAGAGGTATAGACATCCAGTTTCTCTTCATCTTAAACTGGACCATCTACTCACTCTTTCCTGCTGACTCTAGTCTCATTTGCTCACCTTGTAGATTTTCCAAACTTTCTTCCCCCCCACCCCACCCCACCCCACCCCCCCAAAAAAAAAAAACCCTAACATCAAGCCAGGCAGTGATAGGGCACACCTTTAATCCCAGCACTTGGGAGGCAGAGGCAGGTGGATCTCTGTGAGTTCGAGGCCAGCTTGGTCTACAGAGCAAGATCCAGGACAGGCTCCAAAACTACACAGAGAAACCCTGTCTTGAAGAAAAAAAAAACAAAAAAACAAAAAACCTAACATCAAATGTGTATGTATAGGAAACATATGTAGGAATATACTCCTGAAAGTTAATAGTATTACATGGAGATGATGGGGCTATGTATTTATTTTCTTTTTGTTATTATATTCATTTTCTGATAATGCAAAGAAGTTTGGTTTTTGTTGTTGGTTTGTACTTGTTTTTGTTTTTTTTTGTTTTTGAGATGTGGTTTCTCTGTATAAAAACCACAGCCCTGGCTATCCTGGAACTCACTTTGTAGCCCAGGCTGGCCTTGACACAGATATCCACCTGCCTCTGTCTCCCGAGTGCTGAGATTAAAGGTGTGTACCACCACAGCCAGCTGTTTCTTAAGACTGGAGTCTCATGTAGCCAAAGCTGGCCTCACACTTGCTATGTAGCTAGCCTTGCACTGCTGCTCCTGCCTCCACCTCCCCAGTACTGGAATTACAGGCATGCACCACCACCACCACCTCAAAAGTCGTTTATTATTTTAAAAAAAGTTGTTTTTGTTGTTGTTGTTGTTGTTGTTGTTGTTTTTCGAGACAGGGTTTCTCTGTGTATGTAGACCAGGCTGGCCTCAAACTCACAGAGATCCGCCAGGCTCTGCCTCCCAAGTGCTGGGATTAAAGGCGTGCACCACCACCGTCCATCTAAGAAATTTTAAAAGCATCAAACCCGTAGCATAAGATAGGTTCAGATGGTCAACTCTGCAGTTCTGCCACTTGGGAGGTTGAGTCAGGAGGTTTGCTACAAGTTTGAGGCTAGTTTTGGCTACCAAGTGACAACCATGCATAGCCAGCACTCCTTAAAGCTCTTTAGGTCTGGATCTAGGGATAATGTTCAGCAGCACGGAGGGTCAGTGCTGACTACACCAGTCAAAGAGACGCAGGGGCTACGTTAGCACTGCACTATAGTCAAGAGCTCTGTGTTCAGCAGAAAAGGACACAGCACAAAATGCCACATTTGGCCAGGGCATGCTGTTATCCCAATACTAGAATGTAACAAGCAGATCAGCAGTTCAAGGCCAACCTGGACTACACCTGGAGCACACAGGGAAGGAGGGGGAGGGAGGGATGTCTTGATGAAATGAGAAAACTGGATTTGAATTGTGAGGCTCAGGTAAATTAAGCTGTTTTCCACTTTTTCCTCAAATTTTCCAAAGCCTTACCATAAAGATCAGGCCCATGAGAGGTAAAGACATTATACAGAACAATGTTGAGAGGAGCAATCACCAACTTCCCATAATAGTAGCTGTCAATGGCCACCACGGGTACCTAAAGTAAAAGAAAAAACAGCAGATGTAGTTTTCAAAATGCTAATGGAAGAACTTCAGAATGAAAAATAAAATGAACTCCTGGCATTTCCTTCTCAAATCAGAAACTACTTAGAACATGAGAGTAAAACAAGAAAAAAGGAAACTCACCAGGAAGAGAATTAGGGCCACCAGTGACCAATGGAAGAAACTCTTCCACCTGTTTTTCAGGGCCAGCGAGTCAAAGGCGATGGGTAAACTATTCAACAGAGAAACACAGTAAGACGTTAGTAAAGCACTAAATACTTAGGACAGAGCAAAGATGCCTGTGCTTAGCAGAGAACCAAGCAGCTCTCCCAGGAGCACAGAAGAAAGGAAGCTGGTATGTGACAAGATGTCTTCTCAAACATAAGCTGGTCTTTCCAAGGACCCATCAAGAGAGACTTGCCCCAGACGGACAAGAAACAGACACTATGCTGCTGGACAATCTTGACACAGATCTATCTATATGTATTGTGCATGTAAGACATATTCATTGTAAATTCCCGTACACTGTTATCCTACACCTACCCAACAAGCACCGACCTCTCCCTTCTGAAATTAACGAGGATTTTATTATATACTTTTAACTTGTAAATAAGTAAATTCTCACGTGTGTGGGGGTCTGCAGGTGCCATGGCGGATGTGGAGGTTAAGAATGACTTTGAGGAGTCAGTCCTGTTCCCTCCGGTTATGTGGATTCCAGAAATCAAACTCAGGTCTCCAGATTTGTATATAAGTGTCTTTCCTGCTGAGCCAACTCTCCCTCAGTGGCTCTCTACTGCATTTTTTTGAGAGAGAGTCAACCACTGATCTAGAGCTTATCAGTTCATCAAGGCTAGCTGGCCAGCGAGCTCTAGAAACTCCTCAGTCCCCACCCCAGCCCTGGCATTTCAGAAGCACCACACTTGCCTTAAGTGGGTGCTGGGGATTAAACCTGAGTCCTCAGGCCTTTACTAAATTATCTCCCGAGTCTCCAAAAATCCTTTTTACCATATTAAATCTGCTCTTTGTTTATCTGTTGCTGTGGTGAGGTCCTATACCTTCTAGGCAAACATTTTACTACTAAGCTATACCCTATAAGTACTTTTAAAAATATGGAATACTATATTTAAAATAACATTCATAACAACTATTAAGATTTATTTTTTAGTTATGTGTATAAAATACATTTGTATACGTGAGTGCTGATGCCTGCAAAGTCCAGAAGAGGGTGTCTGATTCCCTGGAACTGCAGTTACAGGCAGTTGGGAGCCACCCATCACGGATGCTGGGAACCAAAGTCAGGTTCTCTGCAAGAGCAGCATGTGCTCTTAGTCACTGAACCATTTCTCTGGTCTAGTCAGGAAGTTAAGGCAGCACAAACCAGGAAAGAAGTGTGGAAACAGAGTAGGGAAGGAAGTGGAGACACAAAGTCAGGGAAGACACTGGAGCAAGAAAGGGGAAGGACTGCAGGAGAAATGCCCTAGCGATGAAGAGCATGGGCTGCAGGAGAAATGCCCTAGCGATGAAGAGCATGGGCTGCAGGAGAAATGCCCTAGCGATGAAGAGCACGGGCTGCAGGAGAAATGCCCTAGCGATGAACAGCACGGGCTGCTCTTCCAGAGGACCCACCTGGCAGCTCCGTTCCAGGGGATCTGATGCCCTTTTCTAGCCTGCAGGAATACTGCATACATGGGGTACACAGACATACATGCACTCCTTGCACATTTTTTTTTTTTTTTAAGTAAAGAGAAGGACAAAAGGAAACATTTCAATCCTCGGTGACAAGGAGGATTGAAAGAAAAGAATGGAGCAGTGTGAGAAAACATCAGCAGTCTTTAGAAGAAAGAGGAAGGGGATTAGCAGGAGAGGGAGGGGGACAAGAGAGTGTACTCTGGAGAGGGATATGGCTGGAATACATTGCATACATGTACGAAAATGTCACAGTGAAACCCAGTATGTATAATTAGTACATGCTAGTAAAAGCATTTTAAAAAGCAAGCATAATGTTACAGGCAAATTACCTCAAATCTTACTGTCTATATTCTCATTTATATGAGAGGTGGTGGCGCACGCCTTTGAGCCCAGCTCTCAGGAGGCAAAGGCAGGAGGATCTCTGTAAATTCGAGGCCAGCCTGGTCTACAGATCGAGTTCCAGGACAGCCAGGGCTACACAGAGAAACCCTGTCTCAATTACCCAACCCCCGACCCCCCAAAAATACAAATTATTATATTTTCTTACAGCATTGTAAAATTTAGAAATAAAACTTTTGAAGGGTTTGGTAATGCTAGCAATGCGTAGCATTCAGCAGGAGTCTAGTAGTGATTCCTCTTGTTAGAATAAATCACATGAATAAACAATGAGAACAATAAGCTTTTGTTCCAGAGTCTCTGTCAGTCAAACTGATTCCTTTAACTTTAGTTGCTGGCTGGACAATCCGCACTGGATACAACACTTGGATTGCCCAGATGCCCAGTGGTATACAGGAGAGGAATAACTTAAGTTTCTTACCCAAGGGCTGCACTAAATGGCCATCCTAGGATCGCCCCAGCTGCTACTCCCAGCACAGCAATGGGTGTCTTGTCCATATACCATCCGGTCATGGCGATCAGTGTGGTGTACATGCAGAAGCTGCTAGGAAGGAATGCTACAAGAGTACAGAAACGAAAAGAAAAACAAGAGTCTGAGATTAGATACTGATTTTTAAAAATTCATCTGCACTGCAAAATGCCAATATTATGACTCTATCTTGGAAAACCACTATCAGAAACAAGCACTAAGTAAGGCTAGAGGCATGGCTCGGTCGATAGAGTGCTTGCCTATAATGCACAGAGCCTGGATTCAATTCCTAGGGCCACAAAAAAACTGGGCATACTGGCACACGCCTATAATCCCAGCCCTCAGGAGGTAAAAGCAAGACCAGACGTTCAAGGGCACCCCCAGCTGTGCAGCAAGTTTGAGGCCACATGAGGCCCTGTCTTGGGCCATGAGCCCCTGGGTAGAAAGAAATACACAAAGGGAGGAAGTAAAGGAAAGAAATGGTCAGTCAGAGGACATTCATTCCTTTTCAAAACACAAAGCGTACTGATTTTGATTTCCTCACATCTCTTTTCCAAGTACACAAGGCCCCAAGTTACACAATAGTAGCCATCCACTCCTCTCCTGGCCTGTACCTAAATTTAAAGCTTACAAAAGCCAGGAACCTCCAACTTTATTTCAGGGAATATAATTCAAGACTCAGACCCATTGCAGATGATGTATTGGTTCCTTCGGCTCAACTTCTGATATGCTTCTAAGACATCCTGGCTCACCCTGTACCCTATAGGGACACTAGGAAGCCTTCTCAAGGCTCAGAGCTACATTCTGGCCTTGGCATAGCCCCTTAATTATTACATCTGCCATAACTTTGTCATGGCATGCAATAGTCTGAACACACTCAAGGCCTTTGCAACAACAGCAAGATATTCAAACAAAAATGTGGCTTCTTATGCTTTATAAGGCCTGGTTCCTGGAGCAGAAAAGTCAGTTGAATCTAACAAGAACAGAATGAATAGGCAGTGAAATTTAAGACACTCAGTGAGGGTCCACTTCAAAGGCTCTACGGTAAAGACTCTGAATTCATGAGTGCCTCAACTGACAGTGTAAAACTAAAACTCACAGGAAGCTCCACACACACACAATTCTGTTTCTGGATTAGCAAAGTAACTAAAACATTAAACATGTGAGATGCAACTTTCACAGATAGATGCTAAATATTGAAGTCAATTCTAGCTGCCAGCGCAGAGTACAAAAGAGCAGAAATATCTGAGGTCTCTGCTAATCTTGATGAAGAAAACGCATTTACTACAGTGGATCTCAAAGCTGGTCTAGGCGGAGCCCAGAGATCCCTGTAGAACATTCATTTTGATATATCCAATGAAGAAAATGCTAACCATGCAACTCTGTACAAGGTACAATTGTGTATATTTAGTGTACGTACTAGAGTCTTGATTATATAAGCATAAACTAAAATTGAGACAATTTAGCAAGATAATTTTTCTGGAAAATTGGAAACAACCTATCTTTTGTAGAAGGCTGCCTTAGCTCAGAATGTAAGTGTTCAAAGGCAGCACAGCTGAAAAGCCACCAGTCCTACTTAGAACCTTTATTCTAAGTGTCCAGAAGCTAACTATAAAAATAAATGCCCAAGAGATGGAACCTCTATAGAATACATCAAATAACAGGCAGAAAACAGAACCATCAATCAAAAATATTTTCCTCCCCCTAATGGCCAAGAAAGGAAGTGAGTCATTAGGAAGGAGAAGGAACAGAAGGTATCCTGTGAGACTGCCAGTTCCACTACTTACGAATCTGTGCAGTTCACACAACAGTGACCTGCCAAGCACTCGTGTATATAACCTTGTTGGACGAGTGCTTCCTTTCAAGACAACTGAATAGGAAGGTAAAGCTGCTACCCCCTCATCTGCCCTTCTACTTACCAGATGATGAACAAAACATGCCAGTGCTGAGCACCAAGAAGGCCAGCATCATTCGACTCACATGCAGCCCAAATTTCTTGCACACAGCCCTGGAAGAAAAGATAAAGACCATTAATACTGTGGATACTAAGAGACAGAAATTGCAAAGCAAAGAAGAAACGCAGGCCTTTATGAGAAATAACAACGAAGAGCTAAAGTCAAATATAGACCTGTCTAGACTTGTTAGCAATTTCATATGCACAAGAAACCCAAACCTCTTACTCCTGACACAGAAAAGCTCCTTAAGAGGAAATGCATTTAAAAGTTGTTAGGAATGTCATGTGCATAAGAAACAGACTTCTTACTCTTGGCACAGAAAAAAAGCTCGTCTTTAAGAAAAGCTGCATATTTAAAATTATGTCTACTATCAATAGGGAAATAGCATGATATAGTGAGAAGTAACAGACCCCACGTTCAGGTAGGTTCAAATTCTGGCTCTGCCATTTACCAGCAGTGGCTAATTATATAATCTGCCAGATTTCACATCTGTAAGATAAGGATAGCAACCATGCCTACATAAAGTGTCTGTGATAATTAATGCCGGAAAAGTACTTAGTAAAGTGGCTAGCACAAGTTGTTTAGCAAAGATTGTTCTCAACACAGATGGTAGAAAAGCAGAGAGGGATGCCTTGTGCAGTGGTGCACACCTTTAATCCCAGCACTCACGAGGCAGAAGCAGGCAGATCTCTGAGTTCGAGGCCAGCCTGGTCTACAGAGTGAGTTCCAGGACAGCCATGGCCACACAGAGAAACCCTGTTTGGGGGAAAAAAAAAAAGCAAAGAGGGATAATACAAGGGGTTAAAGGTTTAAGCAGTGATGGGGGAGGGGAGATAAAGAAGAGGGGCAGATTAATCAAGACTAAGGATGTATGGAAGCCTACTACTTTGCAAGCTAATCAAAATATGTCATTATTTAAAAACAAAAAAAAATTAAGGTTTCAAAAGAGGTACCTTGCATGAGTAGACAATGCTGTTCCCAGACGACATGGATTATTAAATGAAACTATCAACAGCAGGCATGGGACACTTCCCTCCCTATGAGCTATTGGTCAGGGAGTTCCCAGAGGTCCCCAAAACAACCCATGCTATTTCCAGTGATCCTTTTCCCTTTTCACAACACCCTATTGCTGAAGGCACCATACACTTCGTTTGCAGGACAAAGAAATCAAACTAGAGCTAACCTGGAAATGGCCTCCCTGCTGGCTAGCATTCATGGTGCTGGAAGGTGCACTATAGACAATTGAAGGAGAAAAGCCATCAGTGATCTCCAACAGTGAGCCCTGAATGCCATAATACAAACCTGCCAGGCAAGATGTGT